>NC_060274.1:112534699-112837208 GCF_021613505.1 Equus quagga | reverse complement strand
TGCCTGCCCATGGGTCCTGTCCCCATGCCAGCGGGGGCAGCAGCAGCTGCTCTGCCTGCCCATGGGCCCTGTCCCCATGCCAGCAGGGGCAACAGAAGCAGCGGCAGCAGAAGCTCTGACTGCCCATGGGTCCTGTCCCCATGCTATTCCACACTATTCTCTAAATAAAAGAGCACTACTGCCAGATCTTGAGAGTCTAAGAAATCTTTCTTTCGACTCCTCTGCTCACCGACCCCGCATCAGTTTTGCTGGCCCAAAGGGTACATGTACTTATCATTTTGATAGATATTGCCAGCTTGGTCTTTATATGAATTTTGCCATTTTCTCCTCCCAGAAGCAATGTCTAAGTGTGAAACAAGCATGTTTAAAATAATTTAACAAAAGATAAGTGAGGATAAATAATGAAAGCAAATGGAACTGGGTAAAGAGCATTGGTACGTTGTAGGCTAAAATTGCATTATTTCTTAGAAATGGGAAAGTTGTGTGTTGGTTGTACTGAAGGTGGGGAAATGAGATTTCCGGCCCAAGCAGCCCTCACACCACTGTCTGTAAAACCACAGCAGCACATCGTGGCCTGTAAAGCCCTCTGTACGCATTAGCTCGGTTTGCTCTTCACGACATCACTGTGAAGCATGTGAGACAAACAGAATTACTAGTCCCATTTACAGGAAGGTCAAGGACTAGTCCAAGGTGAAACAGTTGGATCCCAGCAGTGCTGGGACTTAAGCCCTAATCTTCTCACTCCAGATCCTGGACTCTTTCTGGGAAGGGAACCTGTGTGGAAGCCAAACCCTCCTCCAACCACTAGACGGTTCACCCCCAACTGCCCCTCCACGCAGCGTCTCACCCATCTACTCACTCACTGTCCTTCCCACTTTTCTTGTCATTTTTTTCTTGACCTCCAACTCTCTTGAAGGTGGTGAAGCAGACCCTTTAACGCCCAGGCGCCATCCGCTCAGCCCATCTCCAATTTCAGCTGCAGCCGTGGTGGACGGTTCCGGTGCACACTGCCTCAACAGTTCTGACAAATAAAAATGGCAAGTAATAGGATATATTGGAATATATGAGGAAGCCATTTGGTGTAAACCTAATTCGGCCTGACCTTGTCTTTCCAAAAGGGCCTGACCGAGGCCGTTGAACATGCATTGTATATCTGCTTTAGAGATTCCCTATGGCAAGAGCAAAGGTCCTTGAGATAAAGGTGCAACTTCCCTCCCCCTCCCAACGTTGGCATCTCCTTAAGGATTAAGTATCTTTCCTCAGGCTAGAAACTGATTGCTGCGCTCACCTGTGACTGCCCAGCCTGAGACAATAGACTTGCCTCCTGCTACGTCCACCAAGACAGCAGACCCACTACCTGCTGTGTCCATCAAGTGCTGTGCCGACAGGGTAATCTCGTGACTATTGTGGGAGGGACATTTCAATCATATGTGAAACACCCTCTTTGAGGGTATATAACCACCCTGTGTACCCCCACTTCTTTGGAGTGCTCTGTTCCTTTGTGGAAAGACTCTCCCGGGTTATAATCCTAAAATTTAAGCTCAGAATAAATTCACCCAAATCTTCATTTATAGATTGGTTATGGATTATTTTCGTTGACAGTTCCCACTTCAAGCACCTGCCACATCTCTTCATTTTTCTCTCTCTGAAAAGTGACAGGGCATCTTCTGAAGCCACAGGACCTCACTCAGCCTGGAACTGCAGGCGAGGGGGTATCAAAGCTCTGTGAGTAGTCCTCAACCAACAGGGGGCAGGATTTAGGGGAAAAATGCCCCAGCTGCCATCCTTTGGAGGGAAATCTGAGGTGCATTCCACACAGTTCCTTGGAGGACCCCCAGCACGATTGAGCCCCAGTTGGTTGTCTATAATCAGCTTTCCCTCCTTCTCCATCTCACTCTCCCTACTCTCTTACTCCTGCTTCCTGGAACCTCCTCCCAAAAAAACACCCACACCTTAGTCCTTGTCCAGACTCCGCTTTCAGGGCAACTCCAACCAAGGTGGGTGGATGTATGTTTCAGCACATGTCAGGACACATAGGTAAATAATCTGGTAAGTTTCTGGGGGTGAGGGTTGGAGAGGAAGATGTGGAAGCTGTGGACTAACCTGGGACAGTGGAAAAGCATGACAGGGAGTCAGGTAAGCTGAACCGTTCTTGGTTTTGCTTCTAAATCATCATGTGATCTTGGGCAAATCACTTCCCCTCTCTGATCCTGTTTCCTCACATGCAGAGTGGAGATAGAAAATATTCCCTGCTGCCTCACAGGGCTCTTAGGAGTGTTCGTGTCCCATTTAACCTCTACGAGGAGTTCAACGTTTTCTCTTTGCAACAGCGACTCCACCCCACACTTGGAGGAGAATAGCTGATTGGTTCAAAAGGTCACTGCTGGACCCTGAGTTGGAGGGAAGAGTGCTTATGAAGAGGAGCAAAAAGGTTGAAATTCCTATTTTCTATCTTCTTTTCAGGACTGTCTTAGAAGTGTGTTCACCTTGGATTTTCTTGGTTATTCTTTTCTGAGGTGGCCTTGCATTCTCTCCCTCACGTGCTGGTGCAGTAAGACCTGGGAGGTCCCTTACTTGAAAGAGCCCTTCCCTAGGAGCCTCAGGGGACTAGGCCAGTGTCTCATGGAGGAGAGGCTCCAAGGGGGTGGCTGGGGTCAGATCTGCTCCGGTCCCTAGGAAGAAGGGCTCTGAGTATTGCAACCCAGATGGCTGAGACCAGGGTGTGTGCTTTAGGGACAGGGGACAGGGGACAGGGATACCCTTCAGCTGATGCCAAACTAGACCTAAAGTTCAGGGTACAAATACAATCATTAACAGTCCCTCCTGGCCTGACCCGCCTCACCAGGGAGGAAGACCACACGGAGAGGGGGCAACAGCAGGCATGCTCCCTGCAAGGGAGCCCCAAGAGTGATGGTGCCCTCAGGGACTTGGGATCCTACTTACTTATCTTTCTCTAAGAGACACAACCAACAGTGTGAACCAAATAAGGTAAAGTGCGACAGGATCTGTAAGTCACGCAAATATTACTATGGAAGAAAAATGAGGAATCAGTGCAGAGCTGTGCTTCATGGCTGGTCAAGTTCTGCTGCCCCTGTCCCTTAAACCTTTCTCCCTTCCCTCCTAGAGCTTTGCCCAAGTCCCCACACTAATGAAACCTGCCAAGGAAAAGGGCTCAACTGTGGTTGTGTCTTGACACACAGAAGTTTGTGAATGATCTACGATTTTTTAATATCTGAGCGTGGAGTTCAGGTGAACCCTGTGATAACTTCACTCTCTCTTACCATCCCTAGGACTTCTAGAGAGGGAGAGAGTCGGGTGGCGTTTCAGCTGGAGGACCCCAGCCCAGCTTACCCCGGCCTCAATGTGGAGTGAGCAGGGCTGTTAGAATTGTGGGCATCTGGGACTAGCTGCGGGCTTTACTTGACCACCAAATTTGGGAGAGTTTCTCCAAAATCTGAGTCTTTCCACGAGAATGTGGTACCCTCAGGGACTTGTGATCCTCATTACTTGGGGTTCTAGTGAATATGTGAATGTTGTTCATCATATGTGTTATGATGGGGAAAGAAAAAGTTGCGAACCATTGTCTTGGGAAAGGCTCTTTAATGTGGAGTCTTTCCTATTTGGCGTGTTTGAGTACCAGTGGCTGTACCACTGTGTTAGGGTACAGTGGAGGCTACTCCAACAAGAACCCTAATGGACAGCAGACTGAACTTTCAGAGAGTTTGTTTCTCTAAGTACTAAGTCCAGGGTGGGCTGTCCTGGCAGGAGGGGCAGCTCAGTTCCCAACACTTCCTCTCTTCTGTGGCTTCACCATCCCCTAAGGCATTGGTCTGATGGCCAAAGCTGGGTCACTGCCTCACCCACACTCCAGCTTGCAGAAATTCAGGAAAAGTAATGTTCTTTTAAGCAACTATTACAAATTTGGAGGAACAAATTGCAGTCTACCACATCCACCCCAGCCAGTTACTCCCCACTCTCTTCTCCTTGGTAATTCCTCGAAGGGCCAATACTATTGGTTCAGGGATAACGCGAACCCAGAGGACTAGGGGTAAATCTATTATCATAAATGCAGAGTGTAGCATTCGCAGTGAGCAGCTGTTCTCAATGTGCCAGTAAGAAGGGAATATAAAACACAGACTTAAAGTTCAGTACGGAGACACACTATTGATGCAAGAAAGGACTGTCTGTCGTATTGGAGGGGTGAAAGCATGCAAGCTGGGATATTGAAGAAGACTGTAGAATCGTCTTTCCAGCAGGCTCTTTCAGAATGTCATTGTTAGTGATCATTTCCGCCTGGAAACCAGAAGCTGAGCAAGGTGACCCCTTGAACTCCCTCCAGATTTGTGATTTTTATTATTCTCCTCCCTAACAGGCTTGTCATCCCCTTATACCAAAAAAAAAAAAATCAACTTAAAAAATAATCTGTGTAAAAAGAAATGCTACCTGAGGAAAAAAAATCAATTCCTAGGTAATTCTATTTTCATGTTAAGAGATTTTCTTCCTTTTATTTTTCTGACTTAGACTATTTGCGTGGAAACTGAATCACAGTTCCTTTGCTCGTGCTATTCTCTTTGTCTTCGTATTCTTGTCTGCTCTGTGGCATGACAATCAGTTGCTGTGGAGATAACTACACGTGTCAAGAATAGAGAATTCCATAATTTCAGGTGTATGATGACTGGCTACCTCCTTGGCTAATAGATTCTGTGGTAGTTTTGCCTCTTCAGCTGCTTTTGTAAGAGCAAGAAAGATCTGTTAAAAAGAATTCTTCTGGGGGCTGGCCCCGTGGCCGAGTGGTTAAGTTCGCGCACTCCGCTGCAGGCGGCCCAGTGTTTCGTTGGTTCGGATCCTGGGCGCGGACATGGCACTGCTCATCAGACCACGCTGAGGCAGAGTCCCACATACCACAACTAGAATGACCCACAACGAAGAATATACAACTATGTACCGGGGGGCTTTGGGAAGAAAAAGGAAAAAAATTTAAAAAAATCTTTAAAAAAAAAAAAGAATTCTTCTGATTAATATTTTTAAAATTTGTTTAATTCTTTTCTTATTCTCAACCCATAGATATGGTGCCCATGTAAAGTCACTGTCACTTTACAGTTGTGGCAATTCCAAATGTTGGCAGAGGACTATCTCCTGGTTTTAAGTATTGCAGAAAATAACATGATATGTATACATGAACAAAACATCACAGTTTCCCCAGGGCTGTGAGTTACCTGACATCTGGCAGAAGCCTAGAAGGTAACTTATTTCAAGGCTCTGGCTAGCCCTCTGTCTCTCCCAAAGCATATTTCTTAATCAGCTGAAATTTCATAATTGAAAATTCCTTCCTTGGTCACCCGCTAAAAAGCAAAAGCTGCCTTTGAGTCCCTACTCCACCCACTTACCTGGAAAAGACACAGGGAGTGGGGACTCCAGTGGGTGGGACAGAAAGGGAAATGCATGAAGCACAGGAAGAGGGAGAAAGGGGCAGCTGGGAATCGAGGGACCAACGTCACTTTCTTAGTGTTTTCTTTGAGGGCAAGAAGAATGCATGGCAGAAGCTGAGGTGGCCCATCCGTCTCTTCTCTACACACCTGAAGTCACCTGCCGTTTGGTGGACACTTCCCATGCTGGGTGATGGCTAACTGCCTCAAGCACCTGTTTCTCCAGCCTCATAATAGGAGCATGCTTAGCTTGCTCATGGGGAAACCGGAAGTGCCAGGGAAGTAGAGTCTCAGAAGCAACTTTCAAGCCAGTAAGATGGAACTTGATGGATCTAAACCTCAGCTTCCTCTTGCCTCAGTGGGATGGTCCTGAAGTCTTATTCATGACTGCATCACTATTCATTGGCAAACTTCATTGGAATGCTTTCATTATACTTGATAAATCCATCTTCACTCTCAGCTTTATTTTATTTTATTGAGCAATGAAGTCTAACTTCACGTTGAACTTTCTCATGCATAATCTCAGGATAAATGTAAAGGATATTTGTAAAGTTTGAATAAAATTCTGTTTACTCATTTTTAGTTAAGTGTAAAGAAAACTGATTGTATGTTTAAAAATTGAAATTGTTCATTTTGTGATTGATTCCAAGAAAGAAAAAAACTTGAGTGTTCCTCAAGTCTCTCGGAGGACCCCAGAGGGACCGAGTCCAAGTCGCCCACAGTGACAACCCTCTCATGAACATACCCTTCACTGGCTTTCCCTCCTCCCCTCTCACTTTTCCTCTTGTTCTCCATGCTTCCTGGGGTCACTTCCCGAATAAATTACTTATACCCAGTTCCGCACTCAAGGTTTGCTTTTGAGGAACTCAAACCAAGACATCATGTCTTCTCAAAACAATAACAGCTCATTCGCATCCCATCATGGCACCCACCACCCTAAATCAATTTCTCACAAGTCCCTACAGAGAAATGTCTGCTCCAGTCACACCCCTTCCTAGCTGTTCCCTGATGTCCACCTCGTCCCACTTCACATCTGTCGTAACAGTCTTGCCTTCTCTTGAAGAGTGTCCTAGTCTTTCTTTCTGCCTAAGTTCTTCAAGACCCATAAGGCCAGTCCTTGACATTTCAGACAAACTAAGTGATTTGCCAACATTGTAAACTTCTGGTGGGTTCTTGTCATCTACTTTTCCTCATGACCATCTCTCTGTTTGTTTCATTAGATACAAGTCCATGCCAACGATCCTATCAGAAGATGCAAAAATGAAATTCACCCTTGAGTTACCCTGATGACCAGTGGCCCCTCTATATACTTCAAATGACAAAGGTTAGTAGCAAAAACACCTGTCCAGGTATAGCATGATTAAAACAAGGAGGATCATGCAGGCGGTGTGCATGACTTTCTTAGAGGAACCAATAGTGGGTTCCCATTTTCTATCTTAAAAAACTGTAAATTTTACACTTATAGAACAAATAGAATTGTGACTTATGCTTCACAATTTATGTAATTGATTTCTTGGATTTTTGACAGCTCTATCACACTTTCAACAAACATCTCTTTCCTCACTGGGAGGTTGGTCATATGGTGTTGGGAGGGGGTATTTCAGGGAGCCCTGATTATTTTCCTTTCCTTCAACTGCAAGGCAATTACTGACTAAATCATTTATTTGGCACTTAGCAGAGGCCACCTTGCGTTTTTAATTCCTTTTTCTACCCATGAAAGGCCAGCTTCCCCAGGCAGGCAACTTACCTTGGGCTTCTCCCAGGATCTGATAATTGTCAGTCATCTAAAAATAGTAAAATAATTTTTTCTTTTTATTGATGAGAATGTTGACAGTTTTCTGAAATATATTATAAAATTCTCTGCCTTCTCGAAGAAAGATTTTGGCAGAACTGGATCTCAGCGATCGCACCATACACCATTACAGTTCTACACCGGGTTTAGATTTTCTGTCTTGTCCTCAGTATCAGGCGATTAGCCAGCTCCCCCTCTCCCATGGCACCCACCTCAAATGCCTCCCTCTCCCACACTACAAGCCCAGTTGCCAGATCATAATCTGCTGCAGACTAGGAATCCAACAACCCAGATGGCATTTGGCTTGGAGTGAAGAAGAGACCAGGGGTCTGCCTTTGTCCGGCAGCTCCGTGATGGACATATCCAGTGCTCAGAGACCATTCCCCTCCTATCTCCAGGCTGGTGCTGTCAGTTGCAGAAGGCCAAGATTCCTATGGACACAAGGTCTTGGGCAGGTCTGGGTAGTGCCTGGCCCATGTTAAATGATACAGAGGAAGGAATCTTTGATACCCTAAAAGCAAGCGTGAAAACCTTTTGTGCATGGCTGTGACTCATGCAACTTCACTCCAACCCTAGTTTTCCATGATTCTGGGACTGGAAAAAAATAAGGCAACTCACTTCCTCAGAATTCAAAAACACCTATTGAGTCATCTATTGAGCCAGCTTTGCCCACACGGGTCAACCTTCCTCAGCGCTCCCCTCTATCAGTTAACTTTGCTTTGGCCTGTGGCTGGAAACCTCATCCCTTCCAGGCAACCTTGGGCAGCCATCCTGGATCCACCACGGAAACTAAATGCAGCCTATGTCCGACTCAAGGTGATATGGCAGCAGTAAAGTTCACGTTCAGATGGGAAATATATATATATAAAATGCTTTTTAAAAAATACTCCTATCTCTGTCTTTTCTAAAAACAAATTGTATTGGTTGTACAGGCAACCTGCTGTTGTACAAAAACAAAAGGCCTCGTCTAATTGAACAACCAATCTTGTTTCTAATACAAGATCTTGGGAAATTTGAGATAGATTGTTAGTGGGCATTGGGCTTCTCCTTTGTTCCCCCACTGCCTTTAGGATAAAGTTCAATGCCTTCATGTGGTTTACAAGGCCATGCATGTGCTCACCTTGTCTTTCCCTCTCTGTCTCATCTCTTGGTACTCTGCCCTTGAACTTCATGCCTTAGCAATATTACATGACTTGCTATTTCCTGAACTTGGAGAAAGGTCTTCAGGACTGTGTATAAGCAGTTTCATCACAACACTTCATACACACATCCCCTCCTGCAGTATCAAATCCCCACCAGAAAAGCTTGCACTGGCAGAAAGAAAACCAAGAGCTTTGGTTCGACTTCCATGGAAATCCCAGGAAAGTTCCATTTTCATAGACATGTTAAATGTTGCACACGCCCACTGAGAAACAACCTGAGAAGTCCATGCTGTCAGCATGCTGAGAAGTTTCTGCAGCTGAGTGAGGTCAGCTAAAGAATGCTCCGTGTCAACAGTGGCCCAACCCAGGAGAACCATGGAAATCAGCAGTGAAACCAGCAATTCCTACAGAAGAATTCACCAGCTTTTTGGCAGCCTAAAAGGGTATGCGGGCATAACAGATACTCTGAGAATTCAATGTTAGGCCACGGTCTACTTGAAGATCCCTTGATGATCCTGTGACGACAAGCCAAGCCAATGAGCAATGTGGTGCCTCAGATACACCTTGTGTGGACAAAGGTGAAGCCAATGAGTCCTCACTTATTCCAAACCACCCTGTGTAGGTTCTGGGGCAGGTATTTTTTATTCTCATTTTATAAACGAGTCTCAGAAGATTAAAACAACCTGCCTGAGGTCGCCCAGTTAGTAAGAATCAGTGCCAGCATTAAAACCTATGACTTTTCCACTGAAACTACACACACACTCTGAGGAAGATCCTATGTGGAAACCAAGCTTCTGGTGGTACAAATTCTTCTCCAGGGGTGATATTCAAAATATGTAGCTGCCCGTATGCCAGAGTATCCACCAATCGGAAGGGAGCCAGCAGTAAATAATGTGAACAACTGCCCGGGTGCGTGTGAACTGGATATCCGCCCCTCCTCACTCTTCCATGAACAAGATTCAGAACTGTCTGAGTGGTTGCGGAAGAGCGCATGGAAGGTCATTGTCATCAAAATATTTTTGGTAATAAAGAAATGTAGATTAATTGTATAAAATTACAAAATATTTAAACGTATAAAAGAGAAAATAAAATATTGCGTGTAATTCACATACACACACACGCATACACTTCTGTCACAGGTAAGATATTGTCTTTTTCACTTATATCATAGACATGTTTTCATGTCATTAAAAAAACCTCTGGTGACTTTATGTTGATGGCTGCTTAATATTTCATTTTAGGGACGTAATATAACTAACTTAATCTTCCTCTTATTGCAGATTTTGAGTCTTTCCAAGCTTTCATCTATATAAATAATGCTTTGATAAACATTTTTTGCCTGAAGCTATCTTTGCCCTTAAGTTTATATCCTTAGGAAAATTCCCAGAACAGTTACTGGTAAAGATAATCACAGAGCCATCTAACATCATGAACTGGACTCTCAGCTACCAATTACTGTCTCCACTCACCTCCTCAATAGGGGAAATTTCCCTTCCACTCAATATAGTTACCACCAATACTAACAATTATCATCATCACTGTTATGCTTGTTGCCTTTATGTGATCTCTTACCCTGGATCTGATCACATTGTGTCGCACCCCTCATTTGTTCCCCCACTGCTTTTAGGATAAAGTTCAATGCTTTCGTGTGGTTTACAAGGTCATGCATGAGCTCACCTTGTCTTTCCCTCTCTGTCTCATCTCTTGCTATTCTGCCCTTGAACTTCATGTCTTGGCAGTATTACATGACTTGCTATTTCCTGAACTTGGAGAAAGGTCTTCAGGACCGTGTATATGCAGTTTCCCCTGCCTGGGCCACTTCTTCACCTCCAACCCCCAACTTTCCTACTAGTCTCTCCAGTTTATGCTTTGATGTTATTTTCTCTAGGAGATGTCTAAGAAAACTTACCACTGCACTGTACCTCATCCAAAGACTGGGTCACCTGCCCCTCCTCATGTCCCCATTGCTTTGTGTAGTGTCTACCCCATCACTCATTAGACTGTCCTCAGTCCTTGAAGGCAGGGACTGTGTCACACTGACTATTGTATCCCCAGAACCTTTTGCAGGTCTGGCATATGGTAAGCAGGGAATAGATATTCGTTAAATGAACAGAACACAACCTATCTTTAAAGTATGTAGTTTACTGCTCTGATTGAAAGAACCAGAGAAAGTACCCAAGAGCTGAGGAGTTGTGGATCTATGAGGAGCTGCCATTTTCTTGAAGGACTTTTTTTCTGATTAGAAAATGATATGCTTCAGCAGAAATGGCAAGAAAGTCAAAGCCAAATTCATAAGGCTCTGGTTGGTGGGAAACCACAAAAAGATGAAGGAAATGCATGCATCCCTCATCCCACAGTAAGTATAGACAGTAGATCTAAATGCTAATCTCAAGGAGGAAATTCCCATGCTCATAGATTAGTAGCACAGGAATGGGTGAACGATTCCAATTTTTAAGAGCCCAGTCACAATATGGAGACATAATCCCATCATGGCCCAGGGAGCAAAAAGAACCATGTCCAGGGGAGGTGGCATCTCAGACCTGTCATAACTGCTTTCCAGACACAAAAGAGAAACGTCTTCTCATGTTTATCAACACTTGTGAATCATCCCCCTAACTTGTCTCATCACCTTTGCAAAGATTGAGATACCAGATTCCAGCACTTTCTAGAATCTTCAGAGGAGATAGGCTTGTGGTGACTTACTCCTCTGTGATCTGCCCATGGTCTTCTCACCCACTGGGTTGATGTGTCTGTACAAATACCTCAGGGCTGGCCAGCTTCCACGCTATCAGAAGGCTTTACAGTGCAGTGGTAGAATACAAAATTCGACATCAAATGACCCTAATTCTGGTCCAAATTTTGTAATTAATTTGATTGTGTCTATTTCTTTATGAGTCAGTTTCCTCACCTGAAAACTGAGATGTCTTGGAGTCAGGCCACGTTTGAGATCCCTTCCAACTCCCAGATTTTCCTAATTCAACTCCCACATAACCCTGTGCTTGACATCGTTGGGAAATGGTGAAATGTAAAAAATAATTTCAGTCCTTAGGCAAACTTATGGGAGAGAAAAGACTACCTGGAGAGGTTCACATATTCTCCTGTTTGTGTAAATGCCAAATAAAGGTTCCACCACACTGTTGGAAACAAAGGAAAGCCTCCAGGAATGGATGAGACTTGAGCTGGTGCTTGAAGTAAACCATTCAGCAAAGGCCCCTAGCAAGGAATAGCCCCTGCCGTGAGCCACAGCCAAATCACAGTGCTTGTGTTATAAAATTCAGCCCTCCACCAGAGCCCTAGAGGCTCTCTCAGAGGGGCGGGTGCTCAGTCCAGCTTGTGGGATGGCATGGGACAGGGTGTATTCATGTCCAACCTACACTTTACTGCCATGCTTGCCTGTAATTCCTTATCCGGAGCCTAAGTCTCTCAGTGCTTCTCTCTGTGATACCACTGTTAATAATACTTTAAAAAAATCCTTTTAGCTCAGTATATGTATGGCATACTTGCCATGAGTCTGTGAAAATGGAGTCTTGATCTCTGACCCTTCACCTGGGAGGAAAGAGGGAGAGTGAACTAAAGGTGGCAGGCACAGAGTCCAGATTAGAGATTAGGCCACAGGGCACTCTTATGACTTGCCCCTCCCCATTCTTTCCCCCCAACCCTGGCTTCTTGTTATCCAAATAAGTCATCTCCTGCTCCCCTCCCTGGGGAGGTTAGCTGCCCAATGAACCATGGGGTTTTAATGGCTGAGGAATTTTCCTATGGTTCATCATGTCCACTGTTCACATAAGATCATGCTTCTCCCCTGTGTCCACCTTTGGATTTGCAAACGGAAAAGAAAAAAAGGAGCACATAGAAATGGAGGAAAGGAAAAGAGAGGAAAGAAAAGAGGTGCTCTGGAATTGTTTATCTGGCTTGGAAATAGAGGACTTGAATGAAAGCAATGGAAGAATATCTATGTGCCACTCCCACTGACCCCCACGTCCAGTCTCAGGCTTCAAGTCTCCGTGACGCACCTGGTTGCCAGCTGCAGGAGCAGGGTTACCTGTAAATCATGTAATGCAGATTCCCTTTCTTAATTGCATTTTTCATATGCTATTAAAATGAATTTGCACTTGACCTTATTAAATGACAGGGAACTATCACAGGTCATTATCGAGGGTAACACTTGAATACAGCAGCTTACATTTTGTATCTGCCAGAATCATGGCAGGAAACAAATGGCACGTTCTAACGGAGTCTTTGCAGAAAGCGCATTAAAGAGATGCTGTGTGATGGTGTGGGTGGCGTTTAGGGAAGCCCACAAGGGATCGTGCAGGAGACCCCCAAACAAGTCTGCAAGTGGACCAAGCTTCAGTTCTAGGAGACAAAAGGTTGCCTGCCAGAAGCTGTGGGCTTCGGAGGAGGAACACAGAGTGGCCGGAATGGAGGGAGCTGGGAAATAACCCTGCCCCCTCTTTCCTCTCACCCTCCAGTCTCCTGTGGGTGACCAAACCCAATGTGAGGCCCAGTGAGAGGGCAAGAGAGCCCCTGGATGCCGTCCATTCAAGACAGCTTCCCAGCCTCAGAGCAGAGACGGGAATTGAGGGGCTGGGTCTGCAGAGGCAAAGAGAAGGTCGAGCTTACATTTGTGTAGCACATTGTGATATCCAGAGATATAGATATCTAGATATAGGTAGAGATCTAGTTTCTAATCTCATTTGATACTCACAACAACCCTGCAGGGTTTTCTTGTTTTTCAAATAAGGTAACTTGGGTTCTCAGAGATCAAATCACTGGCCCAATCAGAAGAGGTGGCAACATGAGGGCACCAGTCCAGGGTATTGACCATTATGGGTATCACTCCCTGCCTCGGTCTCTTTTCACACTCTGCCTCCCCTTCTCCTCCCCTACCCAGGGTTGACCTGTCCTTCGAGTCTAGTTCAAACCTGTCCGAGTGAAGCAACTCCATTGATCCCATCCCTCCGACAGCTGAGAGCCCTTGGTGGTGGTTAACTACACACGCCTTACCAACTATCCATTTACTGACTTTGCATTGTTCTGGGGTTTTCGTCTCTGAGCTCCAGAGTCTATTTTCTTAAGACAAGATCAATAGAAGTTTCCTTCGTCAACTCCGACAGCACTTGGCACATTCTATTGCTCAGCAGATGATTAATAAATACTTCCCAAATTTAAATCAGCAGCGTGAGAAGGCAGTCGGGAACACACATGTGTATGTGAGTGAACATACATGTGCCAGGCAGGGTTTGATGCAGGAACCAGAACCCACCTACCTGAAAGGGATTGAATATAGGGAACCAGAAAGTCCTGAGATCACTGGGCAAACAGAAGTAAGGAGGCCACTCTTAGACTATTGGTTTCACGACCAAATTACTCCAGCTGTGATTCACAGGTCAGGAAGCTGTTATTGCTAACGACGCCAGACAATTACCCCACACCTCTCAACGAGTGACCAGGCACTGGGACGTGGAGATGGAGTCAAGCCACCACAAACATTCACCTCTGACTGACCTTCTTCCAACAGCTACAGTGCAGGCAGATGACCGCTGCCTGCTTCCCCACTATTCATGCAAGTTCAGCTCACTTGCACATGCTAAACTGCATTGAGAACCCTAGCCCTAAGAAAGAATGGGAGGGCAGTTTTTGGCTTCTCCTCCCTTGAAATATTGAAGGGAGCATAGGAAGAAGTGGGAATGGATTCTGGGTGCCAACAGAGCATGTGCAGCACATGACTATACGTGTGCAGACGTAGAGCATCCATTTGCTGCTGTCATTCAGAAATCAAGACCGTAGTCGTGGTTGAATATCTAGGAGCATCAGTGGGCTCGGCGAGGTGAATTCTTTTGAGATATTTTAGATTGAGCACTTTTCCTTGCAAGGAAGCTTGGCCCTGAGCTAACATCTATTATCAATCTTCTTTTTTTTTTTTTTCTCCCCGAAGCCCCAGTACATAGTTGTATATCTTAGTTGTAAGTCATTCTAGTTCTTCTATGTGGGATGCCACCACAGCATGGCTTGATGAGTGGTGTGTAGGTCCAAGCCCAGGATCCAAACCAGCAAACCCTGGGCCTCCAAAGCAGAGCATGCAAACCCAACCCTCGGCCATGAGGCCAGCCCCTAGATTGAGCACTTTTATTCCAATCAGTGAAATCTGATGGCAGCCTTCAAGACCAGCCTTGGAGAGAAAGGATGTCCAAGAAAGATGATCTGTACCATGAAGGGGTGTGTGAAGAGGAGAGGCAACCCGCCTTCCCTTGGAGCCAGCAGGGGTGCAGCAAGGTGGGGCCAGCATACCAGAGGCTTTTGGTCATGTGAACCTGTGTCTTTTGAGCACCAACTGCTCATTAAAAGCCCCCCTCTCCAGCCCTCTATTCCTACCTCACCACCTCACTCCACCCCCACACACCTTGGCTACCATCTTGAGCCTTTCTTGGTAAACAGCTTCCCCTAGTGGTATAGCACAAAAGTTTGTGTTTTCTGTAGCATGGCAACAAATCAGCTTGGTTTGAACTCAACTTTTTTTTTTTTTTCCTGAGGAAGACTGGCCCTGAGCTAACATCCGTGTCCATCTTCCTCTACTTTATACGTGAGATGCCTACCAAAGCATGGCTTGCCAAGCAATGCCATGTTGGCACTCGGGATCCGAACCGGTGACCCAGGGGCCGCCGAAGTAGAAGGTGCACACTTAACCGCTGTGCCACCAGACCGCCTCGAACTCAACTTTTACATGGAGGGAAAAACACAAATCTAAACTGAGACAATGAGCAAGTTGGAACTGGAACTCATAATGCTTAGCTCCCGGCAACTGGGGCAGGCTGTACCTCTTCTCCTGATGCGAGGGAGACTCTAGCTGGTCATAACTTAGACAATGGTTCCCAAATGGCGGCTGTTCTGCCCCCCAATGCACATTTGGCCATGTCTGGAGACATTTTTGATTGTCACTACTCAGAAGGGATTGCTACTGGCGTTCGGTGGGTAGAGGCCAAGATGTTCCTTCAACGTCCTACAGCGCACAGGACAGGAGAGGAGTATCTGGTTGAAAATGCCAATAGTGTCTCAGTTGAGAAATTCTGCCTTAGAAGAGGACAGTTTCCCCCCCAGGACCCTCCTCAAGATGTCACCAGGCTCAAACCGTCTGCATTGCTCACAGTTCTAAAAACTGAGACACTGAGAGAGACGCAAAAATGAAAGCATAAAAACTCACAAACCACACACCTATTAGGATGGCTATTACAAGAAAAAGAAAATAACAAGTGTTGGTGAGGATTGGAGAAATTGAAACCCTTGTATTTTGCTGACGGGAATGCAAAATGCTACAGCCATTGTGGAACACTGTATGGATTTTCCTCAGAAAGTTAAACACAGAATTACCATGTGGCTCAGGAATCAGTATATATCCAAAAGAGCTGAAAACAGGCACTAAACAGATACTTGTACACCAATGTTCATAGAAGCATGACTCACAATAGCCAAAAGTGGAAACAACTAAAAAATCCATCAACAGAAGAATGGGTAAACAAAATGTAGTCTATATATACCATGGAATTGTATTACACTATAGCCTCAGGGAGTAACAAAATTCTGATATACGCTACAACGTGGATGGACCTTGAAAGTATTGCGCTAAGTAAAATAAGTTATATACAAAAGGACAAATGCTGTGTGATTCCACTTACATGAGGGACCTAGAACAGGCAAATTCATAAACACAGAAAGTAGAATGGGGGGGGGGGTGCCAGGGGCTGGGAGATACGGGAATAGGGAGCTAGTGTTTAATAGGTACAGAGTTTCTGTTTGGGAAGATGAAATAGATCTAGAAATGGACAGTGCAATGCTCCCACAACATTGTGACTGTACCTAATGCCCCTGAATTGTAGACTTGGAAATGGTTTAAATGGTAAATTTTATGTTATATGTATTTTATCACAGTTTAAAAAGCCAAAAGACTTGGGTTCTCAGCTCTTTTAGACCAAACAGTAGCTAAGGTCAGCAGGGTCCCCAGCTTGCCAACAGCCTCTGACATTGACCTACAAAGGCCCAAAGCAGTGTTTGCCAGGACTTATGCCAGGTCATGACATATTAGCTGAGGATTTGCTGCACATGGCTTTGATTACCCCGGGCTTATTGGATTTCATGGGACCGAGGACAGCTGGCAGCAAGGTGGCCGCCTCTTCAGCTCACCAAGAGGGCATCACATGAAAGTCTGAAATGTACTGCAAGAGGGAGCTCCTCAGATGCCCTTTGGCTTCAGTTGCAGAGTTAGCAGGACTGTCTTTCTGTGGGAAAGAAGATAAGAGAAAGGGGCTGGAACTCGTCTGAGGAATGAGGACATTACCGAGTCCTTCTGGCTGTCCCTGAGTCTCTGCTGCACGTATGAGGTGCCAGCTCCACTCAAGTTAAGACAAAGCTACTTTCCTTGTCTTAGTTCATTTCTCTGTGGCATCTCATTCTGTGTGTATGTGTGTATGCACTCATGGGTGGTTATTTAACATTTTCCTCTAAGCTAGTGATCTCAGTCTTTAGAACAACAGGTTGATGAGTCCAAGGTTGTAGGTTCAATTCCAATTACAAACCAGCTAGCATTAAACAGTGAAAATTGGTTTGGGTCACAAAGAGCACCCTTGCCTTAGCTGGCCTGCTGGCCAGGGAAATAGGTAAAAGAAGGATGACTCTGGGCAAGCCATCCACAGCCAGCCACACCCAAGCTCTCCAGGAAACAGAAGCTTTCTAAAGCAGTGAGTGATGCTGAAAGACGTTAGTAAACGGCATGTGACATATACTGTCTTTCACCCAGAAGATGCTGCAGACCCCAGAAATACCCCATAGGGGATAATAGTCACTTCCCATCATCTGAATCCCCAAGCAGCATGATTTCACAATTCTGTTTCTAAAGCTGCAGGTGGTGTCCACTGTGTATTCCCCAACAACCTCTTTGGGTCCCCACTGAGAGGAGTCAGCAGCCAGTGAAGGTAGGAGCGGGGCGAATGCGGCTCCTCAGCTGTCAGGAGGTATCTATGTGACCAGACCAGCCCCTGCAGAATCCTCAGGCCATCAAGCCACCGTCCCCGCTGGGGGCCTTGACCAGCAGTTCTGGAATTATTACGGCACCCCCCTTGGACAACCACAGAAAAGCAGTTTCACAGTAGAACTAGGTATAGGGTCAGGAAAGCCATGGATGGTCTAAAGCCTGGATGTGGGGGTAATGTGACCCCAGACCACACCCTGGGGCCAAGCAGTGCCTCTGTCCATTGCCTGCTTGTGCAGGGTTTATGATACTGTGAGAAACACCAAATTTCTTGAGTCTCTTTAGTATACCTTCCCCACCCAAAACTCAGCGTACTAATTCCCATCTCTGTTTCTGTTTCTGTTATTCTCCCTGAATAGGATGCCGCCTCATCACCACCTCTTTATTCCATTTCCTCAGGTTTTATCCATCGTTATACAACCCGTTATCTAAGCAAGTTAAGTTAAAGCAAGCCGTCTTATAAAAAGTGTTTTCTTCTGGAGCCTTTTATCTGCAATTTCAAAACCTGCCACCAAGTGGCGGTGGCACCTTGCGCTTTGCTATTCCGGTTCCCACCGGGAACTAACGTTTACTGGGGACCCAACATGTGGCAGGCAGTGCACGAGTCATCCCCGCGTGACCTCAGTTTATCCTACAATGACCCTAGGTATTACCATCCCCATTTTACAGAAGAGGAGACTGAAATTCTGAAAGGTTAAATAACCCGTCCAAGTTCACGCCCCTCATTAGAAGCGGAGCTGACGTTTTGAACCCAGATCTGGCGGCTTTAAAAGCCCCCAGTGTTTGCATTGAGTTTTGCTCTCAGGGCGGAGTTTTCTGAAGAGCTTCCTTACTAGACGCTGCCCTCTCCTCTCATTTTATGAGCCGCACAGTTTAGCCTCCAGTCAAGCCCCGCTTGTTCCTGTCCAGGTCTCTCACCCTGGGATTAGCTTGCCACTTTCCCTGTTCCGAGCCTGCCCCGCAATCCAGGCTCAGCGAGACTGCGGAAACGGCTCAATGCATGTTGAGGGCTTGACTGGCATGAGCTCTGGGGTGTAGGGTTGGGTGCTGACTGGACTTGAACTGTGGGAGGGTGGGGCTGCAGGGCTGCCAGAGGGACAGTTAACAAGGAAGAGCTAAGTGAGGCTGTGCAGTGGGGGTTCCTCTGTCAGGGCAGCCTGAATCAGCTGTGGGTCTGAGTCCAAAGGGTGAAGTGAGGACTCACCAGGGTCCCCAACTTCCCTTGGGTGCCCATAGGTCTTGTGAGCCGTGGGGCCCGTGCTTGCTAAAACAAAAGAAGGTGCCTCCAGAGACGGGTGGACCTCCGTGGGGGAGGAAGAGAGAAAGTCTGGGGCCCTAGAGGTGTTGAGAGAAGGGCAGGTGAGGTGAGCAGGAGGAGAGCTCAGGGAGGCCTTGGCAGGACTCTAAGTGCTCCCTGGCGCACAGCCAACGGGAGCTGATTATGTCAGCTAAAGAGAAGGGGAATGGGAGAACCCAAGAGAAGGAGACAGGGGACAGGAAGAGCCAGGGATGTGTACGAAAGTGGCAGAGGTTTCAGGCAGAACCCTAGGCATGAAGAACACTGTGAGTGAGACCGCTTGGTGTTCCCAGGCCAACGATCCTCTCAGGCTCCGAGTCTCTACTTGGTTCTGAATATCGTTCTCTGGGGATGATTCTGAACTAGCACCACTTGTTCAAATAGCCCCCTCCCCAGAGGAGGGGCAGAGAGTCAGCCAGCACCGTGCGGGCTCCTGCAAGGCTGGCGGGGAAGGTTTTTCACTAAATTTCTGGATGGTAACAAAAGCAGAGGAGCAAGTGGAGCCCGGAGCCAAGATCTGAGCAGAACATAGAAATCCAGAAGGTGGCCGGCGGAGCTTACAGGCCCGCCAAACTGAAAGGGCGAGAAGCAGAGAGTAGACAGAGATGGGACCAGGAATCCACGGTCAGGGAGGCAGGAGGAGGGCGCTGAGAGGCAAGGAGGAAGGGCCCAGCCTGCCTCCAGCAGGTGCTCTTGGCCTCACCTCCTTTTAATGCACTCATGAGGCCTCTCGCCAGGGAGGGTCAGTGAAGGGTACAAGCAGGTTGGACCCCACAAATGGAAAACAAGGCTCTGGAGGTCGGCTTCTGATGGTAGCTTCCAGTCTTAGGAAGAAACCCCCAAAGCCACAGGTCAGGCTGTCAGTTCTACCTGAGCCAACCCACATCTCATGGTGCGCCTTCGTTAAAAGTGTTACATGATATGGAAGAGCACCACCAGAAAATGCTGCCGTGCTCGGAAAATAGCGTAAAATCTACCGTGCTGCTGAAGTGGCTGGGCTGGGATTTAGCAAGAATTAGATGACAGTCCAGATAGCAATTTCTCTTGTCCCTTTTAAAGTAACCGAACCCAAGGAACCAGAAGCAAGGGGAAGAGGACTCAGTGAGTCTCGGAGCTTCGAGAAAGCTCTTTAGGATAGTTTGCAAGAATTCTCTGAAGAAGCAATTCTGAGGAGAGGGGAGGGACGCTGCCGGGCACAACATTCAGAGTCAGCATGTGGTCAGGAAGCCAAGGAGAAGGCACCAGAAATGAGAAGAACTTAAACACTAAACAGGACGGACAAACCCCAGCTCACTCCTGCTTGTACCATCGATGCTGTCACCTAAAGAGATGCCCCTCAGGGACCCGCAGGACTGGCCAGCCAGAGCGTCCTGCCCCTGTGACTCCTCAGCCCTTTTGCAACCAAACAGCCCTGTTGGTAGAGAAAGAATACTTGGCTCCTCTAAGAAGAATTGCTGATAAGAAACGAAACTGTCTGAGCAGCTGGAGTTGAACCATCTCTCATATCTTTTTAAGATTAGGAGGAAGGGGGCAAACGACCCACACAGCTCTATGCTGCCTTGGTGATAATATTCGACCTGCAGCCTCCAGAGTCTGGGTGTGGTTGACTCCGTCTGTCTCCTGACAATTCTCAAGGCCCTTTCCCGTATGGGGTCTCAGCGGCGTCTCATAGCAGTCCTGAAAGGTGGGCTCGTCACCCCATTTAATGACTGAGAAAACCGAGGCTGAGAGACCGCGAGTCGCTGGCCCCAGCCACGGAGCCGATGGGGAGGTGAGCCACGACTTGAACCCATGTCTGTTAAGTCCAAATATTCCTCCCTCCACATTTTTTTTGTTGTTGTTACAGATCTGGACTAAAGGATCAAAACTAAGATCAATCTGGAGAGTTCTTTAAAAGCTAGATTTTTCATTTTAGAAGATTGTCCTGTATTCTGTGATAACTTCCTTCTTGCTTTTTTGGCATTAAAATGTCCTTTCTTTATGAAGTGATGCTGACTGTGGATAGTAGATCAACATTTTTTATTTGAGGCCTACTTGGTGAGATTAAATAAAATGACAGCCCCACGTTTGCCCCCAAGATTTCCATTGGGAGCTTCGGTAGTGTTTGACGTTGGAAAGCACGGGAACCAGTACCTGCAGTGCACTGTATCCACAGACCACGCAGGCGAGTAAGACAGTGGGGAACCCAAGGATGCTGGGGTCCAGCCAAGCCCAAGTCCTCAGACGGTCCCTGCCGCAGTCCAGGTCAGGGATCCTGGCTCCTGCTCTTTGCTCTTCTTCTGTTCCACGGCTGGACATCGTCATTGCTGCTGATCTTAGTCTCATCGCCACCTCACAGGTGTTATTGGCAAGGAAGGACTCCCCTCAGGGCAAACAGGTGATGGACTCCTTCCGGGGCTGCTGCTGCTTGCTGGGTCTTGGGAGAGAAAAAGACCTCGCCATATTTCTTCAGCAACTTTGTTCCCTAAAATATTCACTTATGCAAAATGGATTCAGCACCTCACCGTTTGGAGGAGAGGTGGTTGGTGAACAACCAGATCGTGGCTGTGCATTAGCACAGCTCTGGCCCTGAACCTTTCAATGTCTCCTCTTTGCCTACAGATTAAAATGCAAAATCCTAAACTTGGATCAAGCCCATGCACAGTCTGGTCCCATTGTCCTTTCTAGCGAACTCCTGCTACCCACCAACCATTCCCCCAGTATTCATGGAAGCCAGTCCATTCTCCAGCACCCCCTGCATTCTGCGCCAGCACTCTCCTTCATCTGTCTTCTCTCACTTTTATTCTGAGTGGAGAGGATGGATGAGCTGCAGCTCACTTCCCCGTTATCCAAGGACCTCTGTCATATTTACCAACACTTAGTGTCTCCCTACCGTGATACTTACTATCCAAATTGTTGCCTGTCTTTTTTGTTTTTATGACTAAAGCTCCACCAAACTACCCCTAATCAGATGTCAACATGGCCAGGGACCATTTCTCATAGAGTTGTAAAAGAGTGAATACGACTTGATTTGCTTTATGTGTAATATAAACAGTGGATGTTATGTGGGCTCCAGAATTCCCCCGCAATCCACTCTGGGCCCTTATAGTGGTGACACTTGCTGGTCTAACCTTGGGATTTGTTGGGAACACTGAGAATCCCTTGGCTAAAGTCCCTCACACTGAGAATGAGACAGGAGCTATGAATTCTGTGTGGTCCCTTGGTCTGAAGACCTCGCCTCTCCATGTCCTTTTGTGCAATGACTCTTCCCTCCCCAAGACGGCTGTGTTGGTGAGATGCGAGATAGCCCCTATCTGTTCTCTAGAATCTTGGTGATAGAAGACAAGACTCCAGAACTACTAACCTGTCTGCCCAAGCCCTGATGTCTCAATGCATCTCCATGGTGCCCAGATCACTGATGGCTGTCTTTGTTGAAGGAGCAAAGTCACCAAGCTCTGCTCTTTGGTATAAAATCTTCTGTGACTGTCTCTTCCACTTCCCCCTGTGGCCAGAGCTATGGCACCTGGCCAGTCTCACCAACACTGCCACTGGGAGAGCACACAGCCTGCAGCCCACCTCTGCTTGAGGAACTCCCACTGCCCCACTAAAGCTGCTCCACTGCTGTCCTGCTTGAGGGCGAGTGAGCCCAGTGGGGATCTTCCTGTTTTCTATTTCAGGCAGAAGGGAGAATGGACCTGAAAGTGCTGTGTCTCCCAGGACTAGAACTGATTTGGGAATCTAACAGCATCCAAGTATTTTCTGTCCTTCTGAGAACCTCAGAAGGTGGTCCCATGTTTTCGCTATCTCCCATAGGGAAATATAAGCCAGGGCCTCTCCATAGGGAGGGGCCAGAGAAACCAACTCAGCTCACTGGAAATGGGCCTTCTCAATGCCACACACAGCAGCCAAGCTGAAGGTGTCTCTTATCTTTAACAATCCACTCAGTAGAGGGGTGTCCAAATGTGCCTTTCTGATCCTCACTCCCCATGATGTGAAATGATGAACAATGTCCTCTAAAACAATTTACCTGGAATTAGCCCAACTCAAGGTTAAGGGCATAGTCCTCAAAGACTGCCAAGTCTGCACAAGACTTCTGGCACTAACTCCAAGTTTGGGGTTTTCCCAAAACCATCCTCAGTTTTGATAGTTCACTAGAATGACTCACAGAACTCTGGAAAGTGCTGTATTTATGATTATGGTGTTGGTATAGTAAAAGGAGACAAATCAGAATCAACCAAAGAGGCACAGAGGGCAAAGTCTGGAGCTTCCAAATGTGAGGTTTCCATGTCCTCAGGGACACAGTCTCCTCCTGTCATCCATGTGTGACAATATACACTGAGGATTATCAAGCCAGGAAGTTCAACCAAGCATCAGGGCCGTAGTTTCTATCATGTGAGCATGATTGATTGAATCATTGCCCACAGGGTTGCCCAAAGCCCTAATCCTCTACTCACATGCTTGGCCTTTCTGGCATGGCTAGCCCCACTTGGAGTCACCACGTTAACATAAACATTCAAGTGTGGTCTGAGGGGTTCAGTACAAAGAACAAGACATTCCTGCAACGTGGGAAATCCAAAGAGTTTAGAGGCTACCTCCCCGAAGCCAGAGCCGGAGCCGGGACAAAGGCCAGACCTCTGTTTGGGTAAAGTTACATCTTCACTACACACATCTCTATGATAAAATACCATCTCCTGGTGCTGTTTGTTCTAACGCCCCAGGATGTCTCATAGACCAATGGCATAACGCTAAGCACAGCCCAAAATAATGTGGCCCAAGTGGGAGGCTTTTTAGCTCTGCCTCAATATAAGGGTAAATTTAGAGTATTTAGTAGAATAGCTGCACTGCATGCCCTAGAAGGAAAGTTCCATAAATAGAATTCCTCTCAGCTAAGCTTGTATGAGCTATTGAGTCAGTCTACACTCATGGATAACCATTGGAGAACTGGTATCTTATGTTATGGCTAAATGGCAAACCATATGCCTTAAGAGTCTGTCCAGCTAGGAGTAGCAGTGACATCCTCTGATGAACATAGAAAAGTTAACAAGCATACATACCTACAGTGACTCTCCCCACCCCAATGTGACAGGCTTTGGGATACCCTAAAACCTGAATGGATTAAAAGTATATCCCTCTTTCCAAAATCTTTGGGTATATATCGAATTAGCATCATTCTTTCTGCCAAAAGAACTTTCTAAGTCTATTTTGAAGTTGTAATACTTTGACAATTAAAGTTTTTCGGAACCCTTTAAGCTCTGGGAAACCTTGAAACTGTGAATGAAGTGATTTTTTCTTAAGTTTCAACAGCCCAAACAATATATTTTAATGAATCTCTGAAAGCATCGCTCTGAGTGAAAATGGGGAGATATAGTTACCCTTGGATCCATTTTTGAACAATTGCGTCTATTCCTGGCTGCATATGATGCTTATTTAATTGGTACCCATCAATGGTGCACAGTCTAAACTACGGAAAATGGTGGACAAGCATCCCTCAGTGGGTCATCACAGGACAGGCTTGTCGAGCCTGGATCTGAAGGCCTTGTCTACCTCACCAAATCTACATCCACTGTTATTTGGAGACGCTTATATCAACTTCCCTGATTACATCAATTTCCTCCCATGTTAATACCGGTAAGGAGCAGATCCATATAATAACATCACTTGCAACAGTAAGTATTATGTGGTCAATGACAAGAAAAACTGGCAAAATTAACATCCTTTTATGAAGCAGAAGTTATCAAGATAACAACTGCTCAGGCACCCCCACAAAAGCCACAAGCCAAGATCATCTCTCTGCCCTCCTTTCTTCTGGTGCCCATGGCTTCATCAGCAAATTGGCTGTGGTGCCCTCCTGTCAACTTGTCTTGCCCTAAGAGTACGGTTGCATCTAAAGGTTCATTGTCAGCCAGATTTACTTTGCCTTAAGCTTCCCACAGTCAAGAAAAGAAATGCTCAGGCCAAACTGCTTTATGACAAGTTAAGAAGCAATGTCCACCAGAGGAGTCTTTCTGGACCCTGGGCTGCTTTTGTGTTTTGTGATAATATGGCATTGTAATGTTTAGTGACACCATTGTGCCACCTTCCCAACCATGCTGGGCATATTACCAACAAAAATATAAGATCCTTTTTATAAATAATCCTCAGTTCACTTTGAGTGAATATTTACATATATCTAGTTGTTATTACCTTGAAAGAGAGTTATTACATGCATTGTACATAAGTTCCATAGAACTCGGTTCTGTGCCTTACATGAAACAGGTGTGTAATAAATGTTTCACTAAATCACAGATGGTTCTAAGTCAACCAGTTATAGAATCCCCTGTGGGGGGAGTCCATAGGAGAACTCCTTGTGATGTTAGAGTTTGGATATATTCGGAAATATTACTGGTGCAGTGTCCCTGAACTAACCGCCTTCCAGCTAAGCATGCCAAGGAGGTTTGAAGGTGATCAGAGGAGATTCTTATTGGTGAAAGAAATGAAATCATTTGAATTCCACTTGACAGTTCCAGAAATGTAGGTTACTCCTGGAGCATGTGTAGCCCTGGAAGGTTCTAGTCCTAGCACATCCTAGAACAAGTTGATGGATTCTGGCTTCAAGGTGAAAGCAGAGAAGCCAACAGAGCAGCTATAGCACCAAGTGTGTAAATAGTCAATATCATGTACGTATCAGGTGCTGTGAAAGCGCCAAAAGTTTTTTTTGCTATTTTGACCAGTCATTGCTGAAAACTTGCTCAGAGCCTAGAGGAAAAGTTCTAATATCTGTAGATTCGCAGTTTGCAGAACACTTTCACATACAGTATCTTATCAAATTCTTCTGACAACCAGGTGAAATAAATATTACTTTCAGAAAAGGAAGGCTTAGAAATGTTGCAACTTGTCCAAGTTGGGTGGGAAAATTGTGTCTCAAAACCCGGATTTCTAACTCCAAAGCTAGTTCTCCCCAACTATGCCATGGCTTTAGAGCATCTGACCCTAAGAAACTTACCTAAATGGATCAAAAGGATAATGTGGATTCAAACCCAATTTGATTAAAAATTATTATCTTGCACATTAGTGATTTCAGTGCATTGTGGGGTTGTTTTGTAGCCCTTATTGCATCTTTAGAGAATTCTGTCAAATTTTCAGTTTGTTTGTTTTGAGGAAGATTAGTCCTGAGCTAACATCTGCCACCAATCCTCTTCTTTTTTGCTGAGGAAGACTGGCCCTGAGCTAACATCCATGCCCATCTTCCTCTACTTTATATGTGGGTTGCCTGCCACAGCATGGCTTGACAAGCAGTGCATGGGTTCATGCTCAGGATCCAAACTGGCGAACCCTGGGCCGCTGAAGTGGAATGTATGAACTTAACCGCTGAGCCACTGGGCTGGCCCCCAAATTTTCAGTTTTGGAGGGAAGTTTCAATCCTTTTGCTGTTTACTTATAATTCATCCCCAATCAGGGGTTCCCTGTCTGCCTTATTTGTAGTTGCAAAATATTGGAACGAACAAAGTATCCAACCACAGAGGATGTGTTAGATCAACCTAAATATCTTGGCTTCTCTGCTGGAGTATAGAGGATTTCTCCCTCTTCTCTGTTTACACCCCAGTGACACTGTGGAATTCAAGTTCCTGAGCAGTGCTGGTCTCAGCCTCTAGTCTTGCTCACCCAGGCTCAACCAGGAGGCCAGGGGCCATGTGACCATGGGAGTGACAGACCCTCTCACTGATGGGTGTGGAAGCAGCCTCTTGATAGCATGTGTCACTGACACCAAATATTAAGTGCCACACAGCAAAGTGCTAATAAGAAACTAAATTGTGAAACAATAAAAACATCCATCCCCTTTACTAACTTCAGCTGTGGACAAAGGCAATCATTTTTATCCTAAGCAAGATTTCATGTGCTTTTCCTTCACTCCTCTTCTATCTCCATTTTATTGTGAGTGTGTGTGTTTTACACACATACACACAAACACATACACACACTCACTTCTGAGGTCCAGTCCTCCCATGGCAAGAAGGATTTAAAATGGAAAAAGATGGAGGAGGGAGGGTAGAGAAAGAGAAACAAGCTAGCTAGATTGACATGCCTCCAAATCTCTGGGGTACTGGCTAATGTTAGTGCAGCTTACAGACCGCCTAGTCATTTAATGAAACACATAGAAGAGAGAGATGCATTTGCTATTTTAAAAAGCCACAAGTCAGTGAATGCAAATGTGCCCTATTCGAGAAAACCGAATTAAAGGAACTGCTGGGAATTCTCCGCATAGTTAAGCAGAGCAATTTTCCCCTTTAAGGCCATGTTTACCCTTCCGAAATCACACACCCTTAAGCACAGAAACCTAGAAATGTGTCATTTTCAAGAAGGATGTGTTGCATTTGCCCAGCCCTGTCCTTCAAAGGAAGAAATTCAAAATCCATCATTGCCGTGGACAGCTTCTGCCGCGCTGCAGTTACAAAGAGAGAGAACCGGCTGCAGGGCTCACATCTGACTCTGCCTTGAGGTGACAGGTGTCTGGGATGGCCAGAGCCTTGGCCTTCCTCTCGCCCACAGTCACACTCCAGCATGAAGACACCGCAAGAGATTGTGGACCAGAGAATCACCTTCCAAAGCCCGAGACAGGTAACTGGCAAGTGAACAGGGCTGTGGAGAGCTCATGCCCCCGTTCCTGAACTTTGTTACTGGGTCAGTTGTAATGATTGACTCAAGATATATATTCTTTGCTTAAATTGCTAAGGGAACTTCTTCCAGTTGTTCTGTCTTCATCTCCAACCAGCTCATGTTGGTTTCAGGTTATGGAAACGTACAGAGCCTAGCCCAGGTTAAAAGGGTTGATGTAAGGATTCTGGGATCGCATGAGAAAACAAAACAAAACAAAACCAGAGTGGGCAGGAGCATATCTGCCTCTCTCTGGGTCTCTGTCCCTGTGTCTGGATCTCTCTCTGTTTCTCCGTCACTGGCTCTATGTCTCTCCTCTTGTGGGGGTCTCTCCTCTTGCTTTCCCCACATTCTCTTCTCCAGCAGGAGAATCGTTCCCACAGCTCCTGGAGGACTTGTCTTCAATGCAGGCAACCAGCAAGACTGACATCATCTCTGATTCTCAATTTCACATTCCTAGAAATAAAACTCGTGAACAAAGAGAACATACCCGCTGCCTTATGGAATTATAAGTTAGTAGAAAGAAAAAGATGCTACCAAAAATAGGCACATAAATTTATAAATTATGAAGTGAGAAGAAGGCGTACGCAAAAGCACAGCCTGCCGTGGTGGAGAAGAATGGCTGGGGGCGTGCTGTAGACTGACTGTGTCCCCCCCACTGCATATGCTGAAACCTAAGCCACGGTGTGATGGTGTTAGGCCATGAGGTCTTTGGGAGGTGATGAGGTCATGAGGGTGAAGCCCTCATGAATGTGATCAGTGCCCTTATAAAAGGACCCCAGAGAGCTCCCTCACCCCTTCCACTAAGTGAGGATACGGTGAGAAGGTGGTCATTTATGAACCAGGAAGTGGGCTCTCACCGGATGCTAAATCTGCCAGCACCTTGAACTTGGACTTCCCAGTCTCCCAGTTCCGGACTTCCTCGTTCTCAGAACTGTGAGAAATAAATTTCTATTGTTTATAAGCCACCCAGTCCATGGTATTCTGTTATAGCAGCCAGAATGGACTAAGACTGGGGAGATTACATAGACGGGGGGTGCCAGGACGTGCTATCCTGAGGGAGTGACATTTAGGCTGAACCCTGAAAAAGAAGTAGGAATTAACCATCCAGAGGGAAGGGGGAGAAGGACATTCCAGGCCAGGGAACCCCATGAACAAAGGGCAGGGAAGAGCTGAGCTTACCTGAGGACCTTAAATGCCAGTGTGGCCAGAGGTGAATGAGCAGAGCGTGAACTGGGATGAGCTAGAGAGCTCGCAGGAGCCACACTGTGTCAGGTCTTGTAGCCAGGTTAAGAGATTTTATCGGAAGCGCAGTGGGAAGCAACGAAAGAGTTTTAAGCAGATGCATCATTTTTTTGTTTATTTTAAGAGATCATTCCAGTGACAACATGGACTGATAACTGGGAAGCAACAGTGGGAGCAGGGAGGCCCATTAGGAGCCCATTTGAGGGGTCCAGAGGAGAAACTATGCTGGCTTCACTGTCCCAGGTTATGACAATAGAGTGGAGAGAAGAGAAGGATTCGGGATCAATTTGGGAGATGTAAATGACAGGTGTTGGGGATGTATTTTCTGTGTGTGGGGTGAGAATCCTCCCCAGATTTCTCATCTGAGCAACAGGGTGGATGCAGGTGCCAGTACTGAGAACAGAAACCCCGAAGCAGGAGCAGACAGGACGGAAGGGGAAACTGCTCTGTTTCAGACACATTGCACTTCAGGTGCCTCTGAGACATCAAAGTAGAGTTGAAGAGTAGGTAACTGTGTATATGAATCCAGTGCTCAGAAGAGAGGTCTGGCCACGAATGATAAATTTGAGAGCCATTAGGATAAAGAGAGTTTTTAAAATCATGGGAATGGGTGAGGTCACCCAAGAGGGAAGTACAGAATGAAACAGGGCCTAGGACTGAGTCTGGACAACTCCAACGTCAGGAGCTTAGGTAGAGGAAAATCATGTAGGAAGTCTGAGAGGGAATGGCTGGAAAGGAATGAGGAAAACTAGGCAAGCAAGCTGTCACAAAGCAAGGAAAGAGAGGGGGTTGAGAGCTAGAACAAAAGCTGCTGAGTGATTTAGTCACCTAAACCAACACTGACCCAAGGCCTACGTGTCAGGGTGGTGCTGGTCAGTGCCCTAGAAGGAGTTAATTAGTTAATGATGGCACTAGCCCTGTTTTCCTTCCAGCCCTTTCCTGTTTCACAACTGTTCACAACTGTTCCAGGTAACCTTTTTACTCTAAACTGTAAACATCCAGTCATCCATCCATCCACCTATTCATTCATCCATCCATCCATCCACCTATTCATTCATCCGTCTCTCCATCCCATCTACCTATCCATCCATCCATCCATCCATCCATCCATCTACCTATCCATCATCTACCTTTCCATCTATCCATCCATCCACATCCATTCATTCACCCATCCATCAGTCTGTGCATCCATCCCTTCCTTTGTCCATCCATCCATCCAAGTCTGACTTTCCACTAAGGTGCACAGCACACAAGAGTCCACAAGGAGGAGCCCTCAGTCCTCTTTCCTTTCATTTTTCCCTTTCCTTCTCTACTGGTTTTTGTTTTCTGGCTCTGAAGGAATTGTGCAAGATTTTCTCCACATACATACGATGATAGCCATTCTGGTACTTGGTCTTGGTAAAGCACCTCAGATCCCAGTTTAATTACGTTGAGTTAGTTGTAATAATATCACCAGTAGTAACACCATGATTGGAACAATCTTCCTTTTAATGAAGAGAAGGAATATTTCTAGCTTCCAGATTACCCACACTGTTTTCACACAATCTAGATTGCTTCTAACCCATTTAAGCCAACCTTCCCTCTATTCACTCAGTTTCTTTCAATATTTGCATTTTCTTTCAGCCTGTCAGCATGAAAAACTCTCATGCAGCAATGCCTTAAAGGTCAGCGTGGTACCTTCACAAAGACTCATGAGGCTATTTGCTGTTGTGCTACACTTGATAGCAAGTTTCATTCTCTGCTTGCTGCAGACAGCCTGTCCTGGCTTAGCCAGCATTCCTGCTCGTGGGCAGCATCTTCCCTAACTGTCACCACCACTAGAACCACAAGTTCTCCCCTTCTCAGTAGGTCCTTCTTCCTACTCCCCCCTGGACTTGCCTTTTTAATAGATCATTTATCCATGCAGCTTTGGAATGACAGTAGATTTCACTCAAGCCTCCCCACACAGATTTACATATTCCTTAATGATCCTCTGTGACACAAGTTACGAACTCAGACACCACCAGCCCTTCCTCAAATCTTCTGCTGTGTCAGAATTTACATACTGCCAGTTTCTTCTTTCTCTAGACTGCTTCAAAGCAGCTCACAAATGGTTCTTTCACTCGGTGCCACCTGCAGCCCCTGGGCCTCTACTCACTGCGACTCAGCCCGTTCCAACGATGCGAAGTCCAGTCCAGATTTTCACGTGCCAAGGCCGTCCTTGATCTTAGGGGCAAATGCCACAGAGCACTCAGCTTTTTTACATCCTCCTTTCCCTAAACTCTGAGCCAGCTCCATCAGCGGGTTGCCTCATCCCCATTTTGGAAGTAGGTAAGGGCATAAATCCTTAGAAAAATAGATGGGCTCCATCGGCTTGCTTTTGCTGTGGCAGGTGATGAATTAGGGGGATTAAATTTCCAGCGAGGGAGAGTTGTTAACGCCACAATGGCTCCACCAAAAAGAGGTCTCCGAGTGTCTTTCCCTGGGGGTCTTTCCGAATAAAATGAGCCTGCCTCAGATGATTTAGGGGGACAGGTTAGATGACGTTTCAAAATTCCTTCCAGTCCTGAGTTTCTCCTCTTCATCTCTCCCTGACCCTGCCCTCTGATTTCAGAACCATGAGTGAAGTTCTGTGTGGATGCACCCATCCTCCCTACTTGTGTTTTCTGTTGCCGCAATTTTATTACCGGCGTGATGTGCACTTCTTGTAAATCCATCAAAAACGTATCTGAAGCATACTCGGGAACATATTAAGTCTAGGAACCTGATGTCCTTTTATTTCTGTCCCCGAATAACGATTAGGCATCTATTCCCACACTTGACCATGTCTCGGATTTGCTGATTTGCTGATTTTCTTTGCCCGTGTTCATCTTTCCAAGTTTTGAGTGAATGGGCACTTCTCTGAGCCATTGAACGTCTCCTGAGAAATAATTAAGCCATGGAATTCCTCGCTTGAGAGGGCAACTATGAACCCAGACGCGTATTCCTGTGAAGGCTTCTGAATTTAAAAGCCCGAGAGCATTGCCATCTTGCTCAGCACAGATGTACTGAGTGGATTAACCCGGTAGGTGCTACTCCAGCAGTTCACTCGCTCCACAAACATTACCAAGCACCCACGATGTGCTACACCGGGTGCTAGGGAGACTCCCACAGACACAGCACAGTGCTGGTGGCACAGTGGTGAGCAGAGCTGCCTTCCGAAGACGTAGCACCTTCTACAGCAGAGCTGGGGGGAAAGGGGCCGGGAGAGAGAGCCCCGGCTCTGGGGCCAGGGCCACCTGTGCTTCTAACCAACCCCAGCTTCCCCACTGCACAGCTGTGTGACTTCACCCACTCTGGCGGTGCCTTGATCTTCTCCCGGAACTTTGAGAAATAAACGTTTTAATTATTTAATTAAAAATAATTTTTTTAAACAATCCTCCTTAGCTTGGTTTCTTCCTCCGTGAAATGGGATAATGTAAGATTGCTGCAAGGGTTAGGCGAGCAAAGGAACGTGAAGCGTTGAAGCGGTGTAACATGTCCAGGGCGAGTTTTAATCGTGGGTCAGTATATTCCCTGGGGAGGAAAGCAGTGTCACTAAGCACAGTGAGGTGGAAGAGGCGTGCATTTCATGGGCTTCACAGACCCGGCAGTTACTCACCACCACACCCCACTTCACACACCCTCACCTCCCCCCATCCCCCCACCCTCCAGCCCCCTAACCTCCCAGCAGGGCTTCCAGCAGAAGTCCCGACAGTGCAGCAGAGCATCTGCAGCTCCCTCTCCGGGAGGACCTGCACATTCCCTACCCAGGCAGAAAGCATGAAAGAGACGCTGTTTGGTCATGTCATGGTCACCCAGGCTCCGCACTCCCAGGCCAGGCTGACTTCCCCAAGGTCACGCTCCATCTCCAAAAAGGCACAAAGCAGGAGAGGATCTGGATTTGAAACGAAGTTGATGTGCAACGAGCCACTGCCCAGCCCCCCATGGGGCCCCGCAGCCTCCTGGCGCTCTGAGGTTGACCTGGTCGCTGGGGAGCAGGCATCTGGAGACACATTCAGCAGCGGCACTCTCTAACATTAAACAGACTCTTCTTAATTAACCTTGGCTCCGCTTTAATCACATGCACTTTAAGGTGGACAGAGGGTGGCAAGAGACTGAAGTTAATTGAGTGCATTTCATGTGCCAGGAGTTTCACAAATGTAATTTTACTGACTTTTCAGAGATATAATAGGTACATGCTATTATTCCCTCTTATGATGAAGAAATTGAAGCTGAAGGGTTTTTTTCGTTTGCTTTTTAAAGATTTTATTTTTCCTTTTTTTCTCCCCAAAGCCCCCCAGTACATAGTTGTATATTTTTAGTTGTGGGTCCTTCTAGTTGTGGCATGTGGGATGCCACCTCAGCATGGCTTGACGAGCAGTGCCATGTCCGCACCCAGGATCTGAACCAGCAAAACCCTGGGCCGCGCAAGTGGAGGGCAAGAACTTAACAGCTTGGCCATGGTCTGGCCCCCTGCAGCTGAAGGTTTTTAAACAACTTGTATAAGGTCATAACACCCAGTAAGAACCAGAGTCAGGTTTCAAAGTGAGATCCATCTGATTTGGAGATATCTACTTTTTCCATAACTCCACCCAGTTTCCCCTTCTTCAGTGTTTTACATTAAAATTAAAGCCCGTTACCTCTTATAGATCAACTTACAAATTCCTAAATTGAGGCTTAATAGAAAGACCCTCAAAAAACTCATTCACTTATCACTCAAAACACTGTACATACCCTGCCACTTTCATCTCTGGTTTTATTTATTTCCTGGGTGTGTTCAGAATGGACAAATGACTGTGATATCTGACATACAAGTAAAAAAAATTTCTCTGCAAATGGAGGAGAAAATTCTCTTTTTGAGAACATTATGGTCCAGGCCTCACCCCAGCACAGGCTCGGAGCAGTTGAAGACCATCCACTGAGTCAGCCACAATGTCCAGACCATCCTGAACAATTATTCGTGCAATGCTGTCATTCACCACTTCGGGAGCCAAAATAAGTCTATCTGTGTAATTTTTTTTCACAAAATTTTTTACACAAAACTTTTTTTTCACTAAATTCCGCATAGACTCAAACAGCAAATAAACCCAATTCCTTCCCTTGTAAAGCGCGTTGTCTAAATGGGCTTCCTTTGTTCACCCAGTTAATGAACTCTCCTCACTGACAGGTGAAGAAACAAAAACAAAAAAGAAATCTTTGGGGCCGACCCCGTGGCCGAGTGGTTAAGTTCCCGTGCTCCACTTCTGTGGCCCAGGGTTTCACCGGTTCAGATGCCAGGTGCGGACGTGGCACCACTCATCAGGCCATGTTGAGGCTGCGTCCCACATGCCACAACTAGAAGGACCCACAACTAAAGTATACAACTATGTACTGGGGGTATTTGGGGAGAAAAACCAAAAAAAAAAAAAAAAAGATTGGCAACAGTTGTTAGCTCAGGTGCCAATCTTTAAAAAAAAAAAAAGAAAGCTTTGATTAAAAAGAAAGAAGGGGGGCCAGCCTGGTGGCATAGTGGTTAAGTTCATGCTCTCTGTGGCAGCCCAGGGTTCACAAGTTCACCTAAGTACAGACCTAGCCCCGCTCAGCAAGCCGTGCTGTGGCAGCATCCCTCATCAAATACAGGAAGACTGGCAAAGATATTAGCTCAGTGACAATCTTCCTTAAGCAAAAAGAGGAAGATCGGCAACAGATGTTGCCTCAGGGCCAATCTTCCTCACAAAAAAAAAAAAAAAGAAAGAAAGAAAGAAAGAAGAAAGAAGAGAGGTCAGCCCGTGGCCTAGTGGTTAAGTTGGGCACACTCTGCTTTGGCCACCTGGGTTTGGATCCCAGTCACTGGCAGCTCTCCTGTGGCTGCAACCCACACACAAAATGGAAGAAGATTGGCACAAATGTTACCTCAGGGTGAATCTTCCTCAGCAAAAAGAAAAAAGAAAGAAAGAAAGAAGAGAAGCCACTTATTCATTACCCACCTAGTCTGGAAAGTCTGTGCAGAGTGTCTGAAGTGGCTTTAGTAACGCTTTCTTTCAGAAAAGGTACTTCTTAACCTGCACCAGGCTTTTTTGCTCTTATATTTCTAACTTGACCTTCCCAAACGACATCTGGGCCTATAAAAGATGGGAGAAGGGGAGTCTCAAAGAGAAGGAATTGAGAGAAGTCAATGGGCTCCAGAATCTGTTCTTTTATCATTTCCCCTGCCCTCATAAGTAGGACCAAGAGGTCTGACCTTACTTGCTGAGATTTTGGGCAGAGTAAAGCCTTCTGCAAAAATGAAGCAAAACATCAACTCTCTGAATGCAAAGGCGTGTTCAGGAGCCGGGAGAGGAGAAGCCAAGCCCAGGTGTCCTCTCTGTCACACGGCCTCACACATGTCGCTGGAGGTTGTGTTTGCGGCTGATAGCGCCGGATTGCCCTTGGCCAGATGATCGCCCCTGAACTCCCTGCCAGTGAGAGAAGTGGTTCCGGAGGTTCCCCACATAATGACTGGTGCCACATGGCCCCACTTTCCAAGACAACAACAGTCATCATTTGTGGTTCAGCTTCTCAAATCTCCTGTGACACTGTCTTGTGAGGACTCCGCCAAGGACCATGTCTGCCTCCTCCAGGACCCCAGAGAGCTATCTGGCATATTGTTGACTCTATATTAATGACAAAAATTAAAGTGATGCTGACACCTGCCAATAAGGGAACTAGAGGGGAGAAACCTCTGTATGCTCTTGTTGTATCAGCAAATTGTGAGTTGAAGACAATCGTTGAAAACTTAGGTTGGAAAACACATTACCAGCCATGTACACAGCCATTAAGAATCTCAACCAGATGGAAGGGAAGAAAAAGCACAGCAGCCAAGCACCTCTTTCACTGTCCCAGCTACGTGGAACAGCAAAGCGCAAGACCATTTGAAGTATATATTGTGCAAACGACCTGTGCCGGAGACTTGAGGCACCCATAATTAGCGGCAGAGGGAAGCTGGCCCGCATTTATAGATTTCCCTCTAATGAGATCATTACTTTATACACTTATCCGATTCTGCGTGAAGAGCTTCTTTATAATCCCTTTATGGCTTTCTACAAGTTTATGCAATGTAGGAAGCAAGGAACGTACACGCATAAAACTTGGACCGTAGTAGGAGAAGCCCAAGGGCCCCAAGAAAGATCTGGAAACTCAGCAGCTCTGGATTTAAATCTGGCTCCTGCAATGTAAAGTTTTCCTCAACTTGTAATTTTGTGCCTCAGCTTTCCTATCTGTAAGTTGGAGAGAAGACCACTAGTGTATCCCATAGGACTATTGAAAGGGTAAGAATTTTAAGAGATTAAAAACATGCTGGAGGATGAGAAAGAGGAGAGGGTGCTGCCATTTTAGGCAGGGTGGCCTCTCTAACAATTTGGCATTTAAGAGGAAACCCAAATGAAACAAGGAAGTGAGCCCTGTGGATATTTGAGGAAGGAGCATCCTAAGCAGAGGGAGCAGCAAAATGCACAGGCTCCCCCATCGCTCAGGATCACCACCATAAAAGAGACCCAGATTTGCCTCCCCTAGAGGAGGCTGGGAAAGATGAGGACCAGAGTGAGCATGACACCACAGAAGTCACACCGCTTGGCACTCTGGACAGGAGAGGGGCAAAGACACAGGAGGTCTGGCTACAGTCCGGCCTGCTCCATCAGGGAGCTGACAACCTGAGACTGTGTTCAGAACTCAGCAGTAGCAGCCCGCCACGGTTTTCTGAGACCCGTATTTCTCTGACTCTGAAGTGTGTGTGCCTCTGAAAATAGCAGCGGAAAACTTTGAGAGTGGTCTCCGTTATACAAAGCAACACTCTTCTCCGCCTACGCTCTGCCTGTGAGCGGGCAGCAGGCGAACAAAGCCAGGGCACTCACTTCATACACAAAGTGCTCATTACCCTCTCGCTAAATATTATTTTTTGCAAAGGCTTTAGCTAAGTTGCAAGCCACTTTACAGTCTCAATATACCCCGCTGTAGTGTGTATATTATACTGAGCCATAAAATGTTTTGAGGTTTTTTGGGATGGGAATAGGTATGAAATTATAGTTCATTATTATTATATATTTCTTTTCATTACTCTTTGTTATATTTCTTAAGTCTAACCAAAATAATTCTTACTCTGCTGCCTGTTTACAGCCTTCAGATCTAAGTAGATGGCCCCCAGGTTCCCCCGATCGTCATTTACAGAGGCCTACCCATTCAGCTCTTTTAATCTTTCTTCATAAATCTAGTTGTCGTCCTCCATCACTCTGGTTGCTTTTCCCCCAACGCTCACCCCATTTGTCTGTACCTGGCTGGTAATCAGATGCTCAGAGCTGAGCACAGCCTTCCAGGTGGGGTCTCAGCAGGGTCGTCTGTTACTCCAAGTGTTGCTTAGCAGACCCATTTCCATTTCCTTCTGGGCCCCACATTTCACTCCAGACAGAGACAGGTCAAGAGAGCACAAAGGAGTGTAACACAAATATTACCAGACCCAGAAAATGGGTCCTGGGGGGAATGACTCCAAAGCTGGGCTGAGTTCTGTTTAGAACCCAAAGCAGGCAGGGGGAGACGGTGTAAAGAGGGCAGGGGTTCAATTTCTCCTCCATCTTCAAAGAGAATGAAAGGACTGGTTTGACACCACAGCAGACACATTTTATCTGAAGTGTCACTAAAACCTGCATGGGGCTGAGCTTTCTGGGGTTTCTCTCCTTCCGGAAGTCGCTAGAAGCCTCCTTTACAGTGAGGTGAGACACAAGGAGGAGCATCCCATCCCATGAGCGCGCTGAGCGCACAACCCAGCAGCCCCTTCTTTCTTGGCCATGTTCCCTGTCCTCTGCACATGCCCCTTCCTCTCCTGAGCCACACAAAGGGCACTTTCCGGCTGCTCGCTCACCAAGATCTGGGATTAATTCATTTTCTCATCCGCAGGTTTATGGAAGGGGAGAAAACCACATCAGCGGATAGCTTGCATGAGTTCATGTGAGTCAGTCACAACTCTGGCAACTTTGTTAGCTCGGGTTTTCTTCATCTTATATGCCCACCCAGCCCCATGTATAACATTTATCGTAGAGTAGGCATCTGACAGATAACTTGAGAGATGGCCCAAAACAGTGGATTAGAATGTATTTTTAAAGCAGACAGCGCTGGGCTTGTTGCCTCATTCTCTTATCAATTGTGTGATTTGGGGTAGATTACCTAACTATCCCAGGCCTCAGATTCCTCGTATATAAGACAGAAGCATTTCACTGGGGTTTCATGAAATGTAAGTGAGAGGGCGTAAGTAAAGTCCCTGATACCAGGCATTTATAGAATGTTAATTTTTCTCCTGGGGAGGGAAAACCTATTATGGTGGCTCACTCTGGTAGACCTCACAATCTCTCAGACTTACAAAATTTCTATAATCATCTCTACTTAGGAAAAGTTAGTGTTTGAAGGGGAAAAAAATTCAAAGAATACAGTTAGTCTAATCCATTAGCAAGACAGCATAGAAGTTCATAACCTAGCTTTGATCTGCAATTTGGAGGAAGGAGTTTCCAGTACTTGAGGGATCATTTCTCCCCCTTGATGTGCTGTTGGAATTTAACTCCCATTAACCATTACAGGCATAATGAGTCGGCATCCAGGGGAAACAGACCCTCTAGTGCTTAATGAACACAAAATACAACATTTCCTTTTATCTTCGACATCTACCAGAGTAATTTGAATAATGATATTCATATTCATGACGCATAAAACCCTTCCATCGGCTCTGTATTGTCACTAAGGCTCCTATGGAATGCCAATAAGTACGCCAAGATCTTTTTGACGGTATTGTGGTGTGGAAGCTGCTGCTGCAGACGATTCATGGGATCCTAGATCAACACAAGGTAAAGAACATTCTACAGTAGCTGTGTCTTTCCACTCAAACCGATGGAACTTGGTGGCCTTGAAGGGTTGACCTCCAAACAGAGCACGAATCACCTTTAATAGAGCAGGGGCCTCAACACCTGATAGGATGAAATTAAAGTGGGGGCGATAATGAAGGGCATTCCGCCAAGCATGGGCTTCTGCAGGTTGCCCAGCTGGGACCAGAAGGGGCAGACTTAGGAGCTTAAAAAGGACCAGGGGTTGGCTAAAGGACCAGGGCTCAGGCTATATTATAGTGCCAAACTGAACATAGACAATCTCTATAGTGAAGCCATCTCTCTTTCTCATTATATCTGGGTGCTCCTTGAGGCAAAAGACTGTGTTATATATATATCTTTGTATTCCCATCTCTTAACACAGGGGGAAGCGCGCAGCGGGCTAACAGTTTTGAAGCACTCACTCTGTGCAGGCCCTGTATTAAGCATTTTACATCATATAATCTTATTAATTTCTCATTGCAAGTCTATGTGGGAGGGAGGGAGTATTATTATTACCTTTCTACAGATTAAGAAACTGAGGTTGGTTTAGAGAATTCCAAAAACTTGCCCAAGGTCACTCAGTAGATGTCATAGCTGAGACTTGACCCCAGGTCTGTGTGGTACTGTAGCCTGCGGTCCGAGCTGCACACTCCAGGCTGCTCAGAGAAATGTTCATTGAACAGCACTGGAGTCGGGGGGGGAGTCAGCATGCGCAAAGGCTGTGTGGCTTTCATACATGAGTCTGTGGGTACAAACAGTTATTCCAATATGGGGTAAGACTAGAGGAGGTAAATTCATTCTGTAAAGGGCCAGAGAGTCAATATTTTAAGCTTTGTCACAACTATTCAACTCTGCCGTTGTAGCATGACTAAGGCCAATAAAACTATTTACAGAAACAGGCAGTGGCTGGATCTGCATTGCCTCCCTCTGGAGTTTGCCAACAAAATCAATGGCTAAATTAAGTTGGGGAATAGGTACACAGTCTTCTGTGCTCCCCAGCGAAGACGGAGCAGAATTTGATGCTATCTCTGTCAGGGTCTCAGAGGGAAACAAATGACATACACAAAGAGTTCATCATATAGAGTTTTATGATATAATTTTCCACAGAATTGTGCACATGGATTGGAGAACCAACAAAGGATGGTGAAACGTCCAGGGACTAGCAAGACTGGTAAGCAGTTACCAGCCCTGGGCCTGAAGGGACAAACGGAGGAACATTATGATTGGAGACTGGCATGAGCTATATTGATGGGAAAGGAGCCGTCTGTTAGGGGTTGTGGCCCTAGATAGAAAGATGCAGCCACTCCTAGAACCATGGCCCACGGGATGAGGGGCAGGACGAATAAAGACCCAGCCTCTCTCTCTTTCTGCCTTCTGGTCTCCTCGCTCGTGACTTCCATTTGCCAAACTCAACTGGAAGCCAGTGAGAAGGGAGCCTGGGTGATGCGTTCCACAGAGCAGAATTCCCAGGGCTCAAAGCAGGACGGAGAAGGGTGGAAAAGGGATCTGGAGGGTCAGTGGAGAATAACCAGCCCAGTTTTCAGTGATCAAGTTAAGCATTGCTATTCCACTGAGATGCTGACTAATTTCTATGAGTCAATCAATATTCTTCTAAACCTCCTTTTCACCATATTTTTTAGGAAAAGACACTAGAGAAGGGCCATTTTCTGGTCAAACTATTACCAGTCCTACAGAGAGTAACTCACAGAACCACCGTACAATTTCGTCCAGAACTGTTGGAAAAGGCTCCTTATGCACAGCTGCCCAACTGCCGTCTGTCCCATATTCCAAGTGCAAATTAAAACTATGTCAAACCAGGTAAAAACTGAACAACAAATACTGAGTGAATGGATACTGAGAGAGAGACACTATTGAAAAAGAAGATGCTGGAAGGTTGTGATCTCTGAGTGATTTGGGGTTTGTTTGTTTGGTTTTTTTGATACTTTTCTATATTTTCCTTTTATTCTGCGTCAATAGGAAAAAACACCCCAAAAACAGGTAAATAAGAGAAGGGAAAAGAAAGATCTGTTCTAATAACACACTTTATGGTTCAGAGGGATGTCAAGGTTTACAGATCCAGGCTCTCCCAAGAATATGTTACTGCTGCCCAAATAGAGGCATTTATTCTTGATTCACTCATTCATTTAGCAAGTATTTATTGAGCATCTATTATGAACCAAGTATTATGCTAGGCTTCCAGTGCTGAAAAGGTAGCACAGCCCTGCCTATATGGAGCCAACAGAGCAAGAAATAGATGAATAAGACACAGGCTCCTTGCCTTTGAGGTATCCCTGATTCAGATGGCCTGAGCATCCAAGAAAGTAAGTGCTGTGAGAGAGGCAGGCAGAGGAAGCCGTAAGGACCTGAGGATGGGCACCTAGCCCAGCCGGGGTTCATGGAAATGACCTGGAGGATTTAATGCCTGAACTTATATCAAGAAATATGGAAAACTGATCCAGGAGAATAGGATGGAAAGGGCAGTCCAGGCAGAGGGACCAGCACAAGCAAAGGCACAGAGGCACAAGAAGTTCCAAACCATTAGACTGTCAAAGGTAAGGCAAGAAATGGAGGTAAATGGCTCTAGAACAGTGCTGCCCAACAGAAATTTCTGTGATGCTGGAAACGTTCTATAAATCCATATAATGTGGTAGCCACTGGCCACATGTGTCTGCTGAGTACTTGAAAATGGGGCTAACATGACTAAAGAACTGAATTTCTCATTTCATTTAATTCTAAATACTTTAAACTTAAATAGTCACATGGGGCTAGTGGCTTCCAAATGGGACAGTGCAGTTCTAGAGGGAAAGGTTGGGGTAGGGTTCACAGCAAGGGGCCACAGATCCAGTGCCTCGCTCTGGACCTTATTCTGTAGGCAATGGGAAGCCACTGAAGAGTATTAGTCTGGAGATGACTAGTGGTTAGATTTGTGCAGCATTGTGGAAGGTACACAAAGCATCGGGTGCTATAGGAGCTCTTAAGAGGGAGCCCCAACTCAGGATGAGTTTGGGGGGACTTCCTGGAAGAGGAGGCCACACCTGAGCAGAGCTAAAGAAATGAGCAGACATTCGCCAGGTGGCCCAAGAGGGAGGGCCCTGGAGATGGAAATAAGAGAGGCAAAGCAGCGAGGCGGGACAAAGGTGGTCCTGCTCACGCTCAGGGAGGCCCAGCCAGTTCTCATTACCACGGTCCCAGTGCAAGTGGTGTTGGGTGTGAAAACGAGGCTGGGAAGACAGAGTGTGAAGGGCCCTGGAAGGAATTTTGGATTTTTTCCCCCACAAAAATGTAGGAGATAATGACGCCTTTTAAACAGAGGAATGAGTCTTAGGTACGTGAGTTCAGGTTAACTCTCAACCTGTCCGAACTTCTATTTCATTTTTTGGCAACTTGCAAACTGCGGACACTGAGGTCCACCTCACAGATCTGCCTGAGGACGGGCCCCTCTCCTACGGCAGAGTAGTTTCACATACATGTTCGTTCCCTGAACTCCCCCTCCACCCCCCACCGTCTCGTCAACACTTGGCATCTTGGGGTGTGCTGCAGTGTCCCTTTCTCAGCTGTCACCTCCACAGTCTTGATGCTGTGCAATCTGGAACTTCCACTTTGCAAATCCACCCAGCTCCTCTGCACCACTTCCCATACTGTTTCACGAAATTATGGGTGTTGGGGGCCTGGGGAAGGAAACCAATGCTGACTCCATAACAACGACAAAAAGAGCATCTGTGTTGTTACTGGGTTTGTTAATAAAGAAATGCCAAACTTTTATTCGTAACAAAAACCCAGACCACCACATTGGTGCCTCATGGGAAACCAAATTGATGTTAATTCTGAGATGTTTTGATTTTGCAGGAAAGAACTGCCTTCCCCTCCCCATCCCCCAGGAGCAAGCTGAAGTGAATGGCGTGTGTTCTTGAAGGTGGAATCTTCCAGGTCCACATTCGGAATCCTCTAGGATTCTCCAGCAGGAGATCAGGGCTTGAGTCTCCACTTTCCGAGGGCGCGCTGCAACTTCCAGCAATCAGAGCAGCATGAGGAAAGCAGTTTTCAGGAACGACACTTGGAGAAAACCTGTTGACGCACCATTGAAAACTTTGGAAAACATTCTGCTCAGGAGCAAGCTTTCCTTGTGTCAAAGACGTGGCAGGAACATAAAACCTTCTCTGCTTGGGGTTCCTCTGACCACTCCCCTCATTACTGACCATAGAGTTGTTTGTTCTTTATAAGCCGTCTGTCATGGCTGAGAAAAAGTAGGGGGGGTCTGAAACATCCTGGAAGAAATCTGGTCCCGGACAAGGGGCCGTTCCGGGATCTGACCCTGATGAGGTTGTGCTGTGGAAGTTAGGCTGGAGCTTAAAAAGCCCATGATCCAGTTTTCTTCTCTGTCCTGTTAGAACTTGCTGAAATACCAACAATGCAAAATGGGAGAGAAGCTAGTTGCTGCTAACAGCTCTGGAGATAGAGACTGTAACCCTAAAAGAAAAATAAAGCTGGGGAGAATGAACTCTCAGGACACAATCCGTAGCAGAATGAGCACGTCCAGACCCCAGCTCAGCCACTAACTGCCAGGAGCACAGGTTATCAACCTCTCTGAACTTGGGTTTCCTTATCCGTGTCTGTACAATGAGAAGAAAATGATATACCTCTCCCATAGGGGTGTGACAAAGTAATACATGAGATGCTGTAATTTAAAACATCTGACAAAATGGCTGACACAGAATTGCTCTTCAATATTTGTCAATTATCTTAAAGAACACTGACATGTAATAAAGTAATTCGTTCACTCAACAGGCATATATTGAGTGCAACTATGTGCCAGACACTGTTCTAGTTGCTGGAGGTACATACGAAGTCCCTGGCTTCTTGGAGTCTACTGTCTAGTGGAAGACACAGAAAATAAAAAATAAATCTGTAAAAAGATAATTAATATCATGTTAGGTAATGCTAAAATAAAGAAAATAAAGCAGGGGAGGCCAGATAGAATGTCAGGGGATGCTATTTTAGACATGGTAGTCAGGAGAGGTCTCTCTGAGGAAGTAACATTTAAGCACAGAACTGAATGAAATGAGGGAGAAGGCCATGTATACACCTAGGGGAAGGGTGTTCCAGGCAGAGGGAGCAGTAAGCGCAAAGGGCCTGGGGCAGGGATGTGCCCAGCATACTGCAGGAACAGCAAGGAACCCAGCGTGGCTGGAGAGCAGGTTGCACAGGGAAGTGTGGTGGATGAATGAGAGGTAGCAGGGGCCCGGCCATGAGCTGGAGTTTCAAGAAGTCTTGGTGTTTTCATCTGTGTTTATCTTGCTTGTCTGATGAAACTGAAAATCTCTTGGGTCAGTGGAGCAGAGCAGCTATGACTGTGGTCTCTAGTATCAGATAGATCTGGGTGTTAGCTAAGCTCACAACTTTATGTCACCTTGAAAAGGTCTCTTAATCTCTCTAAACCTCAATTTCCTCATCTATAAAATGTAGATCATAATAGTGCCCATCTCATTGGATTTTTATGAATTTAAATGAGATCATTTAGGTGCCCGGCATTGAGTAAGTGCTGCATACGTTAGCCATTATTATTGAGGGCAGCTGGACCGTGCTCTACACCTTTCCTTTATCAATCAGCAAATACATATTAAGCTCTTACCTTGTGCAAGCCTTATGAAGTATAATCCCAGACTTCCTAGTATTGTGCTGACCACATAACTCGACTCTTAATGAATTTTTGTAGACTTATGAAACAGCAATGACTTTCCAACCTAGCAGTCAGCTGACTGACAACTCTATTCAGAATCCAGAACCAGAAGGAAAACAAAATATGTCTTTGAATTCCCAAAACACCTGTCAGAAAGTTTATGTGCTAAAGCTGTGAACCAGAATCACAGAGAGCTCCCCGTTCCTCACTCATTCTTAAGCCAAATCACACACTTAGCCCGCCGGTTTCCCAGGTTACAGAGAGTTGGAAGGGACAGTGGCCAAAGGCCAACAGCTTAATGTAAAGAGAGCAAAGAGCGAAGAAAGAAGACAAAATTAAAACTATAAAAAGTAGAGAGAAGAACTCAAAAAAGGAATACAGGAATCTATTCACTTACTCCTTCATTCGTTCATTCAATAATTCATTCACTCAACAAATATTTTTGGATGGCTACTGTAGGCTAGGTACTATTGTTGGGAGCTGGGTACACTAAGTGACAGGAACCTCATCCTTACCCGCACAGAGCTTACGGTGTGGTGGGGGAGGGAGGCAAGGAAGCAATTTCCATAGTGTGTTAAGTGGTAGACCACAGGGAGCACAGGACGCTAGAGGGCGCTGGAGGAGCACCAATCAGTCTTCAGTGGGCACACGCCGTTTCCGGGAGGAAATGGGGGCCATTTCGTAGCAGGGCGCTGAGACCCGGGTTCATCCCGTAAGAATCACCACAGTGCAATAATGGATGCTCAAAACCGCAATGTTCAGGGCCCCAGATGAGGATAGCCCATGTTCTCTGTAAGATATTTGATAAAGCAGGGAATTACATGAAGATTTCCATTCAAAATTATTTCAGTACAGCAATTTTCAGTTCTAACATTGATGTGTTATCTGGAAATTTTTGCTTACTTGGAATCTTGACCTTGTGGTACTAAGATTTTTTTCCTAGTGGTATTAGATCTATGAGGAATTATTGGTAGACTGTAGTTTTCAATGTATGAGGTATGCTATATAGTATTTTATCTTGTACATAAGTATTAGTTGAAGTATCTACTTTGGTCTTTTTTTTTTTTTTTTTAGCTGTCTGGTTATTGGGAGAAGGTTTAGGAAGAAGTATCCTTAGCTATGGGAGTCCTGTAAAAGCTTGGTACTATTAATGCTACAGTTTGAATCTAAAATGAATAAGTCATTTAACTTGACTATATTTCATGGCTAAGTCATGGCCAATTGTCTAACTATTTGGCTTACTCAAAAATTCATGCCACTGATATTCACTGCAATGCTGTTAGTTAGAGCAACATATTGGAAACAACCTGAAGATCCAACAAGAAGGGACTGATTAAATAAAGGATGGCACACCCATAAATAGAATATTAAGCAGTCATTAAAAAGAACAAGACAGTGCTAATATGAAACATTCCCCAAGACATATTGTTAAGGAAAAGAAATAGCATCCAAGTGGAAAAAAAAAATCCTACCTATTTTATAGTAAATGGAAGGATGCACAAAACATTAGTGACGATGGTAGCCTCTACCTAGGGGTGCTGGGTGACTGGGGTTCAGGAGTGGAAGGAAATTATTTTACACTGGTATCCTTTGTGCCTTTTGAATTTTGTATCATTTGCATGTATTACAAATTCAAAAATAAATCTAAAAAAAAAAATTTAAATGAAGAGAGAGCAAAAAGTGTCAGCAATCCTAAAGGGAACAGGTTGGGCTAAGATGGTGGAGCAAAATGAGAGATGTTAAAGGCAGGCTGTTGAAGGGCTGCCTTCCCCATTTCTGGGGTCTGTCACTTCGGGTATGATCAGGGGTCATAAGCCAGAAACTTACAGAAAAAATCTGGCTGAAAGATTGGTGTGCTCTATGCCTTAAAAATGTGTATTCAAAGGACTTGAATAGACATTTCTCCAAAGAATATATACAAATGGCCAATGAGCACATGAAAGGATGCTCAACATCACTAATCATCAGGGCAATGCAAGTGAAAACCACAATGAGATATCACCTCACACCCATTAGGATGGCTACTATCAAAAATAAAAATAAAAACAAAAACAGAAAATAACAAGTGTCGGAGAGGATATGGTGAAAAGAGAATCCTTATGTACTGCTGGTGGAAATATGAAATGTTGTGGCTGCTGTGGAAAATAGTATGATGGTTCCTCAAAAAGTTAAACATAGAATTGCCATATGATCCAGCAATTCCACTGCTGGGTATACACCCAAAAGAACTGAAAGCAGAGTCTCAAGGAGATATGTGTAAACCCATATTCATAGCAATGTTATTCACAATAGCCAAATGTGGAAGAGACCCAAGTGTCCATCGACAGATGATGGATAAACAAAATATTGTAACTACATGCAATGGAATATCATTCACCCTTAAAAAGGAAGGAAATTCTGACACATGCTACAACTTGGATGAAACTTGAGGACATTATGCTAAGTGAAATAAGCCAGACGCAAAAAGACAGATACTGAGTGATTCTGGTTATACAAGTTATCTAGAGTAGTCAAGCTCATAGAAACAGAAACAAGAATGGTGGTTGACAGGTGCTAGGGGAAAGAAGGAAGGGTGAATGATTAACGGGTACAACGTTTCGGTTTTGAAAGATGAAAAGAGTTCTGGGGATGGTGGAGAGGGTTGCACAAGAATGTAAATATATTTAATACCACTAAACTGTACACTTAAAAATGGTTAAGATGGTAAATTATATATTATATGTAAGTTACCACAATTAAAAATAAATTTTTAAAAATGTAAATTTGAATGTATCCAGACAGAGTTTACACTTTCCAATTCCCTAATAAAACTCATACGTTTTGTAGCCAGTTTCACACGTTTACCTTAAAAATCAGTTTTGCACATTTACCTTACCTTCCTGGCCCCATGTGCATTCAAATTTGTGAGCCTTAGAAAATATGTTTAACCTTTTTTGACCCTCAGATTTTCTCCTAGAAATGATAATCCCTGTCTACCTCACGTGACTGATGGAGGGGTAGATGAGCTGAGCGTGGAAGCATTTATAAACGGAAACAGTCCGACACTGTGACGCGCTGCGTCCCCCACCCTGGGAATAGATCGAAGTGTGTTTCAGTGTATGGGTTCGTAACATCTGCACATACTCTCCATACCTGAGTTGGGGAAAAGGCCACAAAAACAATGTAGGAAAATTAAAATTAAATGATCCCATGGGTTTGCTTTTTTCCTTAAAATATTATCATTTATTCTGGGGGCAGGGGGAGGTGGAAGCACAGGAAATAACTTTGAGACTTATCACACTTGATGTAAAAAACTTGGTTCTCTGACATCGTTCTTTTCCTAAAGGTGGCATAACAGTGTCTTTTCCTCATAGTTAGACTTGCCACCTCAATTCAGTCACACAATTTGACAAGCATGGATTCAGCAGCAATGAAAAGGAACACTGTGAGGCATGTAGACCAAGTTGACGTGGTTCCTGCCGTGCCATTCGGGAGCTCACTCACAGCACCGGGCACTAAGGACTGTTTCTTTAGGTGATTACTCTTCCTAGTAGCTTCTCCCACGGCAGATGCCATTTTCAACCTCTCTTCTCTCTTGCATCTAAGAGTCCCTAAAAAAGGAGCTGGTTTTTCTAAAAGTCCTTCTTCCTCTTCACTCCCCTCTCCTGCATCTGTTCCTCTGTTCCTCCATTCCTTCTTTCCCGCCTTCCAACCTTTACTTATTAAGCACTTACTGTGAGCCAGACACCATCAAGATGTGGAGGACATTATGACCAACAAGACAAAATCCTTGACCTTGTGCCACTAACATTCTGGTCGAGAAGGTTTCCTTCCTAGCCGAAACTCTGTGCCTTAACTACAGCACCCCAAAAAAGAACATCTTTGAATAACATCCTTGAAGAAGCTAGATTACACAAATCTATCAATACGCTGGGGCATTGCTTGAATCTGACCTATGAAACAAGCAACAGCAATATTTTGACTTTATAAATAATATCTTAAGTATATTTATAGCGCCTTTCCCATGCACAGTTCCAAGCATCTCAAGATTTATATGATAGAGAGAGGAGAAAATCATCCTCGTGTATTAGATACGGAAAACCGGTTTTAGACAACCAAGTGACAAATCTCGGTAGGATTGTCAACTTAAGGACACTTGTCAAGCAGTATCCCACAGGAGTCATCTTACTTAATTTTTTGTCAACAGCTTAGTTAAAGTGGATTTTATAAATGATTCAAAATATGTCTGAGTGGCTGGAAGTAGAAGCAAAGATGGCTTTTAAAACAACCTTGACAGATTTTCCTGCTGACAACACGGGGGCAAGAGATGATGAACGTTCCGAAAGTGATAGGTCCTTCCTCACAAGGGAAGAGGACTGTGTAAAGGTTTGAACATGTTGAGCCCAGCTTCTGTCTAAGAAGCTGCTATTCATTCAAAGATGCAATAAGTTTGAACTCGGGGGAAAAAGAAGGAAAAAAAGTCTGGGAGATGAAGCCATGCCTACACTTCATAACTTTGGTTTTATGATGAAACAATTAAAATATTGAAGTTGAAATGACCCCTGAAGAAACCCTGGCGTGTCCCAGTTGTCAATTTACAGCTTCTCAGCTCCAAATCTACCCTTCATGCCCCTGCTAGTGATGCCAGAGCTGGATCCTGCAGACATTTCTCCTCTGCCAGGAGGTTCGATATGGGGCCTTGTCAGGGAGGTGCTGCAAGAACGCTACAGGAGGAGGGGGCTTCTCCTCCTGGTTCTGGTGGGTTTTCCTCTCTTCTTGTTCTGGCAGCACAGGGGACATCCTATGGCACTCACTCTAGTGAGTTGAGCAATACCATTATAGTTGGTTACCAGAAAGTTCCACCAGAGCCCCAGCCAGCTTCCTAAAGAGTACAATACCCCCACCAGCAGCTTCCCAATGAGTTGGCAGGTGCCCCAGATGAATGCCAGAGGGTGGCTCACAGAGAGTTTTATCCGCACCTCACTGAACTTCTCTGCTAGCCAGAGGGCTACAGCCATGCCCTCCTCAGTAAGGCCGGAATCTCCACTTGAGAGGGAGACGTTCTTCTTCCAAATGTGTTCCTTCCTTGGGTAGTCTGCCTCAGTCCTAGGTAGTTGCTGCTCCCTGTATCTGCTATTCTTATAATCTAACCTCTTCTCATAATATAACCCTTACAGTAACTAATCCTCTGTTACTGATTAATAGTTCTTTATATTAAACTTTCCCCATTCAAACCACTGTGTTATTTCTGTTACCTGACTGGACCTTGATTAATAAACTGATATCCACGGAAATGTGTATTTATGTTCACCAAAACTATGTGCAAGAAATTTCATAGTAGCATTATCGTAATAGCCAACTCACCCATCACCAGGAAAAGAGAGAAATAAGATGTGGTATATTCATACAACAGGATGTGGCACAGCAATGAGAATAAATGAACTACAAACAGACACAACCTCACGGAGGAACTGACAAACATGACGTTGAGTGAAAGAAGCAGAAACTAAAGAAAATATTCTGTTTGTCCATTTATGCAAAGTCCCCAAACAGGCAAAACCGATCTCTGGTGCTAGAAAGTAAGGAAGCTGGTTATTCCTCGAGGAGATTAGTGATTGGAAGAAGGCACAAGGAGCTTCTGGGATGCCAATAATGTTCTGTTCCCTGCCTGGGGTGTGGGTTATATATCATTGTTTATGCAAATTCATTGAGCAGTACATTTTTGATGTTCATATTTTAAAAATTATGGCTGAAAAATATTACAAATGTATTGAGTTTATGAGGTGTGATTTATTTGATGAAGTCAAGATCATTCATTCAACAAAAAATATATGCACATATTATGTACCAGTCACTGTATACGATGCTAAGGATCTAGAAATGAATTAGTTATATTGGTTCCTGTCCACAAAGGGGCACGGTCTAGAGAAAAGCTACACACAGAAAGGTGATGTCTGAGCAAGGGACCTTCCCCTGCACAATGCAGAAATGCCTACTCACCCCACTGTCCCCCATTGCCATAAAAGGATGAGTAGAAGTTGGCCAAAGAGAAATGGGTATTCCGAGCAGGCAGAACAGCATGTGCACAGATGTGAATTTTGACAGTCACTGTGCACTCAGAGAACAGAGAGTGTTTAATGTGGCCGGAGTCCAGGTTGCGCTGGAAAGGACGGCAGGAGATGAAACTGCAGAGTAAACTACAGTATACTTAGTTCACCACAGTCAACTAAGGCTTGATTGTGACGTGTTTGCATGTCTTCTACTGAGCGTGAATTTTACACGAGAAGCCAAGAGCTAGTCTTCAAAGACACCCCTCCCATACAAACACAACTGATGCCTTTGTTTGTCCCCTCCCACAAGGAATCTCGATTGGCCCTATGGAACCAACAGAATTCGGTGCAAGTGACACTGTATGACTTCTGAGACCGTTGCAGCTTTTGCCTTGATTTCTTGGAACACTTGTTCTAGGGAAAGTCAGTCATCACGTAAGAAATTCCACTATCCTGAGTCCACCATATTGTGAGGAAGCACAGCATAAGAGAGACCACGTGGAGAGAGCTGTTCATCAGCCCAGTCAAGCCTTCAGACGACTCCAGCTTCAGCTGACATCTGACCACAATGCATGAGAAGCCCCAATGGAGAGCAGACTAGCTGTGTGTTGAACATGGTCAAAATACAGAACTGTGAGAGGGAGAAAAACACTTTTGCTCTACATTATATTTTGAGTCACTACATTGTGGGTGGTTTGTTACACAGTACTAGATAATTAGAATAGACATCTTGGAATAGCAGTGTGACATAAAGAGTTTGAGTTTGTTTTTGGAAACATAGTCTGGAGACAGACTGGAGGGTGGGCTGAAGAAGGCAGAAGCTGAAGGGACCAAGAAATGTTAGGAGGCCTTTATAGGGGGATAAGTGAATGTCAGTGGGAATGGAAAGGAGAGGCTGGAACCAAAGATACTAATCTACAGATTCTAGAGGCAGATCGACAGGATATAGAGATCTCAGGCCACAACGCAGGTCTAGTCAATTAGAATCTGCATTTTAACACGATCCCCAGGTGATCACAGCTTTCAACCCTCGCAACGACCAGGGAAGATAGGCATTACTGTTCCCATCTTTACCTAGTGATGAGACAGAGGCTCAAAGAAGTTGCTTGAGATAGCCGAGCTGATTACCAGCTGAGCCGAGATTCAATCCCAGAATTTCCTGAGTCCAATATTCTTTTCAAGAGGTAGAAAAGTAATTTCACAGGAATTCCTACTTTCACTCTATTCAGGAGGATTATTTCAGATGCCGGAACATCTCCAACGAACAATCACAGGTCTGAACTTGCAGTGCCGCCAGTTATGAGCTTGTGACACGTGGTGGACGAATCTCTTTCTGAGCTCTTAGCGGCTCCGCAAGAAACGACATTGACAGAGTCCGAACTTCACTTCCCAGCAAGCCCCGCGGCCTCCCATCGCGAGAGGCATGACGGGCATCTCGCCCCACTCTGTTTTCCCGTGGAGCTACCCGGCAGACGCGGGACACGTGACAGCCTGACGTAAGGGCGCGCGGCATCCTGGGATGTGTAGTCTGGCCCGGAGTGGGACGCCCCCTCGGATGAATGGGGCCCGAGCTGACTGCGAGCTACACCCTTCAGCCGGCAGCGTTGGTGGCGGCCGCCGGGGAAGGGGAAATCGCGGCGGCCCGTGGAGAGAGCAGCGCCCCAGGACAGTGGCGATGTTCTGTGCAGCAGCCCGGCTTCCTGGGGTAGCGGTCTAGGCGGGCGCTTCCTCTACGCGCTCGCTCCCCTTCCCCCGCACCGGCCATGCGCGCGGCCATCGCGGTGGGCCTGGTGTTCGCAGGCTGCTGCAGTAACGTGATCTTCCTAGAGCTCCTGGCCCGGTGAGTGACGCCCGCGGACCGCCCCCTGGCTCCCGGGGCTGCGCCGAGGAAGTCGGAGGAGAGGCGCCCCCGCTCGCCGAACCCCGGATGCGCCCCCAGCCGCGGCGCGGGGCGGGGGTGGGACGGTTTGAGCCCCCGTCGGCTCGGGGCAGCCCGGGACCCTGCTGACCTGGCTATTTCGCCGTCTTGCGCACCCTCCGCTCTCCCGTCCAACACTTTCACAGCATCCCTCTCACCGGAAGGCTTGGGGTGCTGCTGTCGTCACCCATTTTTCACAGGAGAGTTTTTCACATGACTGGTCCAAGGTCGGCAGGGAACTCGAGGCAGAAAAGTTCCTCCAGCTCTTTTCTCAATACCGTCAATGCCTCATGTTTGACTTAAGCAAAGCTTCCTGACTTATAAAGCAGTCTGATTTTGTACACGCTGCAAAGAAAGTTTTCATCTGTATTAAAGTGGCCCGCAAAGCATTTGTTTTATTGGCTTTAGAGACGATCGTGAGTGCTTTGCCCAAACACACCTCTCAGTGATGTAGTAGATTCTTGTTTATACAGAAGATCCACCCAATTGACCCCAGAGACCATTTCCAGCTTTAAGATGTTATAGTCTTTACATTGGGAAGCTTGCATTTTGAGATGTAACTTTATAAATTAAGAATGACTGTGACACATTCCCAAAGGGAAACTGGGTTAGCTTTATTGAGGTGGCATGCAAGTAATATTGAGTAATGTGCAAAGTTCAGTGGATAGAAGCTGTTACAGGAAAGTCAACAGGTGGACTGGAAAAGGCTTAGGACTAAATATCTTAAAGGTATGAATTTTAGTCTTGGCTCTGTCGTCCACTGGCTGTGTGACTTTTTTCAAGTCCCTTAGCCTCTGTGGACCTCCTTTTTCCTCTGCTGTAAAATATTATCTCTATGGTGCTATCTAGTGCCATGTTTCTGAATCTACACATTATTTCCATCAGAAATTATTATTGACCATCAGAACAATCTTGTGTACAAGATAGGTCAAGAATTAAAGTCTCTTTTTTACTGAAAGTGAAACAGGTCCCAAGAAGTTAGATGGTCTTTTACTACTTACTTGTAAGTGGCAGAGGCAGAACTGGAATCCAGGATATCTGAACTTTTAGTCCAGTATCTTTTTCAACCTCCTGATAATTTTTGAACTTGAGCAGCCCATAGGTTTTGGCCACCCAATTCCCCATGTGGTGCCTACTAGAAATGTATTTAATCAAGGATACCATTGATTAAGTCATTCTGAAGCAACCAGTTTACTTAAGGTAAACTCCATGTGGCGTTAATTTTTGCAGTTACAGAGCTTGAATTTTATTATGCAGAAAGCATTGATAAAGATCTGTTATTTGTCTTCTTGGAAATAGATGGTGAGAAATAGGAAAATGAAAAAAACTGGACCAGCTTGGTGGCCTAGTGGTTAAGTTCACCCACTCTGCTTCAGTGGCCCTGGGTTTGCAGGCCCGCATCCCAGGTGCAGACCTACACTGCCTTTCAAGCCATGCTGTGGCGGCAACTCACATACAAAACAGAGGAAGATTGGGACAGATGCTAACTCAGGGACAATCTTCTTCACACACACACAAAACGAAGATGAAGAAAAGAATGTATCTGGCTGTAAGCTAGTACACTTCAAAGGATGGTCAATTTGGAAATTGATTTAAAAATATAAAAAAGTGATAAAATCAGGCCAGCCATGGAAATGAAGGTCAGAGAATAATAGTGTAATATTCACGTTGACTATGCCATTAAATTAAATCTTGCCAAAGCCTGTATGATTTCAGAATATGCTGGCAACTGAAGGCCCTCTTTACTAGTTGTGAGCCCTTAGCTAAATTACTCGACCTCCTGTGTCTGTTCTCTCAGCTGTAAAAGCGAGGTGATGGTTCTACCAGCCTCATAGCGTTTGGAGGATTAAATGAGGTGCATGTTCAAAGCCTCTGCTTCCCCTTCTCTCTGACAACTTTAGTTTCATACAAATATATCTTGTTTTATGAGCTGTTCCTGAAAAGTTGTGGATAAATCTAACTGTACAGAATGTTTCCATGCATGATAGGAGCTTCTATTTAGAACACTGAGTAATTTGTGAATAAATCATCACTCCTTATTTATCTTTTTATAAATCTGGATTTTGCATATAGCAATAGGTTTTCATAAAGTGGTGAGGGGTACATTTACTAATTTCCTGAATGGTACACCAGACCGAATAGCAGCTTTTTCTTGATTTGCTTGGAAAACTCATGACTTCTCATGTTACACATCAATAAAATAAGCGCTGCTTGGACCAGATGGTCTTTAAGGTTCTTTGTAGATTTAGCCTTCTCATAATTTGTGACGTTATCTTGGGACACAGTGGAAAGCTCATAAATTTTTATAGAGCAGGAACTGTGCTTCTTGTATGGCTTCCTTGGAACCATTAGGTGCCCCAATAAGTGGCAAGAAGAACACTAAATATAAAAGGAAATGCTATTGTGACTTGCAGGGTGAAGCAAACATTTTTAGCCACTTTCCCCAAACTGGAAAACAAATTTAGGTTTTTCTTTCAGATTTTTATACCTAAAATTGGGACCCATAATAAAATATAAAGCACCATGCAGTAGATGCAACGTAATGAATGAGTCCTTGATCTCCCTTTTGAAAGACCTTACCTTCCACCGTGGAAACAAAGTACACCCACGCCAGCTAACTAACTAGGCGAGGGGTTGCATGTCTTCTGGCAGGAAACCAATCTGAAACATTTTCTTTATCCCCCATTTTATTTTTCAATCCAGTACATAATGTTGAATCCAATAAGGAAGTTTCCTAAATCCAGAATAAGAAATACACGAGGGATAAAGTATCTGCCCAATTCTTTCTCTTCGAAGTTGGTTTTTTTAAAGGTAAAACTTTGGATTCCTGCCAAAGAGGATTCAAAGTAAGAGAAACTGCAGTTAATGATTATTAAGAGAAATAAAGTTCAAGAAAACAAGGGATTTAGGGAAAAGGATTCAAGTTTTTACTCTGAAGTTTTAAAACGAATTATTCCAGTTAAAATAAATAGTTTCATTGGTAGCCATACAACGTCTTCCTAAAAAGCTCTATAAGTTGACTTTTTTTTTTAAATTGAATTATGTGAGTTCATTAGGGAGATTTAAAATTCCTATGGAAATGGAGTAGGAAACGAAGTAGGTTAGGGTTGTCAAGGGATGGGGGAGGGGAAATAGGAATGACTCCTATGGGTATGAGATTTCTTTTGGAACTGTCCTAAAAGTAGATAATGGTGGTGGCTGCACAACTCTAAATATACTAAAAACCACTGAATTATAAAAATAATAACAATAATAAGGGGGTCACAAACACCATTTATTTGCCATGTGGCCCTGGGAGACTTACCCAACTCAATGCCATGTGGCCCTCAGTGTCTTTAGCGATGAAATGGGCATAATAATACCTACCTCCATAAAATAAAGATAAAATTAAAAATTATTATGATTCCTTTTAAAAAATCCTATGGAGAATACACTTATAAAGCGAGTCATTTTTTGAAATAAGTTGTTTCTTTTTATCTTTCATACAATCCTAATATTCTAGATCATATTTGCTAAAAGTGAGGCACCTCCGTGTTCATTCTGTTGCTTGAGTGAAGTCCAGACTGTGCCCAGAGAGCGGGGCACGGAGCTGCATGAGACATGGCCGGTCCTCTGACCATCCCTATATGGCGCTGGGTTCTCACTGTCTCATAGTCTGTTTGGCTCCCTCATCCTATTGTCGTTTCCTTAAAGCCAGGGATCAGGGCTCCTTCACACTGGGCGCTCCCTCACAGCTAGCACCTAACTTTACACATAATATGTCCTTGATAATTGTTCTTTAACTGAGTTGGCCTAAGCTTTTGGTAAAAATGGAAGGGAAAGCAAGGAAACTGAATGTGTCCCTTTTTGGCTAAGTCTCATGGTTGGCACTTGACGTATATTTTCTCATTGAATCCTCACTACAAGGTTAAAAATATAGCGCTTTCATTTTATAGGTGAGAAAAATTGGACCATATGTCTTTAAAAAGGTTACTATACTTAGACTGACGACCTTTCAGGACGTAAGGTTCTAAATCCTGCTCATCCTTGTGGTTCTAGTCTTTGCCTTTTTCCCTGTGTGGCAGGCACTATGCTAAGTGCTTTTCTAGGACTGGCATGTTTACTCTGCCATAAACCAATGAGATAGACACCAACAATGTTCCCATTTTAAGGGTAAGAAAACTATAGATAGGGTAATTAACTTCCACTGTCACAGGGTGAGTGACAGAGCTGGATCCTGCATGTCCCTGTGCACGTTTAACCACAGTGGAGCACGGTGGTTCTCAACCCTGTGACGGCCACGTGAGAATGACCCGCTCATTTTCTTCACATACCTCCCCTCTTTTCCCCAGACCTGCGCTAGTGCCTCTCAACTCCAGCTGCTCCTTAGAATCAACTGGGAAGCTTTCAAAAGTACAGATTCCAGGGCCCCACCCCAGACCAACCCTATCAGAACTGGGAGGATGAGCTCCTCGGGTGGATGGGTTTTTAAAGCGCAGCCAGTGTTGAAAAGCACTGCGCTTGGAACTTTCTAGAGCTCAAGTTCTTCCTCCTGTCCCTCATATTTAGGCTAATGGTTTTAATTAGCTCCTTGAATGAGATAGATGTTTTACACAATTATTTATGGATTCCTGCAATGTTTAGCCCTGGCCCTTGAACGTTAGAAGTGGTAAAAGAAATGGTTGAATTGCATATAAAGCAGTAGTTCTCAAGGAGACCTTCACAGGCAGGAGAGCCTGAATGGTAGCAATAGTCCTGCTTCAGATGGTAAGCATAGCTCTGGATGAGGATGGCTTATGCCTGGAGTTGTCTATTTTTATGCCTGATGGATGTGTTTAAGAATTTGTCTATCATGGCACTGCTTTTTAATATTCGTACCACCAATGGAGAATGGTGTTGTTTTTAATAAATAGCGTTATGTTAATATATGATAATACAGTTAACTCCCTCTAATCACTGGCTTCAGGTAAATGTCTCTGGTTAAGATGAAAATACAGAATATGGAGGCTGGTGAGTATTGGTAATATGGGAAATCTGGAAGCTTAAGGAAAACAGACAACTGTTGACTTTGTACTTCTTCCAGTGATTGAGCAGAGCCCAATAGAGGACAAGCTCTAGAAAACCACAAACATTTTTTTGTTTGTGTGAGGAAGATTGGCCCTGAGCTAACATCTGTTGCCTATCTTCCTTTTTTCGCTTGAGGAAGATTGTCACTGAGCTAGCATCTGTGCCAATCTTCCTCTATTTTGTATGCGGGACACCACCACAGCATGGCTTGATGAGTGGTGTGCAGGTCCACAGCCGGGATCTGAACCCGTGAACCCCGGGCCACCAAAGTGGAGCACGCAAACTTAACCACTGTGCCACCAGGCCATCCTCCACAAACATTTTAAGTAACTTGAAGGATGTCAAAGGAATTTTCCACCTTCTAAATTTGTTCCTAATAGTCACTGTGGAAGACTCCCCAACTCTTACGTAGATCACTGAAGAGGTTTGATTGAATTCCAGGAACATTTGTTGAGTGTCTAATGTATTCAAAACACTGTGTTAAGGGTTGTGGGGAATAGTAGATTATAGTGGCATTTCTCAATCTTTTCTTCATTTCTGCTCCTCCCCAGCCCCGAAACACTGCTTAGACGTTTTTTTCCCTAATCACCCCTACACATATACTGTATGCTGGTGTATATAGTGTGTGTATATCTGTGCTTTATACTTACAGAAAGAGTTAAAATTCCCCTCACCCCACCCCACAAGCCAATTGTTGCCCCTGGTGGGGATGCTATCTAAGGTAATGTCCCTGTCATCAACACTGGGTACGTGTCTTTGATTGACAGCAGTCTCGGAGATTCCTGGTCGGGAGAATATCTAGACATTCTAGGAGACCTGAGGATATTTCTGTCCTTGGGCTTTGCTGCCTAAGCTGACTAGGATCCTGACTAAAGCTCTCTTGGTTAAGTGAGGACCCTAACGAGAACCTGTGACCAGCTTCCTACAGTTTACTAGCAAAGTTGTGTTGTAGTTCCAGGAACGAGCACATCACAGTGATTCTTCCTCATGGCCTGCTACACCGAGGCAAGAGTGACATGAGAAAGCCTGACATTCTTTGTGAGATATATTGCTAAATGAGTGTGGTCTGGGGTATGAAAACTGAGATAAAGAAGGACAGTGGGTAATGGAAATCTTCCCTGTTATTCTGAACTATCCATATAACAAGGCTTAGTGTCCTTTATCTCAGTTTTTTGTGACTTTTTTTGTCGTTATTCACTATACAGGAAGCATCCAGGATGCGGGAACATTGTGACATTTGCACAATTTTTATTTATCGCTGTGGAAGGCTTCCTCTTTGAAGCTGATCTGGGAAGGAAGCAGCCAGCTATCCCAATAAGGTAGGGCCCATTGAAGCCTCTTTCAGCTTTTGTTTTTTAAAAAAGTTAAGAGCTTTTCTGGTACCTACATAAAAGGAATATGACACATGCTTTTATAAGATTTGTATCAAAGATATCAGTAGAATAATAATTCATTTTCTGAATTTAATATGTTGTGAAACTCCAGGGAACCTGTTTTAAGAATAAAATTCCTGCTACAACACTTAAAATAACTATGATGGAGACAACAGTGTATACATGTGAATGTGTGTGTGTGTGTGTCCGCGTGTCTGTGTGTCCGCGTGTCTGTGTGCATCGTATATGGTCACTTAAAGGCCTACTGTGACCACAAAATTTTTAAATAGTTATGTATGCTATCCTCATGTTGATAAAGTTATCACGTATGCTAAGAGTGGTGTCATTGTTCGTTTTTAGAAACAAATGGCTTTTGGAAATAAATAGAGGTGGTTACACAACAGTGTGAATGTGCTAAATACCACGGAACTGTTCACTTTAAAATGGTTGATTTTATGCTATGTGAATTTCACCTCAATTAAAAGAAAATGAATGACAAGCTAAGGCAAAACTATTGATTCCATGCGTCTGTCCATTGGTCCAGATTTGCATAACTGTACTCACGGGGCCAAATAGAAAACAGAGCTGTTCTTATAATAAACAACGTGTTGAAAACTCAGCATTCTTGCTGTGAGAGACTTGAAATAAAAGTGTAATCCATCCAATTGTATTTAGTAGGATAGGATCACTCAGTCCCTTTGAGAGGGACCTTCTGGTGCCAGTGTATCCAAGGACTGGTTAATTCTCATCCTTGTTGGTGTTATTTTGCAGCATTCCTGAGTAACCTGCTATAGAAAATCTGGCTGAGTTTTGTTATTAATATTGTATTTTTAAATTTCCCAATGTGATGCTGAATATTCTGAATACTTTTTTTTGTTTGTTTTTCATTGGCTTTAGTATCTGCATAAAACTTCTGCTCCCAAGACCAGCGTTTTTTGATTCCTCCGACACTTTCCTTCCTCCCTCTACTATCTCTTTCCATTCTGGCTGCCACTAGCATAGTTCAGGGATATAGTTACTCTCACCATAACTTTCATAATGGTACCCTAGCAGACTGACCTCCAGCCCATCAGCTCTTCATCCCTCCGTTTCAGCTTCCTACCGTTGTATGGTGGCACCCTCTCTCACAAGCACTCCGGTCACCGTTAGGTTCAGAGTGAAGCCAAAGCTCCCTGCCCTTTGAGGCTCCCCATGACCTTGCCCTAACAGCCATGTTCCCGTCTGTGTCCCATTTGTGCTGGCTGTTTTATTTTCTATCTGTGAAACCATAATCAAAATCTTGCTCATGTCATTCATCCCCATGAGCAATTTCTAGGCAGCACTGTGTAGGCAGCAAGGTGGAATCGTTGGAATTAATTATCCTGAAAGAACTGATGAACTCTCTTTATTTCCAAATGGCATCTTTTCAAGACAGGACTAAGAAAATTTGGCAAGAAACGTTGTGAAGTCACCAGTAGTGTATTACATAGAAGCTGTGAAATAGCTATTGCCAGTAATTTTGCGTGTGTGTAACACTGTGTTCTGTATTCATTGTAAAGCTTCTCAAACTTTCCAGACTGTGTTAACTTAGCCATGGTGTGGCTGCCTACAACATATTAAAGCATATAGCTCCACACCTAACCAGCAATGAAAAATAGGTTCTTATCAGGGAAAATAATTGAGACTCATGCTGTCACATCCTTCAGATGTGCAAAGATGAAAAAGGGTGGGGATCTGTGCTCAAAGATCAACATTTCCGGAAGGATATGGAACCACCTATTTACCTTTGCCCTGCATTCTTTATTCATGTATTTCAAATATTGTTTTTTCTCTTTTTTAATGTATTAGGTTGAATCGTATGAAATTGCTGATTCAAGCCTTTTTGACCTACAAAAAAATATATAATTTTATATGGTTTGACCTGATACATATGAAAAGCATCTTTATTTTCCAGAGCAAAATGGGGGCATACAAATATAAAATTATTTATTTTATTCATTTATTTGTTTATAAGTGTTCATTTCTATTTATCTCTTCATCTTTCTAAGTTATTAGGGTTACAGGATTTGTTTTTAGTTTTTGTTTTTTTATTATTTAAAGACCTATAAATGCTCAAAAACCAAGGGGCCTGATTTTAAATAGAAGTCTATACCAGTCAAACGATGTCCTCATTAATTTGGAGGCCACTGGTTCAGAATGTGAGACAATTTTAACAGTTGCTAGGCTGAAAGTAACCCTTAACTTAGCAAATCTTTTCTTTAGAAAAAGTGAAAATTAGTAGTATAAACATGTGTTGTATTGAGGAAATATTTTAACCATTTTCAAGTTCTTTAGAGGTATATGAAAATTATATACAAAGAACTGATCCAATAATAAAAATTATCCACTTACTTTTAAAAACCTATTGATGTCTATCAGGTAACATTTTTTATAGCCTAGTTTTCACTTGCTTGAAAAATATCAAAATAGTACATTTGAAAAATGTTTAAATAGTGTTTCTTGAAACATATTCTATGATTCAAGCTTCTTCCAAGTTAGTCTGGCTTTGTGAAGTATTTTCATATGTGCTTGACTTCACTTTATATGTATTTGACTTCACACTATAATAGTAATACAATCTTTTACTACAGCGGAAATAAGCAAAATACTTTTTTAAACAAAAATATCTATTTCCTTCTATACTTGATTTTTCTTGAAGTAATAGATTCTGTGCGCTGAGCTGTGCTGCCTGCATTTCAGGTACTACGCTGTGATGGTAACCATGTTCTTCACGGTCAGCGTGGTGAACAACTATGCGCTGAATCTCAACATCGCCATGCCCCTGCATATGATATTTCGATCTGTAAGTGCTGCCGGCTCACACGCCTGTGTTCCTCTGGAAGATACAGCCAAGTGGGTGGATTGTAGTAAAGACTAGGCTCCAAGAAGAGGTCTCGTGGATGAGGGAACAGAGGCTGGCTTTCCTCTGAGAAGTAAGGCGAAGAGAGAGACATGTAAAAGTAAACAGTTTACTTTTATTTATCTGAAGTCTTATGGGTGATGAATAAAAAGAAAGTTAAAATTTCCCTGGGAAACAGATTTTACCTTTAATTTCCTTCATCTGGTTGATTTTGTATTTAGACTTGCTGTCAGTGTTATTTAGCTGAATTCTCATCTCTTACTTTTTGTTTCTTTCTTCCATAAAATTACATTTGCTTCTAGTACATGAAACAGATACTTCTCTTTCTGTTTTTCTTTTTTTTAAAGCAGAGACTTAAGATCATTAAATAAATGGAAGTTCTTGATGGAGGTAGGCTTCTCCCAGAGCAGCGAGGTTTTCTTCTTTGCATCTTGTGTGGTGGGAGAGCTGTGTTGAGTGTGGATGTAAATAAGAACAGAGTGTCGCCTGAAGAGCAGGAGAGACCTCGAGGGGGATGTGGTGAGACCTGCAGCAGAATGCAGGATGGGTGACGATCGGAATTAGAGCATGTCTCTGTGCTCTGAGATTTTTGTGAGCTCGAACGTGCTATTCCTAAAGGGACTTGCTAGAGCTAATTCTAATTACTAAGTCACCTGCAAAGCATCAAGCACATAATAGACTTTCAATAAACTTTTGCTGCTTGAGCGACACCTTTCCAGAGAGGAGGGAGACCCCTGCACGACTTCTTTCATTAAGGCTGGGGGTGAGGAGAAGCTTATTAAAAACTCATAAATTAGATACTAAAAAATTTGACAAAAATAAGTCTTTAATTTATTCCTGCTAGCCCTAGCTTCAGCTATGACCAGTTATTGAGAATTGATCATTTTTATTCTCATTACCATCTTTCAAAGGTTTCCTTGTTTTACATGATAGATTTTTCTGGTTTATACTTTTTGCCATCATAAGAACACCTGAACCTTGCTAATTATTCATCAGGTGTTTGTCCCCCTTGTCCATGTCCATCTGGAATTATGTTATTGTCTTTCCGTAGTACACTAAAACTCTCTGTTGTCTCCTTTTACAGGGTTCTCTGATTGCCAACATGATTCTAGGAATTATCATTTTGAAGAAAAGGTAAAGAATGCTCTTTTATATTTTATGTATAGGAAGGATATCCAGAGCCCCAGCCATAAGCTAGCCATCTGGATTCCTCTTCTCGTAGTGGTGATACGTTTGCTCTTGGCCATCACCCTTGTTTCTTAGTTCTCTCTGTGACAATGACGTACCTTTCTGAGGCACCGGATCAGGTAAAAGGCCCCACCTGTGGCTTTGGAGCCACATTTTCTCTCTGTAGAACTAATTAGCTCTTGTCATCCTTGAATCTTTAGTACCATACTCTCCTATGAAGCCAATTGATCTGAAACTACACTGTCCCATATGGTCACCACTAGCTACATGTGACTATTTACATTTAAATTTGTTATTGAAAATTAAATACAATGAAATATTTAGTTTTTCGCTCTCACTAGTCACATTTTAAGTGCTCAGTAGCCACATGTGGCTAGTGGTCATCATACTGGAGGACCCAGATATGGAACATTTCCAGCTTCACAGAAGTTCTGTGGGACAGTGCTGTCATTCAAGTACTACAAAATGAACTAAAGAATAGTCATGAGAAAGTATTTGTCTCCCACCTTGATTCTGAGCCTCACCCCTCACTCCCAGGGAGAGGGGCATTGGGGAGAAACAGCACAAACAGTCTGGAACATTCCTCAGGGGAAGTTCACCATTACTATTAAGACTAAAATTATACAAGTTGATGCCAACTTTTCACTGTATTCAATATCCACCCCCAGCATTAGAACTCTCTATACCAGCTTGGAAAGTAGCCATCAATTCAGAGGGTAAGAACCTAGAGTTTAAATAATAAAGGCTGTGTCATAAAAAGGACAATTGTCCTGTTTTACCAGGTTCCTTATCAGGAACTCTTTCTCTCCTGAGGCTTATGTATTCCCCAGATAAGGAGGATTGTAGTTGATTTCTTTGCTAGGCTCTCTGCATTTAAGCATATGTATATATTGTCAGGTTCGTTACATTGGAAGTACCCATTGTGCTTCTAGGTAGCGCAGAATTCATCTTGGGACAGACCTGTGGTCTTTCCAACCTTTGACTTAGCTCAAAGCAGGGATACAAAAGAACCTATTAAAGGAATGTATTCCACTGATAGTGCCCAAAATGTCAGGAGTGTTTCTCAGACATCTCAGTTTCGCTGAAGAACTTACCTGTCTGTCATCTTGAGTCTCTGTAAGCCTTTTTGCCTCTCTTCAGTGTAGATCACCCAGAGAGCAGGAATTTCCCTAAGGTAACTATCCAGTCCCGTGAATTAGTAACCTACTAACTCCTTTTATTTATCTTGAGTTATTGAACTTGAGAGTGCCTCAAGTTCATAGTGTGCTCCTCATTCCAGGATTTGGAGGCCAGGTCTATATTTACCTGACCCACGCCCTTCGTTATTTTTTAGGCCTGAGTTATAAACCTGTCCGTCTTGATTTTCCGTTATTTTCATATCTGCCTCCAGCAGCCTGTTTCCTCACCCGCCCCTCTTCTCTAGCTTGGGGTCTTGGCCCCTTGCTCTGCTGCTTAGCCAGTTCCCTGGGCCTTTTATGGGGTGCTGTGACCAGAACTAAACAGTATCTGAGTAGAAAACCTCGGATGGTTGATCTTGTAAGTTTAATTTCTCCTAATTCTTTCCTGAGGCCTTTTGCTTTATCTCGGAGAGGGATGTTAATGATACTATTTTAGTTAATTTGAAGTGCCACTGTTATTATTGCCAATAGTCCTGTTAGTTTTTAATGTTCCTCCCTTTATCCAGTTATGACAACATTTAAAAACAACATTTAAGTCATTCAGAGACTTTAAAAAAATACACTCCCTGAAATTGGACGGTTGAGTTATTTCCTGAGTATTGAATGCTGCTACTTGTCCCTGATACTCCATTCTTCCTCTTGTGTGGTGTGTCTCCTCACACTCAGGCGTGGGCTCCCTGAGGACAGGAAAAGCAGCAGGTGCCAGTTAAGGTCTCTGTCAGGCTTTCGTTTGGACTTCTGAGAGTGGAATGGAATGTCATGTCTGGTCTGTGTCTGTTTTTGTGTTTGTTTTCTGATGAAACAGTCTGTTTGTCCACAAACTATTGGAAACAAACTATTTTAAGCAACACCATGACAGGCGTTGTTTAGAAACCAGTCAGCATCCTGATTCTTCCATGCACAGACTTAACTTGGACTCTGCTGGGAAGCAACCGCTCGATCCTGTTTTGGTGGTTTGTACTCTGATGCGCCATCTGACTGTGAAAATGTGGAAATTCGTATCTGTGCTTTCCTAAGGTGGTGTTGTTCTTATTTTTGCAGATACAGTATATTCAAATATACCTCCATTGCCCTGGTGTCTGTGGGGATATTTATTTGCACTTTCATGTCAGCAAAGCAGGTGGTAAGGATCGATTCACAAATCGTTTATATTCAGTACTTGCCATGAGGGCCTGGAGACCCAGGTACTTATTAATGACGCAGTAAATTTAAATGCTTGTGTAATACAGGGATTCAAATCTCTGAAAGAGACTAGTGGAGGGAAATGGGTAACATAAATATTTCCCTTGTATCTGGGCACCTTGCCTGTAGTTCCAGTCTCTGTACCTAGTATTTTTTCTTATTTCCCAGACTTCCCAGTCCAGCTCGAGTGAGAATGACGGATTCCAGGCCTTTGCATGGTGGTTACTAGGCAAGTACAGTAATTACAATAAAGTTAATTGCCTCTGCAGTTCTGTTTGCTGAGTTTCTTCCTAAGGGACATGTTTCTTGGCAAGAAGCTTCAGCTAAACAAATTATACCATGGAAGAGAGAGGCACCTGGGATCATATATCTCTGAAACTTCGTGTTCCAGAAATGAAAAAAGAAAATGTCCACGTTCATGGAAATGTGTTCTACAGCATGGATCCATGTTTTTCTTGGTCGCCACTGGTAGAGAAAGAAAAGTACCTGACTGCTTGTCCATCTCACTCTCTGGGAGCAGTGCCGAGAGTGTCATCCATTTCTTCATGATCTGTTTGCTGAGTAGAAGCTTCCACAAAAGAAGGGCACATTGCAGCACTTGACTCTTTAAAATTTCCAAAGGTCCCATTTCTAAATCTTAAATTTATTTTCTTCATGACTTAGCTGTTCCATATGGCAGTGTTCCCAAACCCGACTGATCATCAGAATCTCCTGGGGAGTTTTTTAAAGTATAAGTATCTCTTCGTGGAGTTAATTAGACAACTGCTGTAGAGCTTTGCCTTCTCAGTGTGTGAAATGGAGGTGAAACTCTTTCCAGGTGCATTCGGTGATAGTGATAATAGATTGTGACTGACCAAGTGAAAGAGAAGGAGCAATGAAAGAACTGTATTCTTGCTTCTTGGCTCTGCAACTTTATCCCTTTAGGTTGTTATTCTTAACATAGAAGGATCTTTATGGACTATCAGAAGAATATCAAATAAAAATTTGCAAAGGATATGAACATACAATGCATGGGGGAAAAAATTAATGCTCAATAATTTTATGTTCAGCCTCATTAGTCTAGTAATCCAAGAAATGCAAATTGAAACCAAAATGCGGTCCCTTTTGATTTTTGGTCTATTATATTGGCAAGATAATAAATGATTATTCTCATTGCTGCTGAGGTGCAATAAGACAATCATTTTCATATAAACTGTTTATGGTATAAATTGACACAACCTTTCTGGAAAAAACTCTATGTATTGAGTTTTTAAAATGTCTACAACCTTTGACTCAGTAATTCCCTTATGAGAGTTTATCTGAGGGAAATAATCAACATTTTGTTTAAAGATGTGTGTATAAGAATGAACATTGATTTTAATAATGAAATAGTTGGAAGTAATGTAACTATTCTCATATTATAAGACATTTAAGTATGGTACATCCACATGATAGAATAATATGCAGCCATTAAATTATACCTTTGAAAAAAAAATTTTAGTGAATGACTTGAAGGAAAATCCAGGAAAAAGATCATGGAGAAAGAAGATATAAAAGTGTATATTCATTATGAAACCATCTTAGCATAAAATATATACATAAACGTATAGAGAAAGGAGCCGGCCCCATGGCCAAGTGGTTAAGTTTGTGTGCTCCGCTTTGGTGGCCCAGGGCGTGGCCAGTTCAGATCCTGGGCGCAGATCTAGCACCACTTATCAGGCCATGCTAAGGCGGCGTCCCACATAGCACAACTAGAAGGACCTGCAACTAGAATATACAATTATGTACTGGGGGGCTTTGGGAATAAGAAGAAGAAAGAAAAAAAGAAAAAGATTGGCAACAGACATTAGCTCAGGTGCCAATCTTTAAAGAAAAAAAAATGTAGCAAACTATTAAGGACCGGATTGTAGTATCGTGGTTGATTTTTATTTCTTTTTACAATTTTGTACATGTTCTACAATTAGTTTGTGATATTTGTAGAACTTAATGAATAAATGTTCTTTTAAGAAAACATCTGAAATGAGCACATGCAGGCCTCTTGTAACCCGACGTTCATCTTTCAGGTATTGGCGCACTCACTTTTGCTCTTCTGATGTCAGCGAGGATGGGTATTTTCCAGGAGACTCTATACAAACAATTTGGGAAACACTCCAAGGAGGCTTTGTTTTATAATGTAAGCAATTTCTTAAACCTGAGGAATATGAAAATATGTTATTATGTTATTTCAAACATAATATTCCATCTTTTTGATTAGTTGAAGGATCAGTGTATTATCTGGTAAGCTGCTTTGGGCCCCACAGACTACTTTTAATGGGCTACTAATGTGTCTTCTGAGCCACGGTTCTCTACATGAGATCGTCGTGATCAGTCAATGTGAAGAAAACAAGTCTGCTAACCAGGAGCAACCCCAAGAGACAGGGAACCTTCACCCCTAATGTTCCTACAGATGAAATCAAGTTAAAACCAATATTTAAACCTGGAAAAGGAAGATAAGTTCCAAAAACAGCAGGCCCAGGGGCATATGTGCAGGAAGTCGTTGAGAGAGTTGGGGGGTTGGGGTGAGAGGTGTCTTCCCTCTTTGGGCTTTGTTCATTGGATGGAGAATTTAATGAGTGAATCATACAGGCTTCCGCTTCTTTGTGTTAAACTGCTGACCTAGAGCCACCTCCTCTCACTTTTCTCCTCCTGCTCCCTCTTTCCTGTTGAGAGAACCCCCAAGGCACAGCCCCTCGGGGTCAGGGTCAGGGTGATGTAATTGCCTCCAGCGTCAGTGACCTCAGGGATTCCTTCACTGCCCGCTTTTTGTACTAAAGTTGCAGATGAGCAATTTGAGATATTTCATTGGAGCTAGAGTATGTGACTGGGGATTTAAGAAATAAAGGAGCATTTTGTCTGGTTCACGTCTTCCTTTTAACATAGTAGCTGGTACACAGTTAACTGTTCAGGAACTGTTAGCTGTGATTCCTGAACAGTATTGTGGTGATGGTGGGAAGTTGTCGTCAGGCACACCAGCCTTTGCTTACCTCATGTTTCCCCTTCCTCTTCAACCTCTTTTTATTCTTGTCTTTGTTTCTTTTTCCCTGACCTCGTATGGTCCTCCAATCTTTTTTCTCGTTAGTTTCCTAAACTCCCTGAAATCTGCCTTCACATTGTATGTCATTTTTCAATCCATTATATTTGCTGAACCATCCTTAAAAATAGTAAAACATAGCAAATCCTTTGGGCAAAGTGACTGTGTTTAAATTTCTCATTCCCTTTTGTTGAGGAAAGGATGCTGGCTCCATTTTTTTGTTTTATATGTGATGACCAGCAGACTCCATAAGGGCAAGAACCGTAACTTTGTGGTTAATGTCATGCCATACAATGTCAAGTGGTCAGAAGCACTGGATACATTAAGAAGTCTAGCTTGCTTTTCTTGATACTGCTTGTCAAACAACTTGTAAAACTTTTAATCATTGTATTATTCTGTAATGTTTTTGCATTTAAATTTATGTGAACTATTTCTTCCCATAGCACGCCCTTCCACTTCCTGGTTTCATCTTCTTGGCTTCTGATATTTATGACCATGCAGTTCTGTTCAATAAGTCTGGTGAGTTTGGGGTTATCCAAAAGCATTACTGACAGTTTCTGAGGCAGAGTCTCAGTTTGGCTCTTGACTTGACCACTGCCATTTTCCTGATCTTATCAAGCTCATCCATCCCCCGCTTCCCCCTTCCAGGAAGAGAGTGCCCCATTAATCTGTAGTTGCAGCAACAAAAGCTTTTACAGGCGCTTCTCAATTATTTGCAAATGAAGTAAGAGAGTATCTTCAGATTTTCTATTTTGCTTTGGAACTTTTGTGTTTGCATTTGAATGTGGAATGTTTGATGTTTTGAGAATGCAAACAAATAGTAATAACCCCCTGCAGAGACTGGAGCTATGAGAAGTTGGGCAGCAGTCCAGCTCTCTCTCTTCCTCTTCCTCCTTTTCTGCTGAGAAAGGCAGACCTGCTCGTAGATCCAGTCCAAGCCGCCTTGGAGCAAAGGGACGCAAAACTTATGACAGGGCTTCAAACAACTTACAGGGTAGACAGGTGGCAGAAATATGTAAAATTAAGTCAAATGTATACAGTGTAAGTTAGTTTTTACTTTTTAAAGTGGCTATTTAAGAAATTAGCTATAAATTGCCAGTTAACTTGAAAGAAATTACATATGTAATCTAACTATCTACTAAAAGGCCTAGTGTCTTATACAGACAAATGAACACACAAGGAACAAATAAACTTTTTAAAATTAAGGCTTTACGTTGCTCATCCCTAAAATGGAAAGTATATTCTGTAGAAGGACGGTGGGTGCTAAGTGAACATTAGTTTCCTATCTGAACATGAGTTACCAAGTTGTAACTGTTGTAAACTGTTGTTTGCAATGTCGCCTCTCCCATTTGCCCACCAACAAATGTGTGATGAAGGTAGTGTGTAAGAAACTTGTTAAGGCTCTGAATTAATCATTTCTGATTTTTTTAATTGAGATATAATTGACATATAGCTGATCTTTGACACAGCGATTTTTAAGGTCTCTGAGAGCCCCTAGTAGCAAAGGGCTATTGAAATAAACACATAATCAAATCCCCTGGAATTGATTTTGATTTTGATTTCATTATTAGAAAGCTGCTTCTAAAAGTTGCGGGAGGCTCGATAGTAATATAACATTTTTTTAGAATCTGCCTTCAACTTCTTCAGACTCATCTGCATGTTAAATATACATTTTTTTTTTCCCCTCTTGCTTGTCTTGAAGTCAAGTGTCTCAGATGAACCTGTTATTCTTGAATTTTCTAAGGGACCTGAATATCCATCTAAATATTTTAAGTCATACTGATTGTCTCTTTCCTCAGCAAATTAACACAGTGATGCTCTAAAGTTATTAAACAGTAATAGCATTAGTTAACTTTCTTCATTTCAATACTTGCTGAGTCTTTCAAAGACAACAGAATACCAGATTATTGGGATTCCCCACCCGTCCAGACCTACAGTTATAATAAATTATGTATATAGCTTTCTATTTTTTTGCAAAAGAAAATTAATGTTCGTTTACTAACTAGATTTCAGCATCGCTTTGTTAGAATTTTCTAAGTTATGCTATATAATTCAAACTTCCAAAACAATTTAGCAATATTAAAAAACTGACCCTTTGAAGATTACTATGTCCTTATTCTCGCTGATCTTGAATATTTTATTTCCTCCCAAATATTTACTGTGCAAGCTTTCATTTTGTAAAACTAACATAAAAATGTATTTAAAGGAAGAAAAGTTATAATTCCATCACCCTACACATTAGCTAATTTCATTTTACCAGTTTCCTTCCAGATGTTGTATTCTCACCTAGCTGTAATCCTTGTTAGATATAATTTTGTACTTGCTTTTTTCATTTTCTTCTGAGTTTTTTAACGAGGCTATGTATCATCTTTATGATCTTTTTTATCGACTGTATAATGCCTCATGTAGTTCAAGGACCTTGGCTTACATAGCCATTGCTCCATCAGTGGGCATTTAGATTGATTCAGAGTTTTCCTAATTATAAATAGTACTGCAATGAATGCAGGACTTTTTTCTTCTTTTGTATTGTCTAGGATTATATTCCTAAACAGGGTATCAATATTTTTATAGCCTCTTAATAAGTATTGTGAAATTAATTTTTTAAAAAAACACCACAATTTATACTCCCACCAACTGAATGGCTGCCAGTTCCACTACCACCTTGCCAGATTAGGATATTTATGCATTTTTTATTGCTAATTTGATAGATATAAAATAGTACAATCCTATTTAATTTAGAATCCTTTGATTACAAGTAGGATTGAACATATTTCCAAATGGCATTTAGTTGCTGGTTCTTTCTTCTTGTGTTGTCAGTTAAAACCATATCATTTTGAATTTTTTTGTGCTTTACCGTCTTTCTTTGTAAAGTAGGGTCGTATTCAGGTGAAGGGTTAAAAGTTTATTTTAAAATTAAAACAAATTATAATTTGTTTTAAGAAATCACTGTAATGACTCTTAAGACTGATGTAGCTGGAATCAAGGTAAGTGAAGTGGTGTATGGTCCAAATCTGTTTGCAAAGGAAGTAAAGTTGCCATCTCTATTATGTTCAGTCTGTATTGCTTCATTCAAAAAGATGAAAACTTTGCTTGTCAAAAGTGATGTAACTGTCCCCCCTCTTAATCTTTGCAGAACTCTATCAAGTTCCAGTCGTTGGCGTGACAGTGCCCATCATGTGGTTCTACCTCCTCATGAATGTCTTCACTCAGTATCCTTTCTACTCCTCTGCCGTGTGGTCTTCTCTGTGTTACTCTGGCATAGGGACCTCTGTTCTTTTCTGCTAACAGTGCAGTAACTGAGTTTTGTTTTCGCCTTGATCTCTTCTGCCGTAAGCAGAAGACAGAGAGACCCATCCAGTGAGCTCCTTTGTGGAGGGCAAAAGAGCTGCTAGTGGTGCAGGAGGGCCGCGAGTCCCAGGGCACCATGAAGGAAAGGCTCTGGGTGGAGGTGTGGAAGTCAGTGGAGAATTAAGGATCAGTCTATGACATGAACGTTCTGTGATTTCTACCTGGAGTTTTCCAGTATCCTAGCATATTTCACAAGCTGCCACAAATTTCTGAAAGAAATTTCAAATTAATTAAAACAATTTTTTTAAGTGGGTTCTTTTGAACAACCTTAAATCCTTTATAAAAATTATCAAATGTTTGAAACAATTGAAACAGATTGGACCTCATTCTTCTAAAGTCACCTCATAGATTTGCCCTATAGTTTCTTTGCAAAGGAGAGGGTGGAAGGGCTGGGGACCAGCTCAAATAAAGGTGGGGTGATCTCCCTTACTGAGAGTGCGACCCTCTCATTACTTGGGAGGTGACCTTCACTGTAGACTGTGGGAAGGATCTAGAATAAGACTAGTGGGAGGTCTTCAGGCAGTTTCGAGTTGGGATCCACAAATGGAATGGCAGGACAGGAATTCGGTAGGATATTCTACCAAGCAGGAGCCTCAGAGCAGTTGTAGCCGACCCCCATGTTTTCTGGTTCTCAGAATATGAACATTTAAGCCAAGAGCCATGTCAGAAGGTGCTCCCCACTGATCTCTCTGTAGCCTACAGGAAACCTCCTTAACGCCCCCCACAGGTACGTGTGCATTCGGGGTGTCTTCATCCTCACCACAGAATGTGCCTCCCTCACCGTCACTCTCGTCGTGACTCTACGCAAGTTTGTGAGCCTCATCTTTTCCATCCTGTACTTCCAGAACCCTTTCACTCTGTGGCACTGGCTGGGCACCTTGTTTGTCTTCATTGGGACCCTGATGTACACAGAGGTGTGGAACAACCTAGGGACCACAAAAAGCCAGCCTCAGAAGGAGGACAAGAAGAACTGAGGTCTCCCTGGAATAGAGAGACGAGTGTCATTGTCGTGAGCGAGGGTCTGGCCACCATTTCTCTCCTATTAATGCTGACTTACCCCCCAGTGTTGAACCAGCCAGGTACTAGAGAAACCTCAGGAGGAGGGGACTTCTCAGATTTCTCATAGCTCTACAGACCAACATTGGTGGACTCCCAGTAGAAACTCCTCAACCCTGAAAGAGAAAAAAGAAGTCTCTACTGCTGAGCAGCCTGTTCACTTGTTATGTCTGTCTTGTTTACCGAACTATTCAATACTGCACTTGTTTGTTGAATTCTGAGCTCCCAGCACTGCTAGTTTTATATCCGTGGTCTCGGAAAAGATTAGCCCTTTTGTTGCTGTTCTGATGATTCTCTGCCGTAGCAGTCATTATCTTCCTGTGACCTTGTCCCTTTGTCCTGTCAGCTTTCCACTCCACAGCAGCGTTTCGCAGTCAGTCGGACGCTCCAGGCGTCATCGTCAGGAACGACTGAGTGGCCAGGTGAACTGAGACACCGGTGATATTGGGGTTGGACTTTCTCCAGCTTGTTGGGAAAGAAGCAGTGGTCTCTGTGAGCCGAGCCCTGGTGACACTGGAGCAAGACTGGTGGGAACTCTTTCCCACATTTTGCTTTTTTCTTTTCCTATGCAAAAGTCATATGCTTTCACATCTGCTGTTCCCTGTGCTTAGAACAAACCTGCAGCATATCTCTATGCAGTGTTAATAAGGAGGAAAGGCTGTGTGTGAATTGGGAAAGAGAGACTTTTTCCCTCCGTCTTCTACACGAAGCCTCTGAGCCTAGAGCTGAGCTGATGACGCCAGGATGGCCCCGGAGAAGCTGGCCCTGGTGGGTCCCCAGAGAGCCACACCTTCCCCCTTGGACCCAGCCGGGCACTCGCAGGGCTGGCTCCAGGTCGGGAGGTTAAGTCTTCGGCTTCTTAACCAAGGAGATTCAGCTCCGAGTGGCAGCTCTGATAGATTCATGACCAGCCAGGCTAATGAGGGGACTAATAGGTACAGTGGGTGTGGGTGTGGTGTAGCAATCAAGTCAAATCACAACTAAAATGGGAAGTTTTTCTTTTTTTCCTATAGGTTTCTTACTATTCTTGAATGGGTATTTGTGGGGGTAGGGGGTTGTATGTGTTTTATTATTCATAGAAACATGCCCCCCTTTTGCTCATCATTTCAAAGGTCTGGTTTTTCTCCCATGGGATACTTTTGAGAAAGAGGACCGATGTCAGTGTAGTGTGTGTAGGCGTGTGTGCTCTCGTGTCATTTGTGTGTGATCACTCTGGAGAAGAGCATGAAAATCAGGTTTCTCTTTCCTCTCTTTTCACTCAGCTCTGGGCCTTTGTTAACGTCACACAAGTACCTGCTGTTTGGTAGGCAGTTAATTAACAGCCACTCTCTCTTTGCACACAGACAAAGGCCTTTCTCTTTGTGCTGGGTGCAGATTGCCATCTTAAATCGAGCCGTGGCTTCCAGGTCCCCGGTTTGGTTTTGGGGGGGCGGTACTATTTCTCCATCTAAGTCACAGGGTTTTTAGACCAATTTGTTGTTCTGGATGTTGACAGCTTTCCAGTGCCCGTAAGGGTCTACCCTAAAAGATGCTGAATTAGGTGTGAACCCATTCACGGAATCAAAAGGTACTTTCTGTGAAGTATGTGGAGCTCCTCAGACTGATGGTGCTAGAAATAACGCGTGTTAAATACCCCCTTAAAAACAAAAACAACAAAAGCTACTTTTCTTATGGCTTAGTAGAAGAATCTGTCCCTATGGGCTGTTTGATTGCTACATATCTGAGGTCTTCACAGGATAATTCTTAACAGGATAGAGCCTTACATAACATAGTTATCACTCTTTTTATGTTGATGGGAAATATTAGAATTTTTAGTAATTGAAATACGTCGATGTACACAGTCAGCATTTTCTTGGTCCATTAGATTTCAGATTCTGGTTTTAGAAAGTGTGTGTTCCTCTAAGTCTGAACGCCTCTGCTGGTCTTACTAACAAGAGGTTATGTATGGACAGAGTAGGGCACTCATACAATGAAATGAACCCCTGTGAGAACAGAATGTCTTATATGCCCTGGGAATTGATTCTTCTCTCTAGTGGTAGGATATAAGTAAATATGTCTATTGGATAATAGTTAATACTTTTTTCAACTACTTTTTTTAACCATTTATTCCCCTTGAATAACTGGTTTTTTGATCCAGGTTGAAACTGATTTCAACCTTTATTAAAGGGGCAAATAAACCCTTTTGTCAGGATCAGACTCATACATAACTGGAGGAGAAATGTCTATTAAATGCCTCTCCTTTTTCTCTGGATCAAGACCATGTAACTTTGTGCCCCAGAGAGAGAAGATATAGTTTGTTTACAAAAGAGATTGATGTTTAAGACATCCAAACTCTACCCTTAGAGCAAAGATCGAATACCAGATGACACTAGCCACAAAACGTAGTGTGTGTGCGCACGTGTGTGTGCCCCTTGTGCCCAGCTTGACCAGTGTCATTGATAAGGTAACAGGAGAAAACAGTGGATATTTGAATTGTATTAATTTCATTTCTACATATACTTTATCACAATTCTTTTGTCGCATTATAAGTGCTAGCTTTTTCATTTTTTATTAGTAATTTATTTTTGATCCTTTATTTTCTTTTTCATCTAGCTAAAACAATCATTAATGCACTTGACAAGTTTCTGTCAAGCTCTAAAGTATTTAGACCCAATCCAAATAGTTTTTTTTCCCTTCTTCCTGCCCAGTTATCCAAAATGGAATGCTACCGTACTTTAATTTGGTCAGTGGGACAAGTGAAGATAAGCCATGAAAGTGGAGTTGATCTGTGCCACTCCCAGCAAACCTCTTCTATTCTGGGAAGATCATCTGACGTTGTTAAAGGATTCTAATGTCTTGTGGTCATTTCCTAGGCATGTTTCCTCCCTTCTGCCCTATTTTTTCACTTCCTAACCCCGCCCTGCACTGTCTTCACTGCAGCCTCCCTTCACTCCTGTAGTTTTCTCCTTGCGACACCGATAATCTTGTATCTGTTTATGCCTCTGTTCTTTGGGGCTCTGGATATTTTTGTGGATTTTTACAGGATATTTTTACCTGTGTAGCATGTATTTTATTATACATTGTTTTAAACATTGATATTAGGAGTGTGTGTCTATAAGGATGAGAATATCTGGCAGAGTATGTAAATATATGTGTAGATGAGTATGAACATGATGGATTGATGTAAAAATATGTATATATTCTGTTACAGCTCAAAGTGGGACTAAGAATCTTTACCACTGGTCCCTTGTATATTTGGAAAGCAATAGTTTTCTTATTTTGCTCTTTTTACCTTACCTCTAGCCAACTTCACTCAACAGTACCAAATGCCTGTGGTGAGGGGGAGTGGGAAGCACGAGGTCAGGAATAATTCTAAACCAATGAGTTAGCTCTGGGCTGGTGGGCATACTCCTCGGTGGGCCGTCCAACATATTGGAAAATGTCGCAAAGACCTGAGCAGATAGACAATTACACATCGAAAAGAACCGCATCATCAAGATCTGAAATCAGGAGCCTACGTTTGTTGTAATTTGTTTCTCTTTGGCTTGGAGTAAATGAAATTATGAGTAATTGTGCCCTTATTAGATAAACAGAGCATTTTAGTCTCAATAGCTTTATCCTAAAAAATGTGAGTGGAACTTACCTGTGGCAGTTCACTCTTAGGCTGAAAAGAACTGTCAATATAGAAAAAATCTATTATTACTGATTGGCGTGACATCTGAAAATGAGTATAGACAATATTTGTAAGTAAAAGAACTAGTCATAAGTATTGGGATATGTTCAGTACATCCCAAGCTGGGGTGGGAGACTGTATGTGTTCTCTCTTTCCAGCAGCTTCCTCACAGTAGGCACTGCAGAGAAGGGAGGGACCCGGGATCATGTCTTAGTCAGTTCTGTATTACCAGCCCCAGCACAGTGTCTGACTTGCATCTCATGAATAAATGAATGGCCCCCAAGATCTCTTATTCCTTCAAGTTTCTGAGAAACCTTCTAATGGTTCCTGATATCTCTTCTCACTTTTCATCAGCTGGTTGGCAAGAAAGCAGATAAGAGGAAACATTCCTAAGATTCCAAGCCAGAGAAGGAATAGAGGACAGACATCTAGGATTGCTTGGGTCTGCAGCTTTTTGCTCTCTGATTGCCTGATGGTAGGGGAAAGAGCATTATATATTTAGCACTTCACATCATTGGTGCTCAGTGCAAGGAGAGGCCTATCAGGGCAGCATTAAAGATTCCTAAACGTGTTTGAGGTAGGCTGCCTGGGGTGACCCTACATCTCCGTGGCGGGTGTCGTTGGTTTGTATCGCCTGATGCCTGGAGTTCACCGTCTCTTAGTGTCATACTGAGACACTTCCCCTGAACTTTACCTACTTAAATCGCTGACCATCCTGCCAAATGTCCTCAATGTTAATCACGTAAGGCAAGCTGCAAGGGTACCAGAGATAGCTGGTGGGGGAAGCGTGGTCTATGCCAGAAGAAATAAGACCCATAGTTTTTAAGGAAAAAGTTGTAATGATTCCTTGGCACGTTGAATTATTTGTATCTTGAGATGTAAAGAAGACTCCTGTGAACGAACGAGAGAAGCAGTAGTTATTCCCCAGCGCAATAAAAATGTCTTTGTGTATCACTTGCAATCACAAGTCATTTCTGTGCTCGTTGCTTTCATTGTAGAGAATGGCATCATCCTCCAAAAAAGAGGCTGATTTTTAAAGTCGAATTTCCTAACAGATCACGTGGCGTCGGCATGGGGAGGGCCGGTGGGGATTCAATCTGTGCCGCCTCTGAGCTCTTCACTTAGTCTTAGGTTTAAGAACAAAGATGGGGGGCGGGGGGCTAGACAGCAGGAGTGTCTGTGGAACAGCTAAAAGGCATTAGTGAGTATTCAGATTTGGAGCTGTGTAAATATCAAACATTCCTTCCAGCCTTATGAGTTATTTGAGCAGAGGGAAGGAGGAAAGGGAGGTTTTGTGAATAAAATGTTTTACCAAACAAACTGAATGAGGCTTTTTACCATGATTTCTTATAAAGAGCGGTTTTCTACCTTCTGCAACAACTCATCAGACACCTGGTTTTTCTCTTGAATTGTACAATCATTGTTTCTTAATAAAAGTGATAAATTTATTGCAGGTGTTTCCAATCACCATTACCTTTCAAGTGCTAGTGTGCCCTTTCAAAGGCTCTCCAATTTTTCCTTGCATGGTGGTGGTGATACATTTTACTAGAAATGATTGTAAGCAACTGTCTTCCCCATGCCTAGCAGCTGGATCGATCGCAAACCACTTCTCAGGCTGCAGGTCTGTTTCTACTGCAGAAATTTAAAGAGGATCAGCCTACTTCTGGAGCTTTTAGGAGGTCATGGCGGTAAGTTTCTGTAGCAAATCTCTCAAAACCTCTCCGCCTTAATAGAAGCACATTGATTTTTGAAATGCTGCAATGGCCAGCTCTCTTTATCTTCAGTCCGTTACTTTTAAATAAATCTTAATGAGAAAGCAACTTTTAAAGCAGTTTACCACACCCAGTCTATTTTTAATCACGTTATTCAGTAGCCCCAGGTGGAGAACACTACAGGGAAAAACAACTGGGAGATTTTGCACAAAATATAGCATAATTCTAATTCATCTTTTAAAAATCTCAGCACAACTTTATCAGGAGGACGGGCCTTGATCTTCAACAGTCCTGAACCTGGAATGGCATGCTGGAATGGCCTCGGCTGCTCCTGAAGCCCCTTCAGTCAAGTCATCCGCATAGAGGGTGGTAAACTCTAAAATGTTATGAACCGCAAGCCCGCACATAGGTGGATGTCGGAAAAGAACCGATTTCTTTGTCCCCATCTTATATTGGGCATTCAAGCAACTATCAGAAATGAGTAGGGATCAATGAAATGAGTGTGTCTTAATGTCAAAACTTCTCTCGAAAGGAGAGAAAAAAGCACATCTGGCTATGCAAGTATTTAATAGTCAAAGCTTTTCAGTGATGTTCTTGATCTGCAAATTAATTTAATAAAATCATCCCATCATTAGAATTAAGTTATGTTCATGTCTGATTGTTTCTTAATCAGCACTTCAAAGATTTAGCATCTGGCTTCATTATTGCCTGTGGCTCTGTGGTGCACAGATGTGTTCTTAGCTAAGGGAGCTTATGATGATGATTACTGGAATTTTATTGTTTCCCACAATAGCTTACAATGAACTTTTCTGTGTGAACACATTCCTTTTGTGCAGGCCACACATCTGTATCAATTTCCCAGAATCTTTATCATTGGTAAAACAATGGATTTCATCCCAGCAATTAAATGGAGTGAGTGACATGGTAGTGATAGTAAACATATTTACCATGTGTGAGGCACTTTGCTTGACAGATAGTAATTTATTCAATCCTCGTGACAAATCACTGAAGTTAGAAAATTATCCTCATTTCACAGATAAGGAAACTGAGGCACAGAGGAGCTAACAGACTTGCCTCAGTTACTCATGTGTGTTGGAGCTTGGATTTGAGTCCTTGGAGACTGATTCCCGACTCTGCGCTCTCTTAATCACTGCACAGGGCACCTATCTAAATCTCAGAAGAGACTTCACCGTCTTCCTTGCCCTGTCTCCCTGTTTGGTGTAGAGCTCTACATGCTAACTCAATAATTAGTCTTGCGTCTGTTGTTTACCATTATGTTAACGTGTCTTTGAATTCATATCCTGTTCTCTACCTTTCCCCTAAAACTTGTGATCTGTTCTGTAGTACGAGCAAGAAGAAAATAAAATTGAGAAAGCCCAAAACAGGGCTCAGAAACAGTTCTGGTTCCTAAACGTTCACATCAGAAGGTACCCTGTATTCCTGGTACCTGAAGCACACTGCATTCGGGTTAATCAGCAATATCAAATATGCAGTTTAGAAACTTAAGTAATTAAATCAAAGAGCCTTTTATCAATGATTTGCTTAAGTAGCTGTGATTTACAGAATGCTTAATATATGCATTAACCGTTCTTTTAGTTTCCTCCAAGTTCTGTCTCAGAAAGCATTTAAATTATGTTATCTCCTCTATCTGGATAAATGCCATCCCTGAATTATACTTTGATAATAAACCTTCAACTATTATACAAGGATCATTACAAGAGTTTTCATTTCCAATGATTCAGTATCTATGGCACAAGTGGAGTTTAATGCATCATCCATTATCCAGTGGATTGCCTAATATCCCCTTTTCAAACAAGAATCAATGTTACAGTATTGCTCAAATTTTAGTTCTAGCAAACATTTGTCTCTGCAGATGTGTTTGCATATGTAATTTTGTCAGGAAATGAAAACTTAACTGTCATCCCTTTTATACAGATTTTATCAGGATTAGGTTTAAGTGCCTGTAATAGAACTCCAGACTGCAGTAACTTAACCTAATGGTTTATTTTTTCACACGAGGTAGAGAGATTGGGGCTGTGCAGCCACTGAAGGAAGTCCGCAAGGGAAGCAAGCAGAAGCTGCTGTAAAATGACTCATCTGCGAAAGCCCATGTGTCTGCCTACCGTCGCCAGAGGAGCAGTTACATGGCGTCTGTTTCATGTTTGCTTTCCACATCACACGAGTACACGTCATCAGAGGAACCTACCCCAGAACACAGCTGGCGAAGACTCTGGGGAATGTAGATTCCAAGACTCTCCAACTCTCTGGTACAAGGGGAGATGAGGAGTAGATGGGGAAGTGGCTGAATTGCCAACAGGGAGTCCAGCACAGTCTGCCCCGTGACTGCACTATTAAACAGTAATGTTTAACTTCCAGACAAACAATTCAAGTAAAACAGCATGCTTCTGCTGAACATGATGGGACTATCCCTCATCCCAGTGAACACGCTCTCCTGCTTTCCCCTTACGTCACCGTATCCATCTCTAGTTCATTCGCAATTCCCCTTTGCTAGCCTGTAATTTGAAGCCTAGAATTAAAAGTTAACTGCTACATGTCTTACATAAAATGAAAAAGGCAGGGGGAGGGGGATTTGTTGCTGATAAAAAATTTAATTTGCTAATGTTAATACACTAATATCTTCACCACAATGCAAGGAGCAAAATAGGCAGCCTTGTTATCGTCCTCATTTTAGCAACTGTTCATGAGGCCATAGTTGGTATTTATAACTTTCTTATCCACTCCTCATGCTGTGTTCCCTTTGCCCTCTGGCAGCTCCTCAGCTGGTCAAGGGTCTTTACCTTGTGGAATGACCCAAACCTTTGTTCCTGAAGAGTCTGAGCCTGTTCTGATCCACACTGGTGGTGGTATCTTCCATCAACTGGTACCTTTGGACATGTAAGTACTAAGAAAGGTTCCCAGAGAATGCCTTGAGTTGCAAACATTCCTTATTCCTCTGTTTCTCCTTCATAATCAGGATCAATACCCGCGCCCCACCCCCACCCCCGCCGCCCCACACACACACACACACACACACACACACACACACACGCAGTGACAGTGGGCTTCTTCTTTGCCTATTGATTCAGTGACATAAGAAGTCAAAAGTGACCAGGTGGCAGTCTCAACTTCCTCCTCAACTGGGCCTCTGTTGCATTCCTCAGTGAAAACATTCCTCCCTTAGGATCTAAAACTTCTAGACCAGTAGTATTTAAAGGTGCGGGAACCAGAAACAACAATTTTGTAAGTAGGACTTTAGGGGTAATGATGTGACACCACTTCACGTCTCCCTCCTAGTTCTGGGACCTGTGTTGTCTCTCTGGATGAAAAGGGACCATGTATTGGTTGCAGATTCAAGCAGAAATTACATCTTGCGGGACAGTGGGTTTTAATTGCCCTTCCAACACATTGAGACTGAACCGGGCCAATGAGGATGTGTCAGCTTGCCTAGATCCTTTGTTTCTGGCTGCCACACAAGCAACCAGGTCTCAGGTGTTGGGTACTGGTGTAGAACAGCTTGAGTGACAGAGTTGGCCCAGCTTCCTCTGTCTGTCTCTGGCATCTTCCTCCAACACTGCTTAAACACATGTAAATGAAACGCACATGCATTTGCAGTGTTTCTGGTGTGAATCCTGAAAGCTACATTTTTTCTTTTTCTTTTGAAGGCTCCCCGGTCCATCCGCCCCTACTCTCTTTCCTCGGTGGGCCCATTTTAAATGTGTTAATTCTAGGCAAAGATGTCATCGAAAGGAGAAAAACAGGTGGGGAAGAAAGAGATGAAAACACTCTTTGACAGTTCACTTCTCTTTTGCAGCTGTGAAAGCTGCAGATTTGAATTGTTACCTCCCTCACCAAGCTAATTAATTCTCTTTCTTTAAAAAAAAAAACACGTCTCCTTCCTTCAATCAGTGTCAACAGCCAATTACAATCTTTCATCATGTAAAGTGTAATAACACAAATGTTATCAAGGAAGAAAACAGTTGGACTGACAAGATTAGCAATTCACTCCTTTCTTAATCTTGTAATCACATGGTATGCAGTAGTTTACAATAATATACACCCAAGTTTGCCAGTAAATTACTCTATAAAGGCCGTGTGTAAATTCCCCATCGTGTCATGTCTACTTTTGGCAGGGAAGCACGTGTCTTCCTGTAGGAGACACGGGATGAATTAAGATCGACTCCTTAGAGAGCTTTCTCCTCATCCATTAACCACTGCAGAAGGTTGTTAATTATGTAAAGAGGGCACACTGGGTAGAATATATAACCGTGATGGCATTTAGGGGTAACAGAAAACTGAGACAGCTGACGGTGACAGAAGGTATTTCACCAATGCTAAGATTAGCACTTTGCTGTCATGTGCTGGAAGACAAAAGGCTTCTTGCCTTATGGGAGTCAAACATTTGTTGATATGACTTGGGTTTTTTCCCTAACATCTTTGGGAAGCCCAACTTTGGAATCAGCACTCAAAAACCACACTCCCCACCACCCTAATGGTGTGAGTGTAATGGGTATGAATTTTAGACCACAAACTGGATTGTGAAAGGAGTGTCAACATATATAATTGATATAAAGAAACTGACTTAAAGAACTGATTCCCAGCCACTTTGTGCCAGGCCGGTGGAGGTCTCAAGCTCTGTCTTTGCCATGGCTCCCACCTCTCCCTGGGGTTGAACAAAGACTCAGGAGGCTTATATGATAGTTAGAAAATGAATGAGGGGTTCCAAATTTCTGCCCATTCTTGGTTGTTGGTGTCCCTGGAGCCTGTTGACCCAGCAGCTCCAGCGCCTCCCCTGGGAACATTGTCTTGGTTTCTCCTTGGCTGTGTTACTCTTAGCATTTCCCTGGGTCCAAATGCCTGGCTTACTTCGGGCAAGGGAGCACAGAGGGCCTGGAGGAGGAATTAAAGCCAGGCAAAGAATTTTTTTTTTTTTTTTTTCCAGGCAAAGAATTTTAATAAAGAAAAATGGGAGGGCAGAGGCAGATGAATGCTCAGTGAAACGCTGTGTACACCTGCAGATCTGGTTCTCTTGCCGTGGGGAAGAAGAAGGAATGGAGGCTTGATTCTGAGCCTTCTGTCTGCCTGATGTCTTCTCCCAGCTTCCAAGAGGACTTATCACCCCCTGCCGCCCCACCCCCACCTCCATGGCTGGGATGGGGGAGTGCGGCCAGTGCCCAATGTGGTCTGTGGGGCCCCCTGGCTTCTGCTGCTGCATCCACGCCTATTCTTTGACTCTAGATCCTGTAGGAGGACAGCTCCTTCCTGAGTGGCTACAGGAATTTCAGCCAATCTTAGAAGATCTTATCTGAGACTGATCACACCCCTCTATTGAGGAAGCTGGAACACATTCCCTACTTTCCCAAAGTCCTGTTCATCATTTCTGCCAGGGCGCCTCGGGGGCCCTCATAGTAGGAGGACCTGTGATCCTATAACTGAATAGCCCAGGAAGGCATGAAGATCAGGCCCCATGGTAAACACCACTGGAATCACGCACTTTTGATACAGGATCAGATCTTGGCAGTCAATGGGTAATACGACAAAATCAGAATATTTCTTAATGAAAACATATGTCCCAAATTTCCACATCATCTTTAAGTAGCCAACATGTAACCACTGTAGACAACTTATGGAAGACATCACTGAGCTCAGCATGCTTAGTGCCTTGTGCTTGAAAATCTCCCACCAAGAGTGAATGGAAATATATCTATTTCAAATCAAAGATGCACACACTCTGTTGTGGATACTGCACGTTGAGTTCATTTCACACAGCTAAGGCATAGATTCCACAGATATACTTTGTTGTGACAGTCTGCAGGCATTCAAAGCGGCTGGTGAAAAGGATGGTATGTGCCTCTGCCATTTCCAGTACCCATACTGCCCTTGGTGGATGTGGCTGGCGTGGCATGCCAACCACTCATTTTGCAAGCAGGAATATATGATGATAAATGGATTTTAGAATACATGATTAATGACAAGTTATTGATAATGAGCTATGAAGGATTAAGAATTCTCACTACTTTTAAGTACATTATTCTAATTAATTGTTGAGTACCACAATTCACAAACTCCATGCCAAACTATAGAAATGCCAAGGTGGAGAAACCTGGTACTAATTTCAAGGCACTTACGGTCTAATGTGGTAATTATGCTTATTGGCGAGTCCCACCACCCAGAGACAACTACTGAAAAATATCAGTATATTTCTTTCTAGTTTTTTCTATGCCTACATACCATATACCAAAATTAGGATCATACTAAATATACAATTCTATATTCTGCTTTATTTATTTAACACTGTTTTGTATGCTTTTCTTACATTCTTTGAAAATGTGAGTTTTAATGACTTCATGATATTCTATTGTGTGGATGTTTCATAACTGAACAAATTTATTATTGTTGAATATTTAACGTTTAATGTTTCCAAACTTACTTTATTATAAATAGTGATTGCGTGAACATCCTTGTATATAAATCTGTCTGCACTGATCAGATTTCTTTCTTAGAATACATCCCTAGAAATAGATTTATTGGTCCATTTTTTGATTCTTAAACACATATAGCCAAATTTTTGTGGATCTATGCTTCACGTAATTCACCAGGCAAATATTTTTTGAACAAGCTGCTATGTGCCAGGTATGGCGCTCTGGCACTAGGAACACACTGGTGAGTAAAATCAACAGGATATCCTTACAGAACTTATAATTGACTGAGAATAGCTCTAACCTAGGAATAAGAATCTCTGTAGATTTAATGTTAAATTTCATGCAGAATTAAGAGCTTTGCAGAAGGAAAAAACAGGAACAAAATGAAAACTTTGACTCTCAGAATACCGTTTATACAAATAATTCCAACAAGTGGTATTAAAATTTGCTAAGCATTGGGCTGGCCTGGTGGCACAGTGGTTAAGTTCACACGTTCTGCTTTGGCAGCCCCGGGGTTCACCAGTTCAGATCCCAGGTGCAGACATGGCACCACTTGGCAAGCCATGCTGTGGCAGGCGTCCCACATAGAAAGCAGAAGAAGATGGGCATCAGGGCCAGTCTTCCTCAGCAAAAAGAGGAGGATTGGCAGCAGATGTTAGCTCAGGGCTGATCTTCCTCAAAAAAAAAAAAAATTGCTAAGCATTATAGCAGCTGTCAAATTACCTCTAAATTATGCAATTACCAATAAATTATGTGTTCAATTTGTTAAGGTTGTAGAGGAATATTAGAAATTGGTTTAACTCCAAATGGTACTCAGAGGGAGAAATAAAAAATAATTATTTTATTTCCACAATTTAAAAATGAAAATAAATAACTCACATGTCAAAGGTTTATCTATTTATTTTTCCAAAAACTTATCTAGGAAAAACTGCCCAAAATGCTAGGAATGGGAAAATTTAAGAGGAAGAGTCTGTTGGGAATTTCTAATGTGATGGTTTGAGCTGACATTGACAGGTCCCCCTCCTGTTCCAAATCCATAGCTATGCTGGGGAAAAGTGTAACAAGCAAGGGAAGAGGAAAGAAGAAAAGTTAAGCCTCAAACTAGGAGAACATATTTGTAATACACATATACCTGAAAAAGGATTAATGTCCAGCATTTATAAAGAACTCCTAAAATCAATATGGAAAAAGACAACTGACTAGAAGAACAGGCAAAAAAGACGTGAACAGTATTTCACAGAATAAAAAACACCCAGTGGTCCCTAGACATGAAAGGATGCTCAATCTTACTAATAATTAGGAAAATATATCCTAAAACCAGAGTGATATATCATGTTACATTCATCAGACTGGCCGACAGAGAAAAGTCAGGACATAGCAAGTGTGGACAAGGACTATATCAACAGGAACTTTTTATACACTGCTTTGGAGTGTAAATTGGTACAGCCGACTTGGAAAATAATTTGACGTTATCTTTTAAAGCTGAAAACATGTCTATCCTGGGACTAAAAATTTCACTCCTGCTTACACCCATGTGCACCAGCAAACACATCCAAGACTGCTCATAATAGTGCTGCTTGCTTTGCAAAAAAAAAAAGAAAAGGAAAAAACCAAAATTGTCATTGACAAGAGAATGAAAAAATGGAAAAGGAATGAATGAATGATAGTTTCACTTGTCAACGAAGATAAATCACAAAAACATACTGTTGAGTGTAAAAAGTAAATCTCAGAAGGCAACAAACAGAATGATAGCATTTTCATAAAGCTCAAAAATTAGCAACATCAAACAATATATACTATTTAAAAAATACACGGTAATGGCAAATGAAAATTCAGGATTTGGGTTATCTCTAACTCCAGGGGATACATTTTAATAAGGGGAATACACAGTAAACAAGATAATTAAATGTTAGATGGTGAAAAGTGCTCCAGAGACGAATGAAGCAAGGAAAGGAGATGAGTATTGGGTGGAGTGGGATGGGGGCTCTAGACAGACAGATTTCAAATAGGATGATGACGGAAGACAGTGGTGTGTGAGCAAAGACCTGGAAAGGTGAGGGAGTGAGCCACGTTGGTGCCTGGGGGAAGAGTATCAGGGATAGAGTTACAGGAAGTGCATATCCTCTCATCAGTAGGTTAATTTCATATGTAAAGCTCATCTATTAACGCTGGTCCATTGCAACCAACCAACATCCTTCTCTTTCCTTTCTGAATCATATATTGATTGGGTTTTTAAGGACCTTCCCCAAGAATAAGCAAGTGGAGTAATTATTTGGGTAAAATTAATGGCCCAAGCAAAATCTGTATTTGGCAGAATTCATTGTTAGATCAAGAATTTTGCTACAATTTACAAGTACTGCAATTTCAGGAAAAATAGATTGGATGTCTGTACCTAATCTCAATGATCCAGTAAATATAGAATTTAAATATTCCGTCATGGCAATTGAGAATATTTTTGGCTTTACAAGTGGTAGGAAGTAGCATTTCTTATAGGAGTTAGAGAATTAGAAGCATGCGTTAGGATAATAGAATTTTCAAGAGAACCTTATAAACTAGGGTGAAAATTAGATTTGAGGCTTTAGTGTCTGGGATTCTAATTTAACATGCTGTGGAATTCACCTCAAGAAATTGCGAAATTAATCTCTCATGCCAACAACTGCCTGGGTTAATAAAAAACCTGAAGCTTTTCACATGTTAATAAATAAGAGAAAATATAAAACGGCAGAACTCTCTCCTTAAAAGCAAGCAAATAGTACGTGACCTGAGCTGAGCCACTTTGATTTGATGGAGGCATTCTAATTAGTGGATCAGATTGCTCTCATTTTGCATAGTTCTTGTTCAACAAAACTTGCCGTGTAAGTTTTTTTAAACCAGTGATACACAGCTTCTGTCTGGTGCTAGGCTATCATCTTGAGAGCTGTTCTTTACATGTGGATTTCATCATCTTTGTAAGCAACTTCCTTCGTCATCAACAGAGTTTGGGATTGGGGTGTTTCCAGTAATCAGATACTTTAAGGAAGAGTTTTTACACATGACCACTTTTTAAAAAAGTTTGAAAACAATAACATACAATGCTTACGCATTTGGAGATCTCAGCAGCATAGATTCAGATATAGAGCATCTCCCCAACACTGTTGTGAGAAGTCTTTGTTTAAGGGGTTTGATGTGGTTTGGGAGAAGAGGATGGGGTGGTTCTCTGGGTGCCCTCACACCTCTCCTCCCTCCAGGGGCTCTGTGTGTGCCCTGCACTGTGAGAAAACCACCTGAGCACAGAATTCAAGGAGTTGCCATTCACTGGCTCCTAGCCATGGCCCGGTTTTCATTTTTTTCCCTTTTAGTTTTTGGTTTGTTTATTTATTAAGCAGATAAATATTATGTATATTTAACTATACTATAAACATATATGTATGTATTATGCACAGAGATATGTATGGTTTTAGTGAGTTTCTCTCACTCTTTTTATTGTTTTATTTTCTATTTATGTGATTATCCTATTTTACAATTTATCCGTTTAATCTTTGGGTTCTCTATTTTGTCTTCTAAGATTTATTATTACATGTCTTAATGTAACACTTTACGATTACTTATTTTGAGCTTTCAGTTTGAAATAGTTCTTTTAATGTCCGAAATGTTTTTCATTTAACAAGTCCAACATGGAAACTTTTTCCATTGTGGTATTTCTTATTTTTTTCTTTTTAATTTCACTTTTTATTTATTCTTGATTTCTTGGTTTTTAAAGTCTGGTTCTTAAACATTTAAGTACTTCATTAAATCAATTTTTTATCCTTCTATATTTAAATTATTTTATTTCTTACACTGTATGAATAGAAATGGAAAGATTAACTCCATACAACCCACATGGAGAGTGAGCATATAAATTATTATCTACAATAGAACTCTTTTGAGAAGGAAAGGGAGCTCTGTTAATAATTTTGCGGGGACAATAGCCATAAACTGGGACAGCAGCAGGCAAACCGAGGTGCATGATCACTCAACCGACAAGGGAATTTTTTTTTTTTTCTGCTCTATCTCCCCAAACCCCCTCTGTACATAGTTGTGTATCTTAGTTGCAGGTCCTTCTAGTTGTGGGACGTGGAATTTTGAGGTCTTCCCTACCCCAGCATTCCCAGGCACATGAAACAGAGTAGCATTGCTGGTTTTCCCTAATAAATCCTTCATATCTTCCGTTAAGCCCGTCTTGCCAAAAATACCTACAAAAATAGCTAATGTTTATTGAGCATTTTTTATTTGACAAGTATGTTACACAGACAGTTCTGGGGGGAATATGGTGTGAACTTCCCCTGAAGGTAGATGCAGCTTCTTCCCAGACTGGGACGGTGTGGCTCTTCAGTCTGCCCTTCCAGTGCTTATGTGGGGTCCTGCGTACTCCAACAGTGGTCTCCGACACCCTTCCTGTTGGATTTGGGGCCAGCCTTGCCAACAACATGCTACCACACAAGAGGGAAAGGCCAGAGGGAGAGTCTGCTGACAATGATTTCTCAATAGTCCTGGCTGACTTGGGGCAAAGAAATATGTAACCATAGGCTAGTGGCACTGGAGGGGACCCCGGCAGGCTGTCCATTTGCTGTCTACCTTCCTCTAATTGTGTACTCTTATGCTTATTTGTGGTTTGACTCTTCTGCCTTGCTGAAGAAGGAATTTCTTGGTTCTTGCAGTTCCTTTCCCTCATTATGAGGGAACTGGAAGATGGCTAACACAAGGATTAGCCCTGTAGGGCTTCTTTTTACAACAGGAGAGCCATGTTTCTGCTGAACACCTTCTTGGACAGAGCTCTAACCAGACGGCCAGAGTTCTCTTAGATTGCTGGAAGTTTAGAGGGATCCATTCTACTGCCCCAAACAGACCTTGGCTGCCCCTGAGGAAAAACTGGTCTCTTACAATAATTACTGCTACCATATTTATTGAATCTAAGATGTTATAAATTTTAATATACATCATTATTTTATATTTCATCAAAAAAGAAAAACAATGCTGCCAATTCCACTATGGCATGCCATCAATTTTAAAATGTGCCCTGGTTTTAAAGATGTAAAATGTGTCTCTTAGAATCGATAGAATACGGTTTTTTTCCCCTTCAATTTTTCACCACTTGATTATTAATTCTCTACTAAGACCCACCACAGGGGTCGGGGACTTGAGGCTGGAGACCTGCCTGCTATTATTCAACCCGATTTATTACCTCCCCTCATTCCACTCTACTCCCAGTCCTGTGGAATGACATCTCCATCATCCCCTCCACCACTGAGCCTAGCAGTGTAAATTGCCTGAGGTCAGACTCCTAGCAAATGGCTGACTCAGGATTCGAACTCAGGAATTCCGACAGCAGTCTCACACAATTATTCATGATGGTATAGTGCCTCCCTATATATTTAGACAGGGCCTCTCAAAAAACTGCTTTTGGGGAGGGGGCAGGGATTGTGATTTTGTGTTATATAGTTTACCTTGGGGAACATTATGAGAAATGGCCGTGTCAAACTCAAGACTGTATGTAATGCCTGTAAGGTATTGAGAACGTGGTCCACGTGTTCATACAGCGCCCCATGGGAGAACTGGGAAAGAAATATCTCCGAAAGTCTCATCAAGCAAAGCTGAGCTGCTCCTGGGCAACTATTTGACTTGATCTTAAGGTCACCATGAATCTTAAAACTGTGGAACTGACGTGCTTCCGTCTTTACGGTGACTGCTAGGAAGCTTAATTTCATGATTCGCCTCTAACAATTAGGCCTGCACTTGATACATTAAACATCATCTTTTTTCTCTTCACCCCAGTATGCTTATTTTTTCATGTTTTGTCTGATTGAATTGAATGTACTACTCTAAGTGTCCTCAAACCTTTCTGGAATGCAGTGGTATATAATACATACATGCATACATACACACATCTTTCTAAACTTTTGGAAATTTAGTGCCTTCTAGAAATTGAAATACAGGTGTCCAGGTTAATATGACAGCATATTAGCAGCTACCTGTCCTAACTACCCACACAATGAATTATGAGAGACACTCCCCTGATAAAAGCCAAACAAAACAACAATAACAAAAGTAACTGGCACTAGGAATAAATCTAAAGTTAGGTCCATATGCCACAGTCTTGCTACCCCCTCACTGAATGCAGCATCCTGGGGAGGGCAGAAAGGAAATATAACCTTGAAATAGCAGAGTAAGTGTTTAAAAAATGTTCAAAACTTTGGTCTCCTCTCATTTCTCCTACCGGAATACAGAAGTTAAGCAGATTCCTCCATTACTGTGGAACTACTTCCTGAAATATTCCCCTCCCCTCACTTTCTCTTCAGGCTTTTAGGTTAAGAATTTGACAATGAGAAAGTAATCATATACAAAACTTGGCCACAAATATTGGAACTACTGAAAAATCCAGAGAAAAATAAAATAACATAAATATTGAATATAAAGCCAAAACAGCTTTTGAAGATTTATTTGGCAAAAAAGAGGGGTGGGGGGTCCTATAAACTGAGTCCTAATTAGATTCCTAAGTAAATTTATAATTGTGGGAATGAGAAAGACAAGGAGAAATAAAAACATTTTAAATTCCATGATATACATCCAAATAGGGAAAAATATGCCTTCCAAGTCACTATAAATGAAAAGAGCAAAATATACAGCAAAAGACGTAAAACAATGAGTGAAACAGCAAAAAAACAGTTCAAAACTCACCACAAAATATAAGACGAAATTAAACAAATAGGACTGATCAGTGTTAAAAAGAAATAAAAATAGTTTTTCTCCACAACTGAAGTAAAAGGCAGAGACTCAGACTGAGTTTAAGAAGAGGATCCAGCTATAAGTTTCTTACAACAGTGAGACCAAAATCAAATTACACTGAAAAAATAAGATTAAAAGGGTAGAATAAAATCTATCAGGCAAACACTAATAAGCAGAGGTGGCACTGGTATGATCAAAGGACAGTTCAAAGCAAAAAGGACCAATGCAACAAAAAGGACCTTTTTATACTGAAACAAGGGGAAATCCATAATCGTGACGTAATATTCCTGAGCATTTATGAGCTCGTTAAGGTAACATTAAAATTTATATAGCAAAAAACTATTTGATATGCAAGAAGAAAGAGACAGAAACACAACTATAACGAGGTTCTAAAATATCAATATCATCTATGACAGAGAAAGTTGATAAAAATAAGAGGATATACCAGGTAATTTCAATAATGTAATTAGTAGATGTAGCAAAATTTTATACCAGGGACTTTCTTTTCAATTCCACTGAAGGCTTTTTAAAATTGAGCACATTCCAAAGCATAAAGAACATCAATAAAGTTTATAAAACATAAATTACATAAACCATATTTTTATTTCTTCACTATAATCCACCAAAAAGTAGAACTTATAAGAAAAGAACTCTCAAAATAACTATCAGGCCAATAAAACCCCCAAACTATAATGATAAATCCTTTAGAATTGCACTGTCCCACGTGGTAGGCACTAGTCACATATGCTTATTTACATTTAAGTTCATTAAAAGTAAAACTAAAAGTTCAATTTCTCAGTCACAATAGCCACATTTTAAGTACTCAATAGGCATTTGGAGCTAGTGGCTGCCCTCTTGGAGTGTGAAGATATTTCTATGCATTTCCATCATACGGAAAGCTCTATTGAACAGCACTGCTTTTAGAAAATAGAGTTCATGACAACAATGGGGACCAAATGGTTAATATTTAATACACATAGTTCTCATAAAAATGTAAGAGAAAACACTAACATCCCAGGATGAAAATCTAACAAGGACAGGAACCAACAATTCATAAGAAGGAAATACTAATAAAAACTAAGCATATAAGAAATATTGAACTTAATCAATAAAATATCATTTTTCAACTATCAAATCAGTAATAATAAAAAATTATAACACACTTTATGCTAATGAGATTGTGGTGAGATGGTCATTCATAAAGTGCTGAAGGCGAATAAAAACTTTTGACAAAGTCATTCTAGAAAGCCCCTGACTCAACCCTCTAGGAGAAGTGGTTCTCGAACATGGCTACACATTGGAATCACTCTGGGGACTTTTAAAAAAATACATTGCCTGAGCCCCAGAGCCCACAGATCCTTATTTAATTGGCTTGGGATGGAGCCTGGGCATTGGTACTTTTTAAGCTTATGGAGAGTCTGATGTGCAGACCAGGCTGAAGACCATTACTCTAGAGACATAACCTCCAGCTCAGGGTACAACAGAAATCCCATTCAAGTGTCGGACTTTAAGAGCAGGGGCATTTGTGCTTCCCATATAGAGCCCCACCTGACACCCATTCACCGAGTCCCCGATATACCCACATGGTGGGAACTGGTCAAGGAAAGAAGACTGTGTGGGTGTCAAGGCATAGAGGGGCTGAGACAGACCTCTGGCCCCGGAATGGCACAAGGGAGCAACTGGTTTATTATGTGCTTTCATGAAAAGAACTAAAGTTACGTAAAAAAGAGGCTTGACATACCTGGACTGGTCAGAACGATGGGGATGCTGCAGCAGCTGCAGTCTTGGACCTTGGAAAGTAGGCAAGACCCAAGACTTCCTCATGAATGCAGGAACCAGAAGCTTTCCCCGATGTCTTGAAACTCTGTAAACTGGAAGTTGGATGCAATCCCAGGTAAAAAGCAAGAGGGAAGAATGGAAGTGATTGAGATTTTTCTGAATTGACTGAGAATACGATTAAGTTCCTTTCACTTTGATTAGAGTTTAAAGTTAAGCGTTTGTGGCCTGAGATATTCTTTCTTACTACACATGCATTATCTAGCTTAATCATCACAAGCATCTTAACAGGCAATCCCTTTACAATCCTAGTTTTACAGATGAGAGTGCTTTAATTCAGACAGCAAGTAATTTACCTATATAAGGCTTTTTGCTTTATATACTTTGATGTTATATGACTCAATTCATAAGGGTTTGTGACTGTTATATCTTAGTAATGGGATGCATCTGGTTTAATGTAAAAGAGTGTTTTGTGTATCATTTAGTGATTTTTGTCTTGACCTCTTTAATTGTAATATTGCTACTTGTTTTTCATTTGTGTGATGTTACTTTGGATGCTTCTGTAAGCACTTCTTTTGTGTACCACCTACCTTTCCACAGTCAGCAGGTAATCCAGGGACAGAGCAGGGGAAGGGAGGGAGGAAAGGCACAGAAACCCAATCACTGTGAGAGGTTTTTTTAACACAACAGTGTCACTAAGCAGACAAAACTAGAAAGAAGATACAATTAATATGATTCAATTAATACATATCTCAGGGGGCCAGCCTGGTGGAACAGTGGTTAAGTTTGCACGTTCCGCTTCTTGGCGGCCCAGGGTTCGCCGGTTCAGATCCCAGGTGCAGACATGGCACTGCTTGGCATGCCATGCTGTGGTAGGCGTCCCACGTATAAAGTAGAGGAAGTTGGGCACGGATGTTAGTTCAGAGACAGCCTTCCTCAGCAAAAAGAGGAGGACTGGAAGATGTTAGCTCAGGGCTAATCTTCCTCAAAAAAAATACATGCATACCTCAAATTTTTGTACCCTACAAAGAAAACACCTCTTTTCTATACTCAGTTGTGGTAAAACTCACAGTAAACCAGGAATTAAATGAAACTTCTTTTTCCAAAGAAGTTTATCTGCCAAAAATCTATAGCAAACCTCACACTTACTAGTGAAGCATTAGAAAGATTATTTTTATAATCAGAAGCGGGTAAACATGCCCACTTCTATTCAACATTTTATTGAAGGTTCTCTCCAGGGCAGTTTTTAAAAAGAAAAAAATGAAGTAAAATAAAAAGAAAAAAGAGAGTAATAATAGGAATAGAAAAAAAGGAAAAATTGTCATTTTGATGATATTATCTGGATGAAGATCTGAAATAATCTACAAATATACCATCATATTATATTGGAACTAATACATGTGATATCTATAGAAATGAATTGTATTCTATACACCAGTCAGAAAATATAATCTTAAAGAATATTCCATTTACCATAACCAAAATAAAAGGCATCTAGAAATAAATCTTAGTAAAGATAAACATGTCCTTTATGGAGAAAATTATACAACTTTATCAGAGGAATTAAAAAAACCCGACACAAATGGAGCATGTTTATACATACAGAGATCCAATGTTATAAAGAGGACAAGCCTCTCCAAATTTATGAATTAAGTGTAATTCTAGTCAACTCCAAGCAAGGCATTTGTGGAGTTTGATAAACCAATTCTAAAATTACTTGGAAAAGCAAAATGTGAAGAATAGTCAAGATAATTTTAAAGAAAATCAAAGTGCACAACTTGTCCTCCAATGCTGTAAGTCTTACTATAAATGTATAGTAAATAAAACAGTAACATAGAGCAGAGAGCCCAGAAGCAGACCCAGGCACTGATGGAGGCATGGTCTTACAGATAGAGAGGAAAGGGGTGAGACACCTGGAAAAAGAGTCAATCCTACCTCACACCTTACACAAAAATCTATTTCAGGTAGAGACCTAAATTGGAAAAGCAAAATTTTTTTTTTGAGGAAGATTAGCGCTGAGGTAACATCCACCACCAATCTTCTTTTTGCTGAGGAAGATTAGCCCTGAGCTAACATCTCCCACCAATCCTCTTTTTGCTGAGGAAGATTGGCCCCGAGCTAACATCCATGCCCATCTTCCTCTACTTCAAATGCTCTGCTTCAGCAGCCCAGGGTTAATAAATAAAATAGGGGCTGGCCCAGTGGTGCAGCAGTTAAGTTCGCACGTTCCACTTTGGTGGCACAGGGTTCGCCATTTCAGATCCTGGGTGCAGACCTACACACCACTTTATCAAGCCATGCTTTGGCAGGCCTCCCACATATAACATAGAGGAAGATGGGCACAGATGTTAGCTCAGGGCTAATCTACCGCAAAAAGATAAAATAAATAAAATAATCAAGCACTTAGAAAAATATCTAGGAGACTACATTTATCAGCATGGGATAGGGAGAAAAATCGTAAGACATAAAAATTACAAAACATAAGAAAAAGATTGACAAATTTGGCCAGATTATAAACTTTTATTCATTAAAAGATAACACTTTAAAAAGTGAAAAGACAAGATACAGCCTTGGAAAAGACATTTGCGATTCACACAGTTAACAAAGAATCAATAACCAGAATATATCAATAAGTCCTGCAAATTGATAAGAAAAGGATAATTATCTGATTTAAAAAGGCAAAACATACAAATAGGCAATTCACAGAAAAGAAGCCATAAGCGGCCAATAAATTTATTAAAAATGTTTAACTTTACTAGTCAGTGTAAAAATACCACAATGAGTTTACGTTAGCCACTGGATTGGCAATAAAAAGACAATCAGTTCCACTTTTTGCTGAAGAGACAGAAAAATGGGAATTCTCTTACATGTTAGTAAAGGCATATTAGAGTAACCAGTATAGCAATATGAGGTAAAGTTAAAGATTTATATACCTATAATAGAGCAATTCAACTCCTAGACAAGAATGTTTTTAGCTACATCATTTGTAAAAGCAAAAAAAGCAGAAAAAGATTTAGCATTCATCAGCAGGAAAGTAGGTAAATTGTGGAGTACTCCTACAATGGAATACTACATGGCAGTGAAAAACATTTCAAGTCAAAACAACACAATCTACCTGGATTAATGCAAAAAACATAATGTTGAGAAAAAAATTAATTGTTAAATACACACAGTATAATTGAAGTTTAAAATCATGGTGAGCAAAAGTGTATATTGTTTAGGGAGAGATACATATGTATCAGTCTTTATCAAGCTGAGGAAGGTCTCCTCTATTCCCAATTTTTGTCACAAATGGGTGTGGGACTTTGTTGAATCTTTTTTCTGCATCAGGTTGATTTCAACTATTGAACTAACCTTGCATCCATGGGTTAAACTCCTCTTGGTCATAGTGTATAATTCTTTTCATGTATTCCCGAATTTTATTTGCTAATACTGTGTTGTTAAGGATTTTTGCATCTATATTCATGAGTGATATTAGTCCATAGCTTGCTTTCTTTATACTGTCTCCCTAATGTTGGCATCAGGGTAATAGTGACTTCATAAAATATGTTGGGAAGTGTTCCTTCCTTTTCTATTTTCTGGAAGAGATTGTGTAGAATTCGTGTGAATTCTTCTGTAAACATTAGGTAGAATTCTCCAGTGAAAGCATCTGGGCCTGGGGACTTCTTTTTCAAAATTCAATTTTGAATTCTTTAATTCAATTTAATTCTTTAATTTCTTTAATATATTTATAGGGTTATTCAAATGATGTATTCTATATTGGGTGAGTTGTGGTAGTTTTTGTATTTTTCAAGGAATTGGTACATTTCACCTAAGTTGTCAAATTTCTGTATGTGGAGTTGTTTGTGATACTCCCTTAGTCTCCTTTGATGTCTGCAGAATCTGTAGTTTCATACCATTTTATTTCTAATGTTGGTAATGTGTGTCTTCTCTCCCTTTTTTGTCACTTTTACCAGAGAGAGGTCATCAATTTTATTGACCTTTTCAAAGAACCAGCTTTTTGTTTCATTGATTTCTCTCTATTGTTTTTCTGTTTTCAGATTTTCAGGGATTTCTGCTTTTTATTATTTCCTTCTGCTTACTTTGGGTTTATTTTGCTCTTTTTTTTTTAGGTTCTTGAGGTAGGAGCTTATTGATTTAAGAATCCTCATCTTGGAGCCAGCCTGGTGGCAGAGTGGTTAAGTTTGCACACCCCGCTTCAGCAGCCTGGGGTTCATGGGTTCAGATCCCAAGCTCAGACCTACACTACTCATCAAGCCATGCTGTGGCAGCATCCTATATACAAAATAGGGGAGGATTGGCACAGATGTTAAATCAGGACAAATCTTCCTCAAGCGAAAAAGAGGAAGATTGGCAACAGATGGCAGTTCAGGACCAGTCCTCCTCACCAAAAAAAAAAAAAAAAAAAAAAGAATCCTCCTCTTTTCTAATGTACACATTTAGTGATATAAATTTCCCTTTCAGCACTGTTTCAGCTGCATCCCATAAATTTTGATATAGTGTATTTTCATTTTGATTCAGTTCAATGTATTTTTTTTTATTGAGTTATTGATAGGTTACAATCTTGTGAAATTTCAATTGTACATTAATGTTTGTCAGTCATGTTGTAGGTGCACCACTTCACCCTTTGTGCCCACCCCCCACCCCACCTTTCCCCTGGTATCCACTAAACTGTTCTTAGTCCATAGTTTTAAATTCCTCATATGAGTGGAGTCATACACAGACTATCTTTCTCTCGCTGGCTTATTTCACTTAACATAATTCTCTCAAGGTCCATCCATGTTATTGCAAATGGAATGATTTTGTTCTGTTTTGCAGCTGAGTAGTATTCCATTGTATATATGTACCACATCTTCTTTATCCATTCGTCTGTTGCTGGACACTTAGGTTGCTTCCACGTCTTGGCTATTGTAAACAGTGCTGCAATAAACATTGGAGTGCATAGGACTTTTGGGATTGCTGACTTCAAGCTCTTTGGATAAATACCCAGTAGTGGGATGGCTGGATCGTATGGTAGTTCTATTTTTAATTTTTTGAGGAATCTCCATACTGTTTTCCATAGTGGCTGCACCAGTTTGCATTCCCACCAGCAGTGTATGAGGGTTCCTTTTTCTCCGCAACCTCTCCAACATTTGTTGCTATTAGTTTTAGATATTTTTGTCATTCTAATGGGTGTAAGGTGATATCTTAGTGTAGTTTTGATTTGCATTTCCCTGATGATCAGCGATGATGAGCATCTTTTCATGTGCCTATTGGCCATCAGTATATCTTCTTTGGAGAAATGTCTGTTCATGTCTCCAGCCCATTTTTTGATTGGGTTGTTTGATGTTTTGTGGTTGAGTTGCGAGAGTTCTTTATATATTAAGGATATTAAGCCTTTGTCAGATATATGACTTGCAAATATTTTTTCCCAGTTAGTGGGTTGTTTTTTTGTTTCAATCCTGTTTTCATTTGCCTTGAAGAAGCTCTTTAATCTGATGAGGTCCCATTTGTTTATTCTTTCTATTGTTTCCCTTCTCTGAGAAGGCATGGTGTCCGAAAAGATCCTTTTAATACTGATGTCAAAGAGTGTACTGCCTACGTTTTCTTCCAGAAGCCTTATGGTTTCAGGTCTCACCGTTAGGTCTTTAATCCATTTTGAGTTTATTTTGGTGAATGGTGAAAAAGAATGGTCAATTTTCATTCTTTTACATGTGGCTTTCCAGTTTTCCCAGCACCATTTGTTGAAAAGACTTTCTTTTCTCCATTGTATGCCCTCAGCTCCTTTGTCAAAGATAAGCTGTCCATAGATGTGTGCTTTTATTTCTGGGCTTTTAATTCTGTTCCATTGATCTGTGCACCTGTTTTTGTACCAGTACCATGCTGTTTTGATTACTGTAGCTTTGTAGTATGTTTTGAAGTCAGGGATTGTGATGCCTCCTGTTTTGTTCTTTTTTCTCAGGATTGGTTTAGAAATTCGGGGTCTTTTGTTGCCCCATATGAATTTTAGGATTCTTTGTTCTAATTCTGTAAAGAATGTCATTGGGATTCTGATGGGATGGCATTGAATCTGTAGATTGCTTTAGGTAGAACAGACATTTTAACTATGTTTATTCTTCCAATCCATGTACATGGAATGTCTTTCCATCTCCTTATGTCGTCATCCAATTCTCTCAGAAAGGCCTTGTAATTTTCATTATATAGGTCCTTCACTTCCTTAGTTAAGTTTACCCCAAGGTATTTTATTCTTTTTGTTGCGATTGTGAATGGTATTGTATTCTTGGGTTCTTTTTCTGTTGGTTCATTACTGGAGTATAGAAATGCTACTGATTTATGCAAATTGATTTTATACCCTGCAACTTTGCTGTAGTTGTTGATTACTTCTAACAGTTTTCCAATGGATTCTTTGCGGTTTTCTATATATAAGATCATGTTGTCTGCAAACAGCGAGAGTTTCACTTCTTCCCTCCCTATTTGGATTCCTTTTATTCCTTTTTCTTGCCTGATTGCTCTGGCCAGGACCTCCAGTACTATGTTAAATAAGAGTGGTGATAGAGGGCATCCTTGTCTCGTTCCTGTTTTCAGGGGGATGGGGTTCAGTTTTTGCCCATTGAGTATGATGTTGGCTATGGGTTTGTCGTATATGGCCTTTATTATGTTGAGGTAGTTTCCTTCTATGCCCATTTTGTTCAGAGTTTTTATCATAAATGGCTGTTGGATCTTGTCAAATGCCTTCTCTGCATCTATTGAGATGATCATGTGGTTTTTATTCCTCAGTTTGTTGATGTAGTGTATCACGTTGATTGATTTGCGGATGTTGAACCATCCCTGTGTCCCTGGTATGAATCCTACCTGATCCTGACGTATGATTCTTTTGATGAATTGCTGAATTCTGGTTGCCAAAATTTTGTTTAGAATTTTTGCATCTATGTTCATCAGTGATATTGGCCTGTAGTTCTCTTTTTTCGTGGTGTCCTTGTCAGGTTTTGGTATCAGCGTGATGTTGGCCTCATAGAATGTGTTAGGAAGTGTTCCATCTTCCCTAATTTTTTGGAATAGCTTGAAAAGGATAGGTATTAAATCCTCTCTGAAAGTTTGGTAGAATTCCCCAGGAAAGCCATCTGGTCCTGGGGTTTTATTCTTTGGGATGTTTTTGATTGCTGTTTCAATCTCTTTCCTTGTGATTGATCTGTTCAAATTGTCTGCCTCTTCTTGAGTGAGCTTTGGGATATTGTAGGAGTCCAAGAATTTATCCATTTCCTCTAGGTTATCCATTCTGTTGGCATATAGTTTTTTGTAGTATTCTCTTATAATCTGTTGTATTTCTGCAGAGTCTGTTGTTATTCCTCCTCGCTAATTTCTGATTTTGTTTATTTGAGCTTTCTCCCTTTTTTTCTTTGTAAGTCTGGCTAGTGGTTTGTCAATTTTATTTATCTTCTCAAAAAACCAGCTCTTTGTCTAATTGATCCTTTCTACTGCCTTTTTCGTTTCAATAGCATTTATTTCTGCTCTGACTTTTATTATTTCTCTCCTTCTGCTGACTTTGGGCTTCATTTGTTTTTTTTTCTCTAGTTCAGTTAGGTGTGCTTTAAGGTTGCTTATTTGGGATTTTTCTTGTTTGTTAAGATGTGCCTGTATTGCAATGAATTTTCCTCTTAATACAGCTTTTGCTGTATCCCATATGAGTTGGTATGGCATGCTATCATTTTCATTTGTTTCCAGGTATTTTTTTTATTTCTTCTTTAATTTCTTCAATGATCCATTGCTTGTTCAGTAGTGTGTTCTTTAGTCTCCACATCTTTGTGCCTTTCTCAGCTTTTTTCTTGTAATTAATTTCTAGCCTTATAGCACTATGATCTGAGAAGATGCTTGTTATTATTTCAATTTTTTTTTAAATTTGTAGAGGCTTGCCTTGTTTCCCAACATATGGTCTATCCTAGAGAATGTTCCATGTGCACTTGAGAAGAATGTGTATTCAGCTCTTTCAGGTGGAGTGATCTATATATGTCTATTAAGTCCAATTGTTTTAGTTTTTCATTTAGCTCCACTATTTCCTTGTTGATTTTCTGTCTGGATGATCTGTCCATTGATGTGAGTGGGGTGTTGAGGTCCCCTACTATTATTGTGTTGTTTTTAACATCTTCCTTTAGGTCTGTTAATAGTTGCTTTATGAATCTTGGTGCTCCTGTGTTGGGTGCATAGATATTTATAAGTGTTATTTCTTCTTGATGAAGTGTCCCTTTGATCATTATATATTGTCCCTCTGTGTCTCTTTTTACCTGTCTTATTTTGAAATCCACTTGGTCTGATATGAGAATTGCAACACCTGCCTTTTTTTCCTTGCTATTTGCTTGAAGTATTGTCCTCCACACCTTCACCCTGAGTCTGTGTTTGTCCTTGGGGTTGAGGTGTGTTTCCTGGAGGCAACAAATTGTTGGATCATGTTCTTTAATCCATTTTGCCACTCTGTGTCTTTTTATTGGAGAGTTCAATCCGTTCACATTGAGAGTGATTATTGATGCATGTGGACTTAATGCTGTCAATCTGTCACTCATTATCTTGTTTTCCTGCGTTTCTTTTCCTGTGTGCTTTAGACTACCCATTTAATACTGAAATTTCTTATGCTGGGTTTCTTAGATTTTTCCTTATTTATGATTTGTGACTCTGTTCTGTACTTTATTTTAGTGTCTACCTTGAAGTTTGTATTTAGAATCTCATGTATAATATAATCTATTCTCTGGTGGTCTCTTACCTACTTGACCGATACTGATTTAGACCCTTTGCTCTTCCCCTCCTAAATAATTATTTTCATTTTTTATTCCAACTCGTCTTATTCATTTGTAGTTAGAGTGCTAAGATAGTCCTTGTTTTGGTAGTTTCCTTACCTTTACCCTAATGCTATAGTTCAATATTTGCTATCCTGTTCTGGTTCTATCCATCGGTCTCCCTAGTCTGTGGATTGTGTCCCCTTTCTCCCTTTTTTCTTTTTTCAAGTATGAGAGCCTTCTTGAGGATTTCTTGTAATGGAGGGCTTTTAGTTACAAATTCCCTTAACTTTTGTTTGTCTGGAAAACATTTAATTTCTCCCTCATATCTGAAGGAAATTCTTGCTGGATAGAGTATTCTTGGCTGAAGGTTTTTGTCCTTTAAAGCTTTGAATATATCACTCCATTCTCTCCTAGCTTGTAGGGTTTCTGTAGAGAAATCCGCTGACAGTCTGATAGGGGCTCCTTTATAGGTTATTCTCTTTTTTTTCCTTACTTCCCTGAGTATTCTCTCCTTATCATTCCTATTTGCCAACTTTACTACTATGTGCCTTGGTGTAGCTCTTTTTACATTGACATATCTAGGAGATCTAAAACCCTCCTCTACACACATTTCTCCGTTGATCCCTAGATTTGGGAAGTTCTCTTCAATAATTTCGTTAAGCATACTTTCTGCTCCATTTTCCTTTTCCATATTCTCGGGAATTCCTATGATCCTTATGTTCTTACTCCTCATTGAATCCATTATCTCTTGGAGATTTTCGTCATTTTTTTATATTCTTAGTTCTCTTTCTTCCTCTGTCTGGCGCCATTCAGCCTGTCTGTCCTCGATTATGCTAATTTTCTCCTCTATGTTGTCTACACGGGCATTCAGGGAATCCGTATTCTGTTTTATCTGGTCCATTGTGTTTTTCATCTCAAGTAATTCTGTTTGATTCTTCTTTATGATTTCAATCTCTTTTGTGAAGTAACTCCAGAACTCGGCTTGTTTCTCTATCTTTCTCTCTACCTCATTGAGTTTTTTGATTATAGCTGCTCTGAATTCATTATCACTTAGTTTACCTAATTCCAAGTCCTCAGGACTTAATTCTGTGTTTTTATTGTTTTCCTTCTGGTCTGGGGCTTTTATAAATTGCTGGATGGTAGAGGAGCGGTTTTTTCTCATGGTGGTAGAATTCAGTTGCAGTTACAGCCTGTCGCCACTAGATGGGGGTCGAGAGCGGCGTGTTATGAGCTCTCCGCCTTCGGGGCAAGATGGCTGCGCCCACTGGCTTCGCTGGGGGGGGGAGGGGCTGTTACTCACAAGCGCTGGTCTGGGTTCAGATCAGTTCTGTTCTCTGGTCTCCCAAGGCCCTTGATTTATGGGGTCCCCATGGATGGAAGCTTTCCCCCGTCAGCGGGTCTCCACTGAATCAGTGAATCAGCAGCAGGAGTCCTGGATGATCCCCCGGTCGTGCGGCCCCTCCCCCGCTCCTTCCCGACCCCCGCGGCAGCAATTGCAGACTCTAGGGGAGGGAGCGATGTTCTCTCCTACCGTTCCAGCGCCTCCGAGGGTGTAAGCAAGGTTATGATCTCCTTCTTCTTGGTATAGTAGGTCTCTAACGAGCTGGCATTATTTTTGTTCTCTGAAATTCAGTTCTTCCAATCTTTTGTTGTATTTTGGAGGGGAGAGAATCCCGGGTCAGCTCACCCCGCCATTTTGCTCTGCCCCCTTCAATGTATTTTTTTTTTTTAATTCCCTTGAGACCTTCTCATAGACCTCTGGATTATTTGGGAGTGTGTGGTTTAGTTTCTAGATGTTTGGAGATTTTCCTGTTATCGTTCCATTAACTTCTAGTTTGATTCCATCATGGTCAGAGAACATACTTTGTATGATTTCAATTCTTTATAATCATTAGGTTTCTTTCATGGCCCAGGGTATGGTCTATCTTGATAAATGCTCCATGAGCACTTGAAAAGAATGCTTATTGGACTGTCATTGAATGGAATGCTTTATAAATGTCAATTAAATCCTATTGGTTGATGATGTTTAATTCTTATATACCATTGCTGATTTTCTCTGGTTTTCCAATAATTGTTGAAAAAGAAGTGTTGAAATCTCCAATGATAATTGTAAGTTTGTCTATTTCTCCTTTCAGTTCTATCAATTTTGCTTCACATATTTTGCAGCTCTGTTGTTTAATGTCTACATATTTAATCTTGTTTTGTCTCTTTGGTGGATTGACCCGTTTCTCCTTACATAATATATCTGTCTCTGGTAAATATTTTTTCTCTGAAGCCTACTTTATCTGATGCTAATATGACCACTCCCACTTTCTTTTGATTAATGTTTGCATAAGATATACAAATACTTTTCCATCCCTTTATCTCCAACCTGCCTACATTGTTATATTTCAAGCGAGTTTCTTGTAGACACTGTATAATAGGGTCATGTGTTTTATCCACTCTGCCAACCTCTGCCTTCTAAGAGGTATATATGGACCATTTACTCTAATATAATTCTTGCTATATGAGTGCTTAAGGCTGCTTTTGTTTTGTCTTTTGGTTCTCTGTTTTCTTTTTCCCGTCTTCTTGTGTGTTACTTGAACATTTTTTTAAATTCTATTTTTATTTATCTATAGTGTTCTCGAGTGTATCTCAGAAAGAGTTTTTTTTTAGTGGTGTTCTAGGTGTTGCATTATTTGTATATGACTTATTACAGTCTACTGGTGTTGACATTTTAACAGTTCTAGTGAAATGTAGAAAGGCTACCTCCCTTTAAGTCCCTTTCCTCCTATTTATAATTGCCTTAAATTATACATACCTTCTACATATATTGAGAACCACATCAGACAATGTTATAATTTTTGCTCAACCATCAAACATAATTTAGAAAACTCAAGATGAGAAGGAACTTCTATTGTATTTATCCCTGTTTTTACTCTTGCCATCGTTCTTTCTTTTTTCCTTCTTGATGTTCCAGATTTCCTTCTTTTATCATTTTCATTCTGTTTCAAGAAGTTTCTTTGGCCATTCTTTTAGGATTGGTCTACCAGCAACATACTCTCAGTTTTCCTTCGCTTGAGAATGCCTTGATTTCTCTTTCATTTCTGAAGGACATTTTCACTGAATATGGAATTCTAGATTGATGAGTTTTTTTCTTTTAGCACTAGAAAATGTTGTTCCACTTCCATAGTTTCTGGTGGTACCATGGTTTCTGATGAGAAATCCACTATCATTTGATTTAGTTTTTTCCCTGTAATTAAGATATCATTTCTCTCTTGCTGCTTTAAGGTATTTTTCTTAGTTTTCAGATGTTTGATTATGTCTTGTTGCAGATTTATTTGGGTTTATCCTATCTGGGATTCACCATCTTCTTGAATTTGTAGGATTTTTGGCTTTTGCCAAATTTGGGGAAACTTTAGTCACTATTTCTTTGAATACTTTTTCAGCCCCATACTCTTTTTTGCTCTCTGTCTGGATGTCTAATGACATAAACAATAGATCTTTTCATCATATAGCCCTACATGTCCCTGGAGCTCATTTTGCTTTTCAGTCTATTTTCTCTTTGTTGTTCAGATTGGGTAATTTCAATTGCTCTGTCTTCAAGTTCACTGATTTTTTTTCTCTGTCCTCTCCATTTTAATGTAGAGTTGATCTATGAGTTTTTAAATTTCAGTCATTGTATCATTCAGTTCTAAAATTTCCATCTGGTTCTTCTTTATATTTTCTATTTCTTTGCTAAGACTTTCTCTTTCCTTGCTGAGATTGTCTTTTTCATTTATTTCAATCATGTTCATAATTGCTTGTTGAAGCATTTTTATGGTAGCTGCTTTAAAATCCTTGTCAGACAATTCCAACATCTGTTTCATCTTGGTGTTTGCATATCTTATCTTTTCTTATTCAAGTCAAGGTTTTCTTGACTCTTGATGAGTATTTTTTTTAAACTACATCTTGGACATGGTAAGCTATGAGACTCTGGTTCTTTTTTAACTCTTCTCTCTTAGCAGCGCTTCTCTGACACCACACCAGTGAGGGAGGGGGCACTGATTCATTACTGCCAGGTGAAGATGGAAGTCTTAATTCTCCACTTGGCATCTCTTGACACTTATGGTGGGAAAGGGGAAAACGATGCCTTATTAGAGCTGTGTGGGGTGGAATTTTAGGGTTCACCCCTAGGCCTCCACTGATACCACCCTGGCTGAGAGGAGGAGGGGCACTCTTTAACGTTCCCCACATGGCCTCCACTGACACTGCAAGGAGATAGGTCAGGGGTGCGAGTGCTAGATCTCCATAAGACCTTCTCTGACACCACCCTGATCGGAAGGGAAAGAGGTACCTCATTACTACCAGCTAGGGAATAGAAGTCCAGGTCCCTAAGTGTCCTTCAATGGTATTGTGGCAGGGGGTTCTTGTCAATATTGGGTGGTGGTGAAAGTCCTGGCTCTCCACAAGAACTTCTCTGACACCATCTCAGCAAGAAGGAGGAGGGGAACCTTGTTATAGCCAGAAAAGGGTGGAAGCCTTTACTGATGGGGTGGAGGGGTGAGGGTGGGGCCACAGTTTTATCCATGGTGGTTGACTAAAGTAAGGCAGTTATTATCCAAAGTTTTCTGTCCTGCTAGGCTACCCCTTTCCTAGTCCTTTAGCTAGGGAGAGTAAGCTTTCTGTTGGAGATTTTGTGGTCCATACTGTTAGTATTTTGGGTTGTAGCTTCTCCAGCACCCAGTTCAGGATATTTGAGTCAAAGAGGAAGCTCTGGGAACTCACCACTATGTCATTACTCAGGTCCTGAGGTCCCCAGCTGCTCCGCCTTCTTCCTTCTTCCTTCCACCTCTCAGTCTTGTTGTGTTTATTTTATGTATAATTTCTAGGCTTTTTGCCATACTTGTTGGAGAATTAGGAAAAGTGCATCTCCTCCATGTTGTCTGAAATTGAAACTTTCATTTTTATATTTTCTAGTGTGTCTAAAATATTTTATAGTAGCTTTTTAAAAGGCTAAATGACGCTGGTGAAAGTTAAACTATTCTTTAAGATTCTTGGTGCACAGCACCCACTCTGCCTCCCCACTTCTCCAGAAAGGACTGCCTCCCTTTTCCTGTTGAGTCTTGTCCTCTCCTCCATGTTTCCCTCTCTCATTCCCTCCCACCAACCCCAAGAAAAGAACTTTAACCAGCTCTTGCTGAGAATAGAGCCAGATGCAGATCGTGTTACATCCAAATTTGAGTTATGGGAAAGGGAGTTATTAAAGAGGATTTTGATATTTTTTTAAAGGGAAGTCATTAGAGAGTCTTGATATTTGAAATATTGAACAATTAGTACAGTACTACATGAAGGCTTATGTTCCCAAGAGTGGGCATCCACAGAGGATTCAGGGAAGAGACCACCTACCAATCTAAAGGGATGTGTTTCAATGTTCTAACAACCAGGATAGTCTTACTGGCACATGTGAGCTGAATACCAGCCTTACCTATAACTACTCAATGTTTTTTTCTGCAAACAGTAGGTAGTGAAACCACAAAGAGGATGAAAGTTGTTTAAAAACATTTCTAATGACAAGCAGTAATTAACCAGATTCAGGAAAGGGTAAAATAAAAGAAATATCTGATACTTTTTATTCTTTCATATTGCTAAATCAAGTCAAGAACCATGAAAGATTACATTAATTAATTCCTTTTGAGAGATGCAGTCAATATCATGTTGCCCACAACTTAAATAGAACTCTACAATCCTTTCAAAATTAGAAGAACAAAATATTTTAATCCCCTAGAGAATACACTAATGTTATAAATGGACACATTGAAATTTCAAGAGCGCAATTCCAGTTGGATAAATCCAAAAATCACTACGCACGTAGCAACACAGAGATCTTGGAAGATTTTGCTATCTGATATTTCACAGCAGGAAGCATCTGGAAGAATCATTAACAGCTTAGAAAAAACTGAAATTACACTTCTACAAGCTAAGAATAACTTACATTAAAAAAAAAAAGGATAGAGGAGCCAGCCCTGTGGCCGAGTGGTTAAAGTTCCATGTGCCCCACTTCAGCAGTCCAGTTTCATGGGTTCAGATCCTGGGCGCAGTCTTACTCCACTAATGAGCCATGCTGTGGAGGCATCCCACATACAAGATGGAGGAAGACTGGTACAGATGTTAGCTCAGAGCTGATCTTCCTCAGGCAAAAAGAGAGGAAGATTGGCAATGGATGTTAGCTTAGGGCGAATCTTCCCCATTGAAAAGAAAAAAAAAAGATAGAGGAGCCAGCCCAGTGATGTAGTGGTTAAGTTCACACACTCTGCTTTGGCAGCCTGGGTTTGCAGGTTCAGATCCTGGGTGTGGACCTACAACACTCATCAAGCCATGCTGTGGCGGCAACCCACATACAAAAAAAAGAGAGGAAGATGGGCACAGATGTTGGCTCAGGGCCATTCTTCCTCAAGCAAAAAGAGGAATATAGCAACAGGTGTTAGCTCAGGGCCAATCTTTCTCACCAAAAGAAAAAAAAAAAAAAGAGCCAGCCCTGACAGCCTAGTAGTTGAAGTTCAGTGCTCTCACCACTTCAGTGACCTGGGTTCATTTCCCACTTGTAGAACCATACCACTTGTCTGTCAGTTGCCACGATGTGGCGGTGGCTCACGTAGAAGAACTAGAAGGACTTACAACTAGGATATACAACCATGCACTGGGGCTTTGGAGAGGAAAATAAAGGGGAAGATTGGCAACAAATGTTAGCTCAGGGCCAATCTTTCCCTGCAAAAAAAAAAAAAAAAGGTTGACACTATTCAGAGAATCACAAAAGAAACCAATTGAGAGAATTAAGGCATAGAAAACATTCTTTTATAGGTAGTTGGCTGAGTGAGAACAGCCAGGATCCATGGCCAGGTAAGATAAAGGGATTGGACATGATCAATGCAAGTTTTCCATGTTAAGATCAAGCCTCAAGCACTGGTCCGCTTGCCACCCTGAGGGATTGGAGGGAGGGGGGGTTTGGTGTTGGAACCTGGGCGACTGATGACTGAGCATGCGTGTCTTCTGTGTTGGAGAGTCCAATTTTCACGTGGAAATGACTGCTTAGATAGTGCTGTAAAACATTAAGAAAAAAAGAGACAGTACATATAGTTAACTCTTTCGTATACTAAACGAATAAGCACTGTACGAGGTAGGCACCAGGATAATTTTTAGAATTTACTCATAACAAACTATAATAAACGAAATCCAGACAAGAAGAAGAAGGGATGAGGTTCAGAATATATTACGTGGGAGGCTGGACAAGCCTTGGGTTGTATAGATTTGCCCAAAAATCAGAAGGTTGCTACAGCAAGCAATTCCTATGCCACTCTTCTCTCCTGCTCATATGCTCTGTAACCATATCTTCACCATATTCTTTCACAATCATACATAAGCAGACTCAGCATGCATGCACACACGTGCGCGCACACACACACACACACACACTCTCTCTCTCTGAAGTCCCTCCTAGAAAAACCTCATCTAATGTCCTCTAAGGTTGGTCTGTCCACCAAGGATAAAATACCAAGGATGAACCATGGGGCTAGGTTCCTTCAGAGACTGTGGGAAGCACGTGGAGTTTGGAAGATAGAGACTGAAGGTAGAAGCATGGTAGTCACAGAGGAAGCCAAATTCGCCCTGGGGAGAATGCAGTGTCATAGGAATTGAGAAAGTGAGGCAGAGGATTCTACAGGGAGTGAGAGAAATGGAGTGGCCTATAACATAAGATCAGGAAGACTCAAGCTATTGGGCAAACTGAAGCAACCCAAAATGTTAAAGGCCAAATGGACTTTTCTAAGGTATATTCAGAGAAAGGATGGCATACTCCTTGAGAAGATGATGTCGTGTTAACAGAGGACAAAAAAGAAAAGAAAAGAAAAGAAAAGGAAAAGCTCCCCCTTGTGCTCCAAAGAAGGGAGAAGATAGCAGAAGATTGGGCCTCCTTTCTCCATCGGTTCACGTTTACACACCCAGGTAAGTCACATCCCGGGGGCTGAAATAACTTACAGAAGTAATTTAGAGTTTCTAGTCTTTGAGAATTCACTGACTGCAAAAAAAGTACTGGAGACAAATAATATTGCCATTTTCAAAATGGAAATAAAGATATACAAACCAGTACACCTCACTTTAAATCTTAGCAAATTTGAGTGTATTAAAGAAATGGTTTGTGCATTTAGAGAATACTGCAGAGTGACAAATGTTAGAAGAGATTTGCAAAGAAAAATTACTTCAGATTAACTTAATTTCCCTTCTACTTAGGCAGGGGTCAACAATGTACAGCCCATAGGCCAAATCTGGTCTGCATCCTGTTTTAGTAAATAAAGTTTTATTGGAACCCAGCCCCACCTCCATTCATTTACATCTTGTCTACGGCTGCTCTCACACTTCAATGGTACGGGTGAGTAATGCAAAAGTCTATATGGCCCTCAAAGCCCAAAGCATTTACTGTCTGGCCCTTTACAGAACGTTTGCTGACCTCTGAGTTAGAAAATACCACTGATTTAATGTGTCTTGATTTCTCCAAGACACATGTCAAAGTTTCTCATATGAATACTCTAGAGAGATGTGAGAAGGACCACACACCAGGTAGAATCTCCCTGGAATTGAGTCTCCAGAGACTTCTCACAGGGTACTGCTATTAGCCAAGTTCTGGGTCCTATTGTTGACAGTGACTATGCCAAAGGCATAGGTGCCATGCTTGCTGGCTTTATAGAAATCTATAAGGTAGTTAATTTAGGGGATGAATCAAGACCCAAAATGACTTAATCAAGTAAGAATTTGGTGCTGAAACCAAAATGATAAAAAGATGAAAATAAAAATTTCATTTATGTAAAAAAAAAAAATCAAGTGTGCTTATATTGAATGATAGAAAACTGGTTAGGCATTTCATGTGAATAAGAGAGTTTAACTGACCCAAAACCAGTAATGTGATGCAATTGGTAAGAAAACCACCACAAAAAGATGTCAGCAGGATGGCAGACTAGGAAGCTCTAGCCCTCGTTCCCCCATGAAACCATCAAATAAACAACAAGAGACTAACACAAAAACCTCACAGGAGCTCTGGAAATCAGTCAGAGATCTACAGCAACCAAGTGTACGTCCAATCGAGAAAGAGCTACTTTAGAAACAGTGGGAAATTTCACGGAGTTTTTGCTCCCTTTTGCCCCATCCCTTCCCTGGCAGGTCAAGGTTTGGTTTGGGGGAAGGGAGGCCTGGCCCCCAGTTCCTTCTTTTGAACCAGAGAGCACAGGGCAATGTATAACCTGTCTAGGGGCTGGCTGCCTGGTGGTGACTTAACTCAGAGGTCAGATGGCCAAAACTGTCCAGACTAGAGGAAGCCACAGGAAGCAGTGGGCAGGGCACAGCTCGCGAAAACTGTAAGGAGGCCATAGGCCCACAGAGGTCTGGGACAAGAGATTACTAAGTGAGGAACACAATAGAACTGCTAAGCCCCAAGAAGCAGCAGGAGTAAGACTCTTAGGGAAATAAAGACATTTAAAAAGCATCTGTGTAGACCGGAGAACTGGGAAAAAGCACACAGGTCCAGGGAAAGTGCATGGTCAGAAAAGGACTGAAAAGACCTTAAGCCCTCAGACTGGGCTGATCCTGGGCTCAGAACACACTCCGCTAGTTAGGCAAGGTCTTCCCCTGCATGAGCCAGGCTGCAGACTTCAAGAGGTAGCTGCTTTTTCAAATGCCCGGTTTTCAACAAAAGATCACAAGGCATATCAGGAAAGAGGAAAACATGGTCCATTCAAAGAACAAAATAAATCTCCAGAAACCATCCTGGCAAAGAATTACCACACTCTTCTGCTATGTGTATAAAAATGTATAATCATAATACCTAGCAGATATCTAGCTCTTTACTTCTTACTTACATCATACCCATCTTGTCAAACCTGTGTTATTATACATAGATAATATATAGTATAATTACTAATATATGTGTATATGTATTATATATAACATGTATAGTTACTAATATGTAGTAATATGGGATATTACTATATTATTGTAGGACAGATATTACTACTCCCCAGGCTCAGACATTAGCTGATTTGCCCAACACTAGGCAGTCAGATAATAGTAGAATGGAACTAGATCCCAGGTCTTCTGATTCCTCATCTAATGTTCTTCCTACAGCACCACCCCACAGGTAAGAGCCCCACGTTGTTCTGGCTAAAGTATGTTTGGAATGCAGCTTTCCGCTCTAAGTATCCCATTTAAGGAAGGAGACAGGCAGAGGAGAGAAAATGTCCTATGGGAGGCCAGAACCATGATAGGCTTTGGTGACGTGTTTGGTCCTGGGCTCCTGGGTGCCCTCAGGCCCTGGAGTGGCAGGTCGCAGCCTTTAAGGGGTTCCTAGATCACTTCCCACATCTTGTGAGATGACATAAAGTGTCTACTTGAGAATTTTGGATTATTTCCTGGAACTTTGGTCTTGGGCTTCTAATCCTCATTGCTTGTGTCCTCCTTCATGAGTCCTTGAAAATACCTTATCTCCGCCAGCTCTCATGAATACAACAGCGGCTGAAGTGGGAATCCACCTTTGAAATGGTTAGAAGATGCCTGTTTTAGGTGATGCCATCCACTGTGTCCTCTTGTCCCTGGCAATCTAACAAGTCTATATTCTCTTTCTGGTTCCCCTAGTCACCTGAGCAAGCAGGGGATCCTCACTTCCTCTTCGGGGCTTAGGCAGAGCATCCGCCCTCAGGCTACAACTGGTGGTTCCCTCCGAGCCTCCACAGCCTAGAGAATTCCCCCAATTTACTCTTTCCTTTGTCAATTGCTCACCCAGCCCCACCTTCTATCCCAACACTGGGCCACTTTCTCCCTTTCCCATGTTCACCTCTAGCCCTTCAGTCTCCCCACACCATTCAAGGTCTTTACTGACTGTCATTTATGAACATGACCACTGAGCTCACACACAAAAATGCAATGAGCATTCTGTCTGTGCCTGGAGATATGCATTCACATGTGTGTTGGGGAGCAAGGAACAAAAAGGGAGTGGGGTCGTTGGGGGCACCGGGCCAGATTCGCCAAACCCAAAAGCATTAGGATTCTGCCAGATCCTCAGAGCAGTAGATCGGCCAGCAATCTGAAACCTTCCATGCTTCTCCTCACCTTCACTGAGAGGAGCCCCTCGTCCCAGAAAACACCTTGGGAGTGTGGCCATGTGGCAGAGCAGCAGCATTCACTCTAAGCAGCTAAGTCCCTTTCAGCACATTCCCGACCTTTCTGAACTTCGTTTCTCATCTATAGCTACGGCAGACAAATAACCACCCCTACCTCAAAGGAGAGATTCAGACTGAAAACATTCATTTAACTAAAAAAATCAGGAACAGTCAGAAAAACAATGGGAAATAGATATGATATTAATATTAATATTTATATGAGAATCATACGTAAAACAACTCAAACCTTTTAGGTCCTGATCCGTCACTCTACAACTTGTTCTTGATCCTGGGCGTGAACGACTCCTGCCCTCTGGAGGCTGAAAAGGCAATTCTTTTGACCACAGACAGGACTGAAGTAATGCAGAATATTTCCTGATGACAGGGAAATCCATGCCGCTGTAAAACGAAGAATGAATGATATCTTTGAGATGAAAAACTAACAGCCATATGACCTCTGCCTCCAACTTCTTTGGGCCACCTTTATCAAGTCACGTCAGTGGTCTGTGAGCATGTTTTCAATAGCATCTACGGTAAGAGCTATGTAGCAGCCGACATATTAAGTACTTTACCTTATAGCATAAACTTCTCATCCATTATACAAACATAACTAAATATTCACTAAAAGCAAGGCATCGTGATAGGTACTGGAGTATGAAACAAGATGAACAAGGCAAAGATCCTAATTCCTAGGACTTTAGAATCAAGTGCAATTTACATACGGCAGTTCCTACTATTTCAAGGATAGAGAAAATGAAAGCGTGTTAGGGGCCTGATCTGGACCACACATTGAGCACACACGATGCCAGTTTTGGGGACTGATTTTGTTCCCCTTTTTAGAACAGAGTTAGGGTGTGATCTGGGTGCCTGAAGTCTCTGTGTCTGGGCCAGCGCACTTCCTACCACTAGGCTGCTCTCCTTTGAGATCCACCTGCTTCCTGGTTCCCTCGCAGGGGAGGAAGCTCCACGGGGGAGCTCATCCTGCAGAACGCAATGAATAGCTGAGCTTTGTTCACAGCAAGATTAAACATTATTCCTCATATTTATTAATTAGTCTTTCTCCCATCTTTTGTGAACTGTTTGTCTTTTCCTCATTCATCTTTTGAGGATCTTAGTGTTTTGCATATTAATTTGTGTGAACTCTTTATATATTGAATGTTAACTCTTTGGTTGTATTTTATATAGCTTGCTGTTTTCCTTTTAAGTTTGTTTTGGGCCATGAGAAACTTAAAATGTTTATATAATCAAAATATATTCATCTTTTCTTCTGTGACTTTTCTTATTTCTCTAAAAACATTTCATTAACATTTTAATCAGCCTACTATCTACATATAGTTAAAACTAAGTCATATGATACAGAAGAGCTTATAATAAAAAGCATCAATCACCCAAGTTTGACTTTCCTAACAGTCAACCATTTTTAACTGTCTGATTTTTAGATATTCTGACAATAATCTTATTTCCAAATAATATGTCACTGACTTTTATTGACCTATTGGTTTTAAGCATATAGTTGATAGATATGGACTTCTGCTATGATCGGAAAGGATTTAGCTCTATTTTTCTCCCCCCAAACAGTTCTTTCACTATTTTCAGTTCCTCCATCTGTCAGATCTACATCTTCATGTATCATATTTAAAAACCTCCATTTCTTGTTCCATCAATGACAGATGATCTATATTGAGTTTCCACCTCCACCTCCTAAACTTTGTCATTAGAGCTCTACTTTTCACTGTCAAGGTTGATTATGTTATGTTTTGTATTCATGGTTATGTCTTTTCATGATTTAGCCAAAGGTTGACTAAAAATGTTGAAAATTAATAGATTTTTGTTTACTACAGAGCCTAGTGTTTGGCTGTGATTTTACCTTCTTCTCTGCAGTTCCAATGTAATGATTCCTATCTCAGCAAAGATGTATGTTTCTAGGATGAAGTTCAAGTTGACCGCCACTTGTTCACACTCCACATTTAGCTTAAGATCATATTTGGCAGTAGCAAAGGCTGATGCAAATTGCGTCTATTCAAGATAAAGCCTGTCATTTAACTGAGGGTGTCTATGTCCACCAGGATGATATTAGGACCATAGCAGAGATGAAAAAGGTAGAAGCAAATCTTAATGTGATGTCTCCAGGAGTTCAGAGCTTTATCACTGGAAACAGTCCAATTAACTATCTGGGCCTGTCCTTAAGCCAGGATGAAATGTAGTGGGCAGTGTAGGCCTACTAAGGGGACATGTCCAATGTGAGGCCACTCACATTGTCTGTATTATGTTTGAATGGTAAGCAGAGGCTGCAGCATTTGGTGGGTAATGCGTGGCTGGAATCCAGAATGAGCCCTCCTGGAAAGTTCCCATACTGTGAGCATGGACACCTGCCTCCTGCTGGACCTGAGCTTCCTAGCAACCACAGCTAGGGCTAGATGGTACCAAAGTTCCCAGGCAGAGATAGTCCAGGATGGGGCAATCTCCCTGTCCCCAGGAGTTCTGCTTAGAAGTTTTGACTACTTGTTATCAACTGATAGAGAAGTCTAATTGCTTACCTTAAGGAGGGGATCCCTCTTAACAGCTTGGACTGAGTTCTTGATTCTCTCTTCTTTCTGCTAGACCACAGCTTTTGGAACTCCCTCACAGTATGCTGGCCTCCTTCAGGTTGAGCACCCAAGCTCCTAGAAGACTTTGCTTCCCAGTCTCTTGCTCTCACATAAGGTAACTGAGCTTGTCCAAAAAGCACTTTCTAGAGAAGTATAAACTGAGAACAATACTGCCAACATCTAGATTTTCCAGTGACTGAACAACCCTTTCCTCTACCCTTCACAGTGGAAAAGTGCCATTACTAACCCATGCTTGGGACCTTCTCTCTAGAAGTATAACTAGACTGAGTCTTTTCCCCCTAAATACGCCTTAGATGTGTTGATGTTTTATAGGCTAGATATTTTATTCCAAAGTATAGAAACATAAAGATGTTCTTCTCTCTTTTAGTGAAAAACATAATAACCTATAGATTTTATGACTAAGTCTCTAAAGTGATATAAATATAGTATGCTGAAGGAAACACAGAAAGAAAATGGCAAGAAAAATTGCACTGGAATTTTAATACATATTGCACTAGTTTGCTAGGGTTGCTGTAACAAAGTACTGTGAACTAAGTGGTTGAAATGTATCTTCTCTCAGCTCTGGAGTCTAAAAGTCTGGATCAGTGTGTCAGCAGGATTGGTTCCTTCTAAGGGCTGTGCGGGAGCATCTGTTCGGGGCCTCTCCTCTAGCTTCTATGGTTTGCTGGCCATCTTTGGCGTTCCTTGGCTTCTGCATCATCCCAAGCTTTCTCCCTGTGTGTGTGTCTGTGTCCAAATTCCCCCTTTTTATATGAACACCATCATATGGGATTAGGGGTTAGCCCTAATCCAGCATGAACTCATCTTAAGCTATCGAATTACATGTGCAACAACCTTATTTCTAAAGGTCACACTCCGAGGTACTGGGGGTTAGGACTCCAACATATGAATTTGAGGGCAGGGGACACAATTCAACCCATAACACTTATGTTTTGGTCTCTTATTTATGGAAAAGAATACTTCCTCATTTAAAACACACACCACAAAGGGATCACAGAGCAAGTTCTGCCTTTCAACAATTACTTTTCCTTTGTATCAAAGAAAGTATTAGACGAAAATGCTTTGAAAGTCAGAAGTCAAAAAGTGGTGGAGTTGAAAGATACATGTATTACCATATGTGAAGGGTCAGACTTGAGTGACAGGTCTGACCTACCCTTTCCACTGTGGGAACAGATGATGTATAAATCCATTGCAGCCTATTAAGATTCTTTTGTTTTTCTTCTGTTATGCACTGAATGTTTGTGTCCCCTCCCCAAAATTCATATGTTGAAATCCTAACCTCCATATGATGGTATAAGGAGGTAGGACCTTTGGGAGGTGATTAGGTCAGGAGGTGAAGCCCATGAATAGGATTAGTGCCCTTATAAGAACAGACACAAGACAGCTTGCTTCCTCTGTTTCCCCCCATGTGAGGACACAAAAGAAGACAGCCATCTGCAAACCAGGAAGAGGACCCTTATCAGAACCCGACCGTGCTGGCCCCCTGATCTCAGACTTCTCAGCCTCCTGCACTGTGAGAAATAATTGTCTGTTGGTTGTGCCCCGCAGTCTGCAGTAATTTGCTACAGCAGCCTGAACTGACTAAGACATTCTCTTTTTCACTGGATTCCCATCAATCCACCTTACTGTACTAAAAATTTAGAGCTTTAATAAATCCTCAGTGACGCACAGTTTCAACATTGTCACAGAAAGCGAATTAACTAAGTATAATGCTAGAGTCTCTAGCATCTAGTGAAGTGTGCAGACTTGGGGGGACTATTTGGAGGGCACGGTTATTTTTTATCATCAAATTTATGAACGGAAGCTCAAAGTGTTACAACAATAAAACTCAGAAATGAAGGAAAGCATTACTCATTTCTTAAATTCTCCTTCTCATTATGATACATCACCCTCATAAAATATCCCTTTGCTGTGGCAAACTTTTAAAATAACTTTTTAAAGTTATGTTAATAATTCAAAAATTATAAACTGCTCATTGTTGAAAATACAGAGAAGAACAAAATTTTAAAAAATTGGCCATAATCCCATTACTAGAAGATAGTAACTGATAATATTTTGGGGTATTTCTTTTCAGTGTTTTTTTATTTTCTATACATAGAGATGAATATTTTTAAACTTACATTATGCTGAATATACATTTGCATTTGACTCTTAACACATTATTTTATTATAGGCATTGATTAGTATTTAACTGTAATTTATCCAGAATTTGTTTTAATATATAGAGTGATATGATAAACTTAATTTTATCTAAAGGACCATTTTTTCCCCATTTATTGAATACTTCATCATATTCTCAAGGATTTTTAATAGCTTTTTGAGGATATTAAAATAAAAAATATGTATCCTGTGCAGACAATTTAAAAGTTACAGAAGAAGATAAAGAAGAAAATAAAAATAACTGATAATTCTAGATCAATAGCTGCTGTTAACGTTTTAGTGTACTCCCTTCCAGTCACATTTCTTCTCAATTATGTTGCCATGCACTCAGACACTCCAGAGAGACTGCCAAGCCCACAGACCCCTTCGATGACTTCTTTACTTGGTTCTCTGTCACAGCTTTGGCCACAGACAATTAGATAAAGGACGAGTGCTTGACATAGGGGCAACCAATCTATAGACCCGCCTGCTACATATGAGGGCCCTGATTGGAGGTCTCTATCCAAGAGTGGCACTCCTTAGTAGATGGCGACTGACTCAACCAGCCAGATGTTTGCTTGGGAGTTTGGATTCAAGACCTACAGAGAGATGGTCAATTGTAGTGGCAGGCAAAGCTGAGGTAGAAACAGAATGCAGCAGAATGCGTGCAAAAGCCAAGCACTTAAACCAGCTGGAGGGTCTGCTGTGGTCCCTATGGGGTCCTCAACTTACACACATTCAGACTTTGAGCCACACTTTGATGTGTTAAGCACTGGGACCCTGAAATGGACTTTTATATAGTGGACATCAGCAGGTAAACATTTTGAAATATAGCATTGTACTAATCAGAGATGTTAACTGAAAATTACAGACACCAATGCTGGCCAACTTGAATATTAAAAAGGCAGTTATTGAAAAGCTATTAGGCGGGGCCCGCCCTGTGGTCCAGTGGTTAAGTTCACTGGCTCTGCTTTGGCGGCCCAGGGTTCGGATCCTGGGCGCAGACATGATACCGCTTGTCAGGACACATTGAGGCAACATCCCACATACCACAACTAGAGGGACCCACAACTGGAATATACAGCTGTATACTGGGGGGAACTTGGGGAGAAAAGTAGGAAAAAAAAAAAAAAAGATTAGCAACAGTTGTTGGCTCAGGTGCCAATCTTTAAAAAAAAGAAAAGAAAAGCTATTAGGTAGTTTATAGACAATGGAAAACCAGAGAACTTGGCTTAAAAACTGGGCAGAACCAAGGTGAGCTAGGTGTCAAGAACAAAGATGAGTCACAATACAGAAAGAGGTTGGTAGATCATCGTTATCTGCACTGCACAATGGATTCTTGATTCTTCCCCGACTGGTGACTTAAATGATCTCTAACTGCCCCTGTGTCTTTGTGTCACTCCCTCAAGATTCAAAGTCTCAGAGAGAAGCTTCCAGTTTTATGAACCTACGTTACATACCTGTGCCCTCCCTAGAGAGCCAGGATCTACTGTCTTTGAATTCCACAGTGGGAGGTGGGGCCTTGCTTTCCAGTTTTCGGATTTCTCTGAAGCTAGGGATGAGCGCCACGATCTTAACTAACCAGCAGAAAACAGCCAACTCCATCCAGAAAAACTCAACTCACCTCTTTTCAGGATATGGTCGAAAGGCAGTTTTAAAATAGTCTTCACAAAGTTCAAAATCTTTCTGTACTTCTAAAGCTGTAAAATAACGTGGACTATTGATGTTGGGTGTTGGTACTGAACCCCTAAAATTGGAAAAAAAAAATCCAAAGAATTTTGTAATGGTATCAAGCATACACACATATAATACCTAAATACTGACCATTACATCCCTCGTAAATGCAAATGCCGATAAAATCTACTTGGAATAATATAACGTATCCACTCATAAATGTTCATGTCACTGCTTGTCTCAGACACTGGCATTATCACATTCTAATTTGTAGATTAAGCAAATTTGTATTGTTGAAGCAAATTTGTATTGCTGTGAATATTCCTTATCCATTAAGCCATAAGTATAGGCAAATTCTCTTCCTACTGATTAGTACATATTCTATTGTAAATCCTAGTCACATTTGTTATGTGAGATCCAGCAATATATCAACTGTTATAAAATTGAAATAGACATTTTCCAATTTTGTTTATAACCTAATGCTTTGAAATGACACCAGAATAAAATATTTCTAAAAATTCTAATATTATACTCCCAACTGAACTCTAGTATAAAATGTTATTTTTTTTGTCTATACTAGCCTGTTTCCCCAGAGTGACCAGAAAGAATCATTAACCATTTTTAGTGAATAAATCCTACTGCTCTTCACCCCAGACATGCTAAATAGAGCTGCTATGTGCAAAATAGTCCAATTGTATATAAATGCATGCAAATTCAAAGCAACTATCTGCCCTAGTTCAACCATTTGGAGCTCATATTTAAAACTATTTAGCGTCTCTGTCCACAGTGTTTCAATAGGCATGGCCGTTCTGTGGGTCAGAGGTCACACAGGCCCTGGCTTTAGCTGCTCTGGAGGACACTGCTTCTCTCCTGGCCACCACCATCCCAATCCCACAATAGAACTTTGTAGATACCACACAGCCTGTCTTTTGAGTCAGACTAGCCAAAGATAGCCAAAGATAGCCAAAGATGTGAAGAAAATTAATCACACTTTTTTTGATATATATTAGACAAATAGACGAAACAATTTTATTTATATTGGTTAAAGATTTTCAACAGATAGCTTAAAATTACAGACAATAAAAAGATCTGAAATCGAAAAAACCATTTAAACGGCTCTTTTATTCTGCTTCCTCAAATCACTGCACTCTAAAATAATGCAATAATTAATGTCTAGTCAATGCTCTTAATAACTTTCTGAAAACAGGGGCCTCACTTTATTACTCAAACTTTCTAAAAGGTCACAAAGAATTCAGAATACTGATGCCTGTAACATTAATGAGAAAATAAACCGCAAACATTTCATAAACATCCTGTGACCTGGTTAATTCATTCTGAGTAAATTTCAAAGCCTAAATGTGTCTCTTCATATGTAATAATTAATAGGACAATAATTATTATAGCCACTAATATCTATAAAGCCTTTACTATGCAGAAAGGACAAAATGAAACATTTCATATTAAGGACTAAGAATTCATGGATTAATAAAGATACAATGGTCCCCCCCTTATGGAATTTAAAGGTTAAAATGGAAAGGAGACATTCAACAAATGATCCCACAAATCATTAATTACTGTTGTTTTGAGATTCATGACACACAAGTACAGGATAAAAAAAAAACAGAATACAATTAACCTTCAGTTATAAACAGCCTTACCGGAGGCTGATACTAATATTCAGACACCACCAGAAATATCATCATCAGTTTCTAGTAGCTGTGAGCATATTATGCCTTTAAAAATATACACAAACGAAAGGGAAATACAACTTCTAGAACTAGATTTACTAGTTCACTGGGTCCATTTTAGTACAGAGGTCCCTGTCTATGTTGATGGTTTAGGATTCGTTTGGTATATTTGGATGCTAGAACAGCAATCTAAAGATGCCCAGGTATAACTAACCGTGACAAATCACTACCTTTGAAATAGGAGTGTGTGATGAGGAGGTGTCTTTCCTCTTAGGGCCTTCCGGGCTGTCTCATACTGTCTCTCCATGGAATCTCTTTCCTAGGCAAGAAATAGGATCAGAAAATTACACTGATGTCAAAATTACATCAGATAATTAAAATAGCTATAATTATTCTCTTCTTACTAGAGATTGTCAAATATGTGGAAAGAAAAAGGGGGGGAAAGATAAGCCTAAAAAACAATTGATATTTGTTCAGTGGGAAGAAAAAAAAAACTTTATAAATCAAATCAAAAGATTGTTATGATGGCTGCCATTTAATATATAAACTTTATTTGACAATGTGGCTTTTTTTTTTTTTGAGGAAGGTTAGCCCTGAGCTAACATCTGCCACCAATCCTCCTCTTTTTGCTGAAGAAGATTGGCCCTGAGCTAACATCTGTGCCCATCTTCCTCCACTTTATATGTGGGACACCTACCACAGCATGGCATGCCAAGTGGTGCGCAGGTCCGCATCTGGGATCCGAACTGGTGAACCCTGGGCTGCCCAAGCGGAGCCTGCAAATGTAACTGCTGCACCACTGGGCTGGCTCCACAATTTTTTACTAACAGTTCATGTTTATATTTTTTACCTTTCAATGAGAGTCTCTCTTAAGGATACAGATTATTATTGTCTTTTTAGTCTTCCCAGATCTTAGCACACATAGTAACTAACTGACTGACTATATCCAACAACCTTCAGCTATGATCCTGAAACAGGACAAATTGGGAAGTCTTTCTTCCGAATTTCACCAGCATCACCGTCACCATCACTGAATACTTAGTGAGCATTTGCTAGGGATACAAAAACATAAAAGACACAGTCTTTGAATTCAAAAGGTTTATAAGCTGGTGGCAAAAGGGGATTAAAGAAGATGGAGGAAAAAAACCACAAGATCGTGTATGCTGTTTTATAAACAGTACCACGTGTGTTTACACAGATTATCAGATGGAGTATGACCTGTTTAGCAACTGTCCATGGGGTGGATTTCCTCAGTTTAAGCAAACCTAATATATACAATTCTTAATTTACTGAAACGATAAATTAGCAAGTGTTTATTTGTTTTACATAAAAGTCCATCATTTCTAAAGGGATTTATAATAACACTTATTCAAACAGCAATAAAATACCTTTTAAAATACACTAATCTTTGCTTGCAGTAACTTAACCTGAGATAAACCTGACTTTTTATTTTAATGTCATTACCAGGCCCCTCTCTAAGTTGACATTCACTTAAAATTGCATAGGAAATAATAACAAACAAGTATGCGAGTGAAAGGATCAACACCATCCCTGTGGTGGTAGGCCCACAGCTCCAGGCTAACCACTGTTTTAGCCGTGAAGACTAACATAGTTTCAAGTGTTTGCATGTCTTCTGGGGGAATTTTTTAAGAATCAATTTTTAAGGATTAAGTTGATATGATTCTAAAAACATTTTTGCTTTACAAAAACTTTTCTGCAGGAGTGGCTCGGCTCTGCGGTGATGCCAAGATGGGCACAGTGAGCAACTCTGGGAAACAAGTTACATCCCAGAGACCAGAAGTCCCTTTGGTCACTCCTGTATCCTTGGCACACAGCACACAGGCCTTAGCACAAAGCAGGAGCTCAATAAATACCTTTAATGTACAACTGTGTAAATTGGGGGGTAATAAAGAGTGAATAACATATACCATTCTTTATAATCTGCCTTAGAATTAGCTGTCAACTGTTGCTAGCTTGAGAAGTTCTAGTTCAAGCTTTTGAAATTGTTCTTTAGAAACCAGGACACATGAGCGCTAACATGTGGCTTCACTGAACACAGGCTCTCAGGTGGACATTTGATGGCTGAGACCATTTTATCGTTTGCTTGACCATTAGCTCTGTGGTTCTGTGTAAGCAGGATGAGGAGAAAATAGCTGTTGGGTGGCAGGGAGGGGTCTGCAATAGGACAAGAAAGGAAGACAGGAACGAACACTATGTAAATTTCACCATTTAAAAACTGTATGTTTAAATAACTCCATGAACATCTAATTTTTCATATTAATATAAAATTACTTATATCGACCAAATGTGCTGTCCTACTCTCATGTTAATTTGTTATTACTTTTGCTCAAATCACTCTGTACTATCACACACATTTACTATTGTGATTTCACTTTACATCATCCTTATTTTTTTCCTATATTGATGTTTGATTTAAATTACATCATGATTGGGAAGATGACAGTGGTGGTGGAAGCATAGTTTTTGGATCTTCCAGAATCCCCACATAAAAATAGACATAGCAATTAAATAGCCACATCAAAAACATATCAAAACATTTACAACCAACCAGGTGGCAAGGTATCTCCTCAAACCCTAAAATACAGGTGACGCCTTAATAGTGACACACCTGCACAATATCCCTGTCTGTGCAAGAGGAAGCTGAAGGAAGCAACAGAGTGACTAAAAGACCTGAGAACAGGAGAACCTCCAAAAGGATTAGCTAAAAAGTATTTACTGGAAAGCAAAGCAGGACAATTTAGGAAACACACTGAAACATAGAAGGTGTTGTTCCCACCCTAACAGTGGGTAAGCATAAGGGGTTCATGGTAAGTTCTGAAGGAGCTAAATCAACTGTGAATTCTTGAAAGTGACCCACTGGGGCTCCCTTGTGAGACAGGGCCCCACAATAAGGAAAAAGCTGATGGGATGGGATGAAAACCAATTAGGACAGGATCAACAGAGACAAAGGAAACAGCAAGTCTACACCTAAGTGGGGAGGGGAACAGAGGCAGGAAATCGCAGGAGGGAAGCTGCCATATAGGTGAACACTATTTGAAAAAAGCATGTTGCCTTCTACAAACTGAGAAAACTAATTTCACATAAAAATTAAAAATTTTCTAGTCAAATTCCACGCAAAGTTATTATAAGAAAAAAGAGAAAGAGGAGCAGAGGAACACCTCGACAGACAATGAATGCTTGCTCATAGAGCAGATAAAATCTGTAATCTACTGTTTTGAAATAAATTAAACAACATTAAGAAATGACATAGACATCAAGGAACAAATAAATTACAATTTTACAAACTTATAAATGAGGTGACAGAACTCAGGAAAGAATTAGAAATATAAGGAAAAAAATCACTTCGGAAATGAAAACTAAACTAGAAGGAATACCAGAGTGAAGAAACACAACAAATAATGCCTTAAGAGAAATAGAAAATGAACAGAGGAAAATTTTTAAACTCGAAAAGAAACAAAGAAAGACGTAAAAAGATTCAAGAGAAAATGACAAATAAATAAGGTAAACAAAGAAGATCCAACTTACAAACAATGAGTCCTTGACAAAGTAATCCAAAACAAGGAAACAGGATGGTTGATAAAAACTACAATCCAAGTATAAAAAGTATATCAGCCTCTTACCAACAGGCAAGAATTCAGGAAATATTGCTCCCATAGCCCTTTCTTTTTCTAGCAGAGAATAAGCTTAGACAAGAAAACAACTAGAGAGACACTGAGGTAAGATCTAATGACGACTATTAAGTATGTACATATTTGAGAGCTAAGACAAAATGAGAGTTAAAGGGAGAGAGTATATAATGACTATATGCTCTGATAGTGTAGCTATAGTGCAACCATAAATAATGAGCGGAGAACATTTGCAAAAAAATCTTTTTAACTGTTTTCAGTTTTTATAATGAGTGCTGGTAGTATTAGTACTGTTATTCTGAGACTCTTCTGTGTTTAATGTGGATAAAACATGAGAATTTAATGAGATATTATAATTCTATCCTCCCCTACATCTTTGAGGATCAGAATTCTCAGTGTGAAAGAAATAAAATAGGGAAGAAGTTAAGTAAAAATCCTGAAGTCTTGAATCTGAATTGGAAATATTAATGTGAACTCAAAAAATATTTTATCCAACCGTAGAAAAGCCCTAGAAACAAGGACCACCCCAACAGCAATAAGCATACCTAGCAAACACAATGTGTTCTTGTACTACCATCTCCCACTTAAAGCAACCAAGGCTTCTTGGAGAAAAGATTGATTCCAGGTCTGGGACAGTTACTGAACAAAAGAGCATAGAATATCTTGTCATACCAGATAGATGGGTATCAAAGACCACATGGGTCATGTTAAAAGGACACAGGAGCCAACTCGAAGAGGCCCTCACTGGCCAAAGCTAGGATAATTTATTTTATTTTTTTATTTTATTTTTTTGCTGAGGAAGATTAGCCCTGAGCTAACATCTGTTGACAATCTTCCTCCACTTTATATGTGAGTCGCTGTCACAGCATGACTTGACTAGTGGTGTAGGTCCATGCCCAGGATCCAAACCCACAAACCTGGGCCCCTGAAGTGGGGCACACTGACTAAACCACTATGCCATGGGACCAGCCTCCAAAGGTAGGATAATTTGAGTTTCAACAAGGATAAAAAATGCAGCAGGTGAATACCCTTCAATATGCATAAATCAATATGCATAAATGCAAAATTGACATGCATAAATCATAACGATGATAAATGATATTTGAAAATTAGTCACCTTCAGAGAATAATAGGAAACCAATTTATTACCTTGAAAAAAGCATTTAGACTGCTGATCCAATACGAACTGTACCACATGGTAACCAGGTGGTAGATGAGAGAAGCATCTCTTTATAGTATTATTCCAGCTAATAAACATGGTGCTGAACACCAAGCAGTAAAAAATGCACCTGTGTAGAAGAAAGCATTTTTCTTTTGAAGTCAAAATAGACAGTTCTGAGCTGGGCAATCTTGGACAATCTCCTCGAGCTGACCCACCTCACAGTATTGAAAGGAAACAGTGCTTGGTAGACGTAGGTGCCCAACATGTTGTCACCACAGGCCCGCTTTCTCTGTGGCTGTCATACATTTGGGTACTTTATAGGATTGCATGGCCTTATCTGCTGCACACACACTTGCTAAACTGGCTTTCAATGAATGAATTGGCCGTTCAGCAATTTTTTTCTGGAGATGTGGCTTTCAGTGACTTAGCCTGCTTCAGGAGTAAGGGTGTCCCCTACAGAGGCTGGAGGAGCTGGTTGAAGAAACAAATCTTACTCAAGTTCAGAAAATCAAGCTTCTCCTAGGAGGCAAAGATAGAGTCATAACAATTCCGGAGCAAAAAATCCTCACAAAGCCGGCATGGCCTTCAGTAGATTTTCTAGGGAACCAACCACGCAAAAGGGGGTCAGGCGATAGACTGATATTCTGACAAGCAAAACACAGGAACTTAGATTTCTGTAACCAACGGTACAGTTGTTTTTCTTGTTTCATTACAGTTGTTTTATTTAATTTATATAACAATATTGTTATTGTATAAATAAAACCTCTCACTGGATAGTATTTGTTAGACATTTTTTACAGCAGTAAGAAAAAAGCTGTACATTTTCATTATTCAAACCTAAAAAGGAAACTGTAAGTGATGAAGCAGTAAGGCTGATTAAAGTTGTATTTATAGTTCTCCAAGAATGTTTTAGAGATGTTCAAATTAATGTGCTTTGGGAGTTATTTGGAAAAGTAAATAGTATTTAAAATATGAAGAGAGAAGTCATAAAGCAACAAAGGATTGCATAAGCAAGGAATGAGAAAATGAGTAGATTGAATAGTTTATGAAATTATTTAAATTCATATTAAATTACAGCCATATTCATACAGAGCATTTTATATTCATGAACTATTGGAGTCATAAGCAAGAAAAGTGTTATTAGCTGATTTTTTCAGACTTGAAGAGCAAAGAATAATACTCTTGGACATTTCTTCCTAAGAAGGACAAGTCAGTTGGGTCCTAGAGTAAATCCCTAGTGACTTTAACGAGGAGAAAGAAAAACAGCTGTCAGTGTGTTAGGAGTCAGTGATATACTGAGGGTCTCCATGCTCCATGAGCCCATTTTCTACTCAAAGAAAGAAGGCAGTAGTAGAAGGGCTAGAGATACCCTGACCTCACCCTGCCAATGAGAGGAGACCAGACGGGGTCACTACTTACCACACGTTCCATAAGGGCAGGGATAAGGTCCACCTTGTTCTAGCATCTGGAACAGTGTCTGGTCAGCAAATACCTGCCCTCTACTGAAAAGCAAATCCAGATCCTACATACGTGGTAGAATTCAACAAATACAGGATGGATAGATAGATGAACGAGTGAGAGGTAAGGAAGGGGAAAAGGAGAGGGGAAGAGGGGAAGGCATAGGAAGGGGGGAAGGAAGCCTTCTGCATATGGGCGCGGAGAGGATGGCTATGAGAGCAAAGGTCCTTCCTAGGCTTGCTAAACTAGCAAAGACAATGAACTCATCCTGCAATAAACTAGCACACAGACCACGGACACTACTCCTTTCACACATGGCCACAATTCCCTTAGCTCATTATTTCACTTTTCTCAGTAGGATAGTAATATGGGTCTCAGACCTTAACAATTCCCACCCTAATCTGTTCTATTTCTTGATCTAGATTCCTCACTCTCTTCAGATTCTTCAGATTGATCATCTAGTTGGACCTTTGTCTGACTTTGGTTTCAGCATCACCCTTGTACCCCCCGCACTACAGACAGCCCTTGGTTTTTCAAGCTGCAGCCTGTAGGAAACCCTACCCAAGCCCAGAATGGTTAAGTAACCTACTGAGGCTTGTACAGCTAATGAACAGACAAACGACACTCACTGCACTACACCAGGTGCCCTCCTCCACTCCACAATTGCCAGCATCCCTCAAGCCCCTTGAGATTCTTTTACCTTCTTCTTCCTCCACACCCCCACCCCAAACAATAAGCACTCTCTTGACTTTTACAGTAACCATTTCTTTATAGTTTTATCACCTAAACTTGCATCCCTAAATATTATGGTTTAGTATTGCCTGTTTTTAAATTATATATTAACAGAACCATATAGGATGTATTCTTTTGAATCAAGAACTCTTTGAATCAACTGCATGTTTGTCAGATACATCCATGGAGCAAGTTAGTCCATTTTCAATACCCACACATCTTTGATCATATGAAAATTTAAAATTGTGTCTGGCCATTCTGCTGCTGATGGACATTTGAGTTTCCGGTTTAGGACCACTATGAACAATGCTACTACAAACATTCCTTACATATCTCTTGGTGCCCATGGCCTCACCTTTCTGTTGGGTATACACTCAGGAATACCACTGCTGAAGCACAGTATGTTCAATTGCCTGTTCAACTTAGTAAATGATGCCCAACTATTTTCTAAAGTGTATGAATTGAACCCATACCAGTTGTCTTCCAAGAATTCCCATTGCTCTGCATCTTAACAGTCAGTTCATCATTTTAGTACTTTTAATCTATGTCTAGTGGTATCCCATTGTGGTTATAGTTTGCATTTTCCTGAGAGTGAGGTTGAATCTCTCTTCATATGATTATTGGCCATCTAGATCTTATCTTTTGTGAAGGTTTTTCTATAAATTATCTGGCTTTTTTCTTAATAATTTGTAGAAGTTCTTTTTTCTGGATACAAGCACTTTTTCAGTTATACTTAATTGTAAATATCTTCTCCTTTTCTGTGGTTTGCCTTTTTCTCTCTTTAGTGTTGTTTTTTTATTAACAGAAGTTCTTATTTTTAATGTACCTCAATGTTATAAATTTTTCCTTTGTAATTAGTGCTTTTTGCATTACATTTAAGAAATCTTCCCCCAATTCAAAGTCATAAACATATTCTCTCATATTATCTTCTAGAATTACGATTTCATACTGCTCAGCAGTGCCACTCTCTTCATAAATCATCTTTCCACATGTGCTTGAGTCAAATGTTTGGGGGCGCTTATTCAGTCTTTTAAGTTATTTTTGTGCCCATACTAGTATTTCCATATAAATATTAAAATCCACATCAATTTCAAAATGAAATAACAAAATAAAAATTTTCAATATCAAAATACAATCAATTTCCACAAAAAAATTTATGGAGATTTTGACTCGATTATACTGAATCTGTAGATCTATTTGGGGAGGGCTGACATTTGTAAAATATTGAGTCTTGCAATTTATGAATGTGGTCTATTCCTCCACTTATTTAGGTTTTCAATTTTTCTAAATAATATGTTTTATGTTTTTCTAGGCACAGATATTACACATCTTTCATTAGATTTATTCTTAAATATTTGATATTTTTGAATGCTATTCAGAATATATTTTTAAAATTTTAAATATGTTTAAAATTATTGCTATAGTATAAAGATCCAATTTATTTTTGTATATTGATATCGTATCTAATAACCTTGACAAATGCACTTATTAACTGTTCCAAAAATTTATACCAATTATTTCTTTTTTTAAAGATTGGCACTTGAGCTAACATCTGTTGCCAATATTCATTTTTTTTTCTTCTTCTCCCTGAAGCCCCCCAGTACATAGTTGTATATTCTAGTTGTAGGTCCTTCTGGCTCTGCTATGTGGGATGCTATTGTCTTAGTCCCACAATACTGTCAAAAGTGTCAGTTCAGCCCCTCAGCCATGCCTACCTCAACTGGCAAAGGTCTGGAGGGAAAAGTGGCCTCCAGTACCAGGCTCACCTCTCAGGATCATCTTTCATCCCTAATTCCTGACCAGATAGTTTTTCACTCTTCTGTTTGCCTTCCAATACCTTCAGGAAGGTTTTTCTTTCATTCTTTTTGGTCCAGCTTTTCTAGTTGTACTCAGCAGGAAGGCTAGTCCAAATTACCAAGTCTGCCTTTATTGGAAGTAGAAATTACCTTTCATAAATCTGAAGGTTCTTAATGTTACAGGGATGTTGATGATGCTCCAAAGGAGAGTTGCTGTTCTTGAACATAAAGGAGTACACCTGGCGGCCTGAACGCTTTCTCTCTTCCCTGCTAACCATTATCACCATAACGACAACTAACATTTGTTTTGTGGTCAATAATTTACAAAGAAATTTCATATGCATTTGATACAATAACATTGTAAGGTAGGTATTATTAGCTCCACTTTACAGAAGAGGAAATGACATGTCATAACAGATAAGCAACTCCTATAAGACTATCCAGTAGGTAGCAAGGCTGTCACATGAACCCTGAGTCAGTGCATTTCCTCTCAGGTCAAGGAACCAACAGCTAAATGTAGATAGAAGCAAGCACAGACTAAAAATATACACAGAATCAAACACACACATAAATATACACTTACCCAATTGGTTATGACATGTGTATACGTGACTACCATGGAATAAGACTGGTCTCCGTAAGACACACACAAAACTAGCCTTGTTATTTTGTAATCACATCTTGACAGACATATAGTTATAAACTATGCACAAAGAAAGAGTGGAACTTTAGAATAGAGGGATTAGACTGAAAGATCTTTTGTACACAATGAACTCGGGGTAGGTGTGAGTGGAGTAGAATGCAGTCTTTGACGAAAGTGGGAGGAGTGCTCCAGAGAAACAAAATCAAAAAAGCACTGACGATGGGAATTTCCACTTTGTCCATCACTGTCAAATGGCTGTCTTGATAGTTTCCAAAGGTAAATACGAACACTTGAAACCCATAGTTAAGATACCAAAAAAAGCCCCAAAATTTCTACTTTTTTTGGACAATGTAAGACACAGATTTTTGACAGAGGAAGCTGTAATTATTTTCTTCCATTCAGTAAAAAGTTTCAAAACTACATGAAAATTTATGTTGGGAAAGTAAAATGAGGAAAGTAACATCTTCTCCTAAGGGTTGCAATGAGCAGTACGGGAGATAATTTACATGAAAGCCCTTTTCAGATGATAAATGCTGCACAAAGCCCATATAGGTTCTCTCACATAACATTGCACCATCTCACTAAGGCTTCTGTTGTGATGATCTTAAAAAGGTATGTTGCTCATTTTGCAGTATTATAACAGCTATGCAAAATGTTAATAACCTATGAAATATCATAAAATTTGATAAATAGTTTCAAAATAGCATTGAATTCATAATCTTTAAAAGGAAATGAGGCACCAAAAATAATCTTAGGCGAATTCAGCCTATATCCATGACAGTAGCAATTTAGTATTCCATTTGCACTAATTTTTTTTTTATTAATGTTATGATAGATTACAACCTTGTGAGATTTCAGTTGTACATTTTTGTTAGTCATGTTGTGGGTACACTACTTCCCCCTCTGTGCCCTCCCCCCACCCCCCCTTTTCCCTGGTAACCACCCATCAGATCTCCTTATCAATATACTAATTTCCACCTATGAGTGGAGTCATATAGAGTTCGTCTTTCTCTGACTGGCCTATTTCGCTTAACATAATTCCCTCGAGGTCCATCCACGTTGTTGTGAATGGGCCAATTTTGTCTTTTTTTATGGCTGAGTAGTATTCCATTGTGTATATATACCACATCTTCTTTATCCAATCATCAGTTTCTGGGCATGTAGGCTGGTTCCACGTCTTGGCTATTGTAAATAATGCTGCGATGAACATAGGGGTGCAATGGACTCTTGAGATTTCTGATATCAGGTTCTTAGGATAGATACCCAGTAATGGGATGGCTGGGTCATAGGGTATTTCTATTTTTAACTTTTTGGGAAATCTCCGTACTGTTTTCCATAGTGGCTGTACCAGTTTGCATTCCCACCAACAGTGTATGAGGGTTCCTTTTTCTCCACAACCTCTCCAACATTTGTCACTCTTGGTTTTGGATGTTTTTGCCAATCTAACAGGTGTAAGGTGATATCTTAGTGTAGTTTTGATTTGCATTTCCCTGATGATTAGCGATGATGAACATCTTTTCATGTGTCTCTTGGCCATATTCATATCTTCTTTTGAGAAATGTCTGTTCATGTCCTCTGCCCATTTTTTGATCGGGTTGTTTGTTTTTTTGTTGTTAAGCTGTGTGAGTTCTTTGTATATTATGGAGATTAACCCTTTGTCAGATAAGTGGCTTGTAAATATTTTTTCCCAATTAGTGAGCTGTTTTTTTGTTTCAATCCTGTTTTCCCTTGCCTTGAAGAAGCTCTTTAGTCTGATGAAGTCCCATTTGTTTATTCTTTCTATTGTTTCCCTCAACTGAGGAGTTACAGTGTCTGAAAAGATTCTTTTGAAACTGATGTCAAAGAGTGTACTGCCTATATTCTCTTCCAAAAGACTTATTGTCTCAGGCCTAATCTTTAGGTCTTTGATCCATTTTGAGTTTATTTTGGTGTGTGGTGAAAAAGACTGGTCAATTTTCAATCTTTTGCATGTGGCTGTCCAGTTTTCCCAGCACCATTTGTTGAAGAGACTTTCTTTTCTCCATTGAAGGCCCTCTGCTCCTTTGTCGAAGATTAGCTGTCCATAGATGTGTGGTTTTATCTCTGGGCTTTCAATTCTGTTCCATTGATCTGTGGACCTGTTTTTGTACCAGTACCATGCTGTTTTGATCACTGTAGCTTTGTAGTATGTTTTGAAATCGGGGATTGTGATTCCGCCGGCTTTGTTTTTCTTGCTCAGGATTGCTTTAGCAATTCGCGGTCTTTTGTTGCCCCATATGAATTTTAGGATTGTTTGTTCAATTTCTGTGAAGAATGTTCTTGGGATTCTGATTGGGATAGCATTGAATCTGTATATTGCTTTAGGTAGTATGGACATTTTAACTATGTTTATTCTTCCAATCCATGTGCAAGGAATGTCTTTCCATCTCTTTATGTCATCGTCAATTTCTTTCAAGAAAGTCTTGTAGTTTTCATTGTATAGATCCTTCGCTTCCTTGGTTAAGTTTATCCCAAGGTATTTTATTCTTTTCGTTGTGATTGTGAATGGGATTGAGTTCTTGAGTTCTTTTTCTGTTAGTTCATTGTTAGTGTATAGAAATGCTACTGATTTATGCATGTTAATTTTATACCCTGCTACTTTGCTGTAGTTGTTGATTATTTCTAATAGTTTTTCTGTGGATTCTTTGGGGTTTTCTATATATAAGATCATGTCATCTGCAAACAACGAGAGTTTTACTTCTTCGTTACCTATTTGGATTCCTTTTATTTCTTTTTCCTGCCGAATTGCTCTGGCCAAAACCTCCAGTACTATGTTGAATAGGAGTGGTGAAAGTGGGCACCCTTGTCTTGTTCCTGTCCTCAGAGGGATGGCTTTCAGTTTTTGTCCATTGAGTATGATGTTGGCTCTGGGTTTGTCATATATGGCTTTTATTATGTTGAGGTACTTTCCTTCTATACCCATTTTATTGAGGGTTTTTATCATAAATGGGTGTTGGATCTTGTTGAATGCTTTCTCTGCATCTATTGAGATGATCATGTGGTTTTTGTTTTTCATTTTGTTGATGTAGTGTATCACGTTGATTGACTTGCGGATGTTGAACCATCCCTGTATCCCTGGTATAAATCCCACTTGATCCTGGTGTATAATCTTTTTGATGTATTGCTGTATTCCGTTTGCCAGAATTTTGTTGAGGATTTTTGCATCTATGTTCATCAGTGATATCGGCCTGTAGTTCTCCTTCTTTGTGTTGTCCTTGTCAGGTTTGGGGATCATAGTGATGTTGGCTTCATAGAATGTGTTAGGGAGTACTCCATCTTCCTCAATTTTCTGGAATAGTTTGAGAAGAATAGGTATTAAGTCTTCTTTGAATGTTTGGTAGAATTCTCCAGAGAAGCCGTCTGGTCCTGGACTCTTATTTTTGGGGAGGTTTTTGATTACCGTTTCTATTTCCTTACTTGTGATTGGCCTATTCAGATTCTCCATTTCTTCCTGATTCAGTTTGGGGAGGTTGTAGGATTCTAGGAAGTTGTCCATTTCTTCCAGGTTGTTCAATTTGTTGGCATATAGTTTTTCATAGTATTCTCTTATGATCCCTTGTATTTCATTGGTATCTGTTGCGATTTCTCCTCTCTCATTCCTAATTTTATTTATTTGAGATTTCTCTCTTCTTTTCTTGGTGAGTCTGGCTAAAGGTTTGTCGATTTTGTTAATTTTTTCAAAGAACCAACTCTTTGTTTCATTGATCCTTTCTACTGTCTTTTTTATTTCAATATCGTTTATTTCTGCTCTTATTTTTATTATTTCCCTCCTTCTACTGACTCTGGGCTTTGTTTGTTCTTCTTTTTCTAGTTCTGTTAGGTGTTGTTTGAGGTTGCTTATGTGAGCTTTTTCTTGTTTAGTGAGGTGAGCCTGTATTGTGATGAATTTCCCTCTTAGGACTGCTTTTGCTGCATCCCAAATGATTTGATATGTTGTGTTCTCATTTTCATTTGTCCCCAGATAATATCTGATTTCTTCTTTAATTTCTCCAATAATCCATTGTTTGTTCAGAAGCGTGTTGTTTAGTCTCCACATTTTTGCACCTTTCTCTGCTTTTTTCTTGTAGTTGATTTCTAGTTTCATAGCATTATGATCAGAAAAGATACTTGATATTATTTCAACTCTCTTGTATTTATTGATGTTTGCTTTGTTTCCCAAAATATGGTCAATCCTTGAGAATGTTCCATGTGCACTTGAGAAGAATGTGTAACCTGCTGTTTTTGGATGAAGTGTTCTATATATATCTATTAAGTCCATCTGGTCTAATTTTTCATTTAATTCTATTATTTCCTTGTTGATTTTCTGTCTGGATGTTCTGTCCATTGGTGTTAATGGTGTGTTGAGGTCCCCTACTATTATTGTATTGTTGTTGATGTCTTCTTTCAGTTCTGTTAAGAGTTGCTTTACAAATTTTGGTGCTCCTGTGTTGGGTGCATATATATTTATAAGTGTTATGTCTTCTTGGTGGAGAGTCCCTTTTATCATTATATACTGTCCCTCTTTGTCTTTCTTTATCTGTTTTGCTTTGAAGTCTACCTTGTCTGATATCAGAATAGCGACACCTGCTTTCTTTTGTTCATTATTAGCTTGGAGTATTGTTCTCCATCCCTTCACTCTGAGTCTGTGTTTGTCTTTGGGGCTGAGGTGTGTTTTCTGGAGGCAGCATATTGTTGGGTCTTGTTCTTTGATCCATCCTGCCACTCTGTGTCTTTTGATTGGGGAGTTTAATCCATTTACATTTAGAGTGATCATTGAGATGTGGGGGCCTACCACTACCATTTTATGTCTTGTTTTCCAGTTTTCTTCAATTTCCTTTGTTTCTCGTCCCATGGTTTAGTCTGTTCTGATGAAGAGCTGCTACTCTCTGTTGTTGTCCTTCTACTTATCTCCTCTGCTCTTGGTTTTGTAGCCCCTTTCCCTTTTTTTGATTTTTCAGGAATGAGGGTTTTCCTGAGGATTTCCTGAAGAGGAGGTTTTGTGGCAATGAACTCCCTTAATTTTTGTTTATCTGGGAAAGTTTTTATTTCTCCATCGTATTTGAAGGATATTTTCGCTGGGTAGAGAATTCTCGGCTGTAGGTTTTTGTCCTTCAGATTTTTGAATATATCATTCCACTCTCTTCTAGCCTGTAAAGTTTCTGCTGAGAAATCTGCTGATAGCCTGATGGGGGTTCCTTTGTAGGTTAGTTTCTTTTGCCTGGCTGTCCTTAGTATTTTCTCCTTGTCGTTGACTTTTGCTAGCTTCACTACTATATGCCGTGGGGTTGGTCTTCTTGCATTGATAAAGTTTGGAGATCTATTGGCTTCTGTCACCTGAAGATCCATCTCTCTCACCAGATTTGGGAAGTTCTCAGCCATTATTTCTTTGAATAGGCTTTCTGCCCCTTTCTCCTTCTCTTCTCCCTCTGGTATACCTATAATCCTTACGTTGCATCTCCTAATTGTGTCTGATAATTCTCGGAGAGTTTCTTCATTTCTTTTTAGTCTTACTTCTCTCTCCTCCTCTGCCTGTAGCATTTCTATATTCCCATCTTCCAAATTGCTAATTCTTTCCTCCATATTATCGGCCCTACTGTTCAGTGCATCTAGATTTTTCTTAATCTCCTCTATTGTGTTCTTCATTTCCAGTATTTCTGTTTGGTTCTTCTTTATTGTATCAAACTTTTTGTGACATAGCTCCTGAACTCATTGAGTTGTCTATCTGAATTCTCTCTTAACTCATTAAGTATTTTAATGATGGCTGTTTTGAAGTCATCGTCATTTAGGTTATGTATTTCATTTTCTTTGGGATTGTTGTCTGTGTATTTGTTGTTTTCCTTCTGTTCTGGGGATTTAATGTATTTTTTCATATTGCTTGATGTTGCAGATTTGTGCCTCCACATAGAGATAGAGATTAGTTGCTCCTTCCACTTGTTTCTGCTGGTGTGGTGGGGGAGCAGCTGTTTATACTGCACCAACCAGGAACCCTATCCGCAGTTGCTAACTGGGCCTGGGCCCCTCCTCGTAGTCACAGTGGTCCTTTGGATTCCCTATTCTGCCATGGGGGCCGTCATGGGGGGGGGGGGGCGGGCTTCAGGCTGCTGGTGCCTCCTGTTGCAGCCCGCCTAGACGTGCTCCCTCCTTGGGGTCTGCAATGGTGTTATGGGCTTTTCCAGCAGCCAGGGGTAGGATCACTTATATTTGCCGCTCTGTCACTGTCGGCACCCACAAAATCTCACTTGTCCACTATGGGGCGCAGCAGAGCTATTGGCATCTTCTACAGTCTGTGGTTAGCTCACCTAGCTATGCTACTTTTGTCCCGGGGTCCTCCAGCCTTGTGGCTGCCAGATGGGTGCTCTCTACTAGTGCTGCCATTTGCACTAATTTTTGAAGAGTGAGTCTGCTCTATATACCACAGCCTGAGACGTTTCGTCTGACATAACCTGTCTGATTCTTTCGAGCACCAACTATGGTTTTGACTTTAGAAGATGATCTGATTATCTGCTTGGAACAGCCTAGCCTTAAGGAAACACAACCAGGGAGTTGACAACCAAAACAAAATTTCTGTTGCTTTTGTGGCAACTGCAATTGCAGTGATTTTGGTCTCTTTGTATTCCCAGATCATCACATAAAAATCATTACAAATGGAAAATGAGCACAACCTAACTTGAAGGCAGTGCAAATTCTGAATTCAATACTCCTGGACACGCTGATTTCTCTGAGTTCTCAGAGAACCGATTTGGGACTAAGCTTTATGACTGATTAAACAGTGCTGAGCTATAAAACAGGGACTCACTTTGAAGGTTCAGTACAAGAATACTCAAAACTACGTCACAACAACAAGGGAAGTTTTCCCTTGAAATACATACTTTACAGCATTAATTCTATGGTAGTGCTTTTCTATTCTTGCTAACTGGAAGAGCTGAGTGTCAGAGTTTTGACAAAGAGCCTGGGGAAAGGTACTCACAAAATCTACACTGGATATTCTATTTTTAGAACCTATGACTATTCTATTAGAGGTGTAGAAAGGCGCAAAACAAATTGTCTTCAGCTGACACTAGTGAGAGAATAGTTTTGGGGAAACTTATTAATCTCAAAATATTAAATCCCTTTTCTGTCTGACGCTGTAACGCTCCTTTGCAGCTTCCCCCTTCTGCCCCTCCTTACCACTGGTGTTTTTCTGGCTGCAAGTTTGGCCCATAATTCCACAAAGTAGTTTCTGTCTGTAGGATCCAGGAAATCCCATAAATTTGAAGTAGTAGGTTTCCTAGGAGACTCTCCATATTTCAGCTGAGGTGTCTTAATATCTGGTAGGGGAAAAAAAAGTTTAAAATAAAAGGCATAAAATAGGATAAGGGGACTTTCTGAAGAGAGAAATGTTTCCTATCTGGATTTGCCCAAGCACAACAAACTGTATAAAGTATGTGCGTTTCAACTTGAAAGTAAGATAAAACCCTGTCTTAGAAAAAGATAATAATAATTACTGATGACTTTGCCTGGGCACGGAGTCTCACCTGGACTAGAGGTGGAAACACCCACGGGAAATCAGACCTCTTATCTTGTGCTGTGTGCTGGTATGGAAACTGAACTTGAACTCACACCCAATTGTGTGGCAATCCCGAGCCAATAAAACAAGGTAAAGGCCATTGCAGATGAGTAAAAGTATTTAATCACGGTAGGGAAGTCTAAAATTCCACAACCCAGCACCTGTCTTGAGAGAGGGGAGAGACTCAGAAGACGCAACAAATGGGCAAACCCATACCCAAGGAACCCCAGGCGAGAGAGAACTCTGAAAAGGAACATTAGAGTAACTGTGTTTATAACAATCACAGTGATAATAGGAGACAATTGTACGTGGAAACGTTCTCTGTGAAATCCTCGTGATGGGAAAGCCATTCAACCCATCTTTGCTGAGCATCTACTATGTGCCAGACAGTGCTCTGGATGGCAGGGATAGAGCAGTAAATAAAATGTCCTTGACCTGTGGGAATTACACTCTCATGTTGGAGACAAACAACACGTCAGATAATGTCAGGTAGTGACAAGTGTGACAAAGAACCAGAAAGCTGGATAAGGGGACAGAGTGAGAGAAGGCATGACGGTCAAAGGAAGTCCTCTCTAAGGTGATGACATCTAGACAGTGACCTGAAGTCACGAAGAAGAAAGGCATTCAAATAACTGGAGCAAGAGTATATGAGGCAGAGAGAGTGGCTATGTGTAAGGACCCAGGAACATGCTTAAGACAGCTGAATTACAGTAAAGAATTCAGCATGGCTAAGCAAGGGGAAAAATGAGATGGAGCGGATGAATCCCTGTGATCATTTTTTTAAAAAACACTTGTCCATTTGATGGAACCCTAAGAGCAGAGCATTGTGAAAAAGACCAGATGAATCTGAAAAAAGTCAAGTAAGATAAAATTGGAAGAAACAGAAGCTATATTCATTGAAATAATTCCCATAGAAATGACCCATACATCTAAAATCTTATTCAAAACATAGTATTTGTGTTGGGGTTCCTTTTTCTAGCTTTCTGAGACAGGCCATTTGTACTGCGCTGTAAATAAGCCAAGTTCAATCTGATGATACAACGCAGCTGTAATTCCAACAATGTAAGGTCTTAATGATTTCTCAGCAGCAAAATATGTTGGATAAAGATAACATGTTTAGATTACTATTAAACTATATCATAATGCCACCACCATAATGACTTGGACTCCTGTAATAAAGAATTTCATACACTTCTTAATATAGTTTCTAATGTTTTAATACATCAATGTACAAGAGATCGCATTTCTCAATTTTTAAAAAAAACATAATTACCAATCTTACAATACCCTGCAACAAAGTTTCTTAATGTGGCCTTATTCGAAGTATCTAAATTAAAGTCAACCTTGAGGCAGCATTAAAAATATATACATAAATTACTTTACAGTCCACAAAAAGTACCAAGTGCTTCAGTATATAGGCTAAATTTATTTAAACATAAATGAAACATAAATGAATTTAATGATGCATGACGGATTTTAAAGTTATTTTATGGATTAGTATCATTACCCAATGCAGGAAAATATAAATGAAATATCTGCAACAATGGGAACTACATCTCAAATTAATTCTAAATAGCTTAGACCTTTTCTTTCGACTTATATCCCTTTGCAGTCAAGTGAATTAAAGTAATATCTGTATAAAACACTTTTAAAAAATGAGCATAGACTTCAACCTAAATAACAAATGCAGTAGAGGCCAGGTACCTGAGAATAAAACATTTGTATGTATATTAAATGTCATATCATCACACACACTCAACAGGGCCTTTTCCCGTATAAAAGAAAGGAGAAAGTAAAAAGATGTGGATGATCTGATATTACAGGCACATAGCCATGTCAATAACTAGTAATAAAATTAGAATTTGGGGGTCAGACTGTGAAAATTTTGAAAAATGAAAATCCCTAGATCAATAACGAATTTTTCTACATTGAAGAGATTACTTTTATAGCAAAGCAACTAAATCATCCTATTGTCCAAAAACATGAGACTGAACACTTCTAAATATAATTTTTTTAACATTTAAATAAAACGTTGCAAAAAAAATGAATCAGTACTAGAGTCTGCCTCTCCTTAAAAACACTAGGAAAGGTAGGACGGGGAAACAGGCTTTCATTTTCAGACCAAAGTTCTCAGTGAGCCAGATGGTTTCAGGATCATTCAGTGTTTTCTCACTCAAATGGGGCTTTAAAAAAATGTTTATTTGGGTAATAGTGAGGTTGTTTTAACTAACAAGAGTAATTTATACCTACCATAATTAAATATATATAAAATGTAAATACCTATAAAATCCCTGTAAACGTCTCAATAACCATAAAAAGGGCCCAAAACAAATTAAAGCACAATAATCCACTATACAATTTAAAATATTTATTTAGTTTTAATAGGACAGTTACACAATTTGTAGTGGAAAATTAAGGGAAAAGCTCAGTTCATATCACAAAATTGAGTGTGCCAAAAGAAGCTATTTTTCCAGGACAGAATTAAATCTTAAAAGTCTTGTCTATCCGTGCTTCTAAGAAAGGAATAATAGCAACTAGAAAAATAATCATTTTACATAATATCCATAATAATTTTCCACAGACAAATAAGCTTTTATAGTAGAAAGCTACCACATAAGTCCAAGGAACCATAGTAATAATGTTCATGTTATAGATGGTAAAATGAACACCCTCCCTATACTAGCCTAACAAGAAAGTGCTATATTCTCGAGTGTCCAATCAAAGGAATAATCAGGTGTTTAAACAGGGAACAGATTCTACAACAAGACAAAGGAAACCATGCAAATGCGTATTCTCACACAGAGAGAGTGAGGTACAAGAAATATTTCTTTCCAATGAACTTCATACTTTGAAATGTCCTCAGTAGAGTTGAACTAATGGGCTTAATATTCGGGCACTGTATTCAGAATCTCCTAATTAAAACATATAACAATAGTGCCCTGAATTTCATTTTCTTTTAATGGATGAATTTATCATGAAGTAGTTCATTGACACTTTGAAGGACAAAAGATACAGGGCAGGTAAATTTCAACAGTGGAAACTTCATACATAAGATCTGCATGTGTACAGAATTTGGGAGAGGGAGAGAAGAAAAGGGTAGCAATGATCGACAGGAAATGGGATAGAAAGCTTCAGGAAATTAAAACTTTCCTCTCCTTTGAGCAATACATTTGAGAACTAGATTTTTGATGTGATTTCCACCCAACTCTACACCCCCATCTCTGGTAAGTGTGGTCTTTTCTTGTCAAGGGCTCATCCTTCAAGAACAACTTTTCAAAGATGTTGTTTTGTTGGTCACTTCCTCTAACAAAGATATTTTTTGTCTTTCTTCACTTTGCTTTTCTATCTTTGTCCTTGGAAACAGGGTCTTTAGATCTGGTAGCTCGTAAAAGCCAGTCTTTCTCTCAACCAGCCACAAAGAGAAAGAAAAATGCGCAATATCGGGTAGTTTATTCCTGAGTCAAGTAACTTGACAGCATTTACCACCTAGCCAATCTGAAACACAGAATATAAATGCCTTTAATTTTATCAACAATGAAATGGTAATAGTAAAAATAATAGGTAACGTTTATTGAATATATACCATGTGCCAGGTGCTATTACAAGTCTTTAACTGTGTGTCACAGGAAAATTTCATCATAACCTCAGAGCTGATGTTTCCCCACTCACTTCTCCACGCTGCAATGCTGCAGGTGAATGCCCAGGAAAGAATCTCTTGATCTCTGTAATATTTTGCTGAACCACAATTTCTTTCCAATATTATTCTAATTCTGTTTAAGCTCCTTAATTCAATCAAGGTTGTCAACATTTTAAAAAGGATTTTTAGAGGAGATCATTCCATTTGCCATATATTTCCATCTAGTTTAAACAGTGTTATCCTATTCCAATTAAGGATAAAATGCTATTTTTAAAAATGTTTTTGCTGCTTACATGTTAATACTAACAAACACTCATATGGGCGCTTACTGTGTGCCAGACATCTTTCTGGGTCTTCTTCAATATATTAACTCAACTAACTAATCCTCACAATAAGCTTGAAATGGCTACTATTATTATCTCTATTTCATGCATGAGAACTTTTAACTTTGTAACTTGCCCAAGGTCACACAACTAGATCACAATGGAACTGGAATTTCCTATGATTATTTTGACTTTTAGTCTTATTTGAAATCATGAATTTCTAAGTTTACAATCTTTTAAAAAAAAGGTCATTATCTTTGATGATTATGACAGCACTCTCATAATCACCTTTAAGATTAAAGATTTGGTCTTCTAACATTATTTGTCTATCATCAACACAAAGAAACAGTTAGGCTCTTCTTACTCTCTTCTCTGAAAGTCTGATCAATAAAGGAAAGTGACTTCTAGAATTATGTTTTTCAAATTGAACTAAGCAATTAATTAAATTCATTTATGAATATCCTGTGCTAGACACTGTATAAATAGTGCAATTATCTGAAGTAGAATTTGAAGGATCTTTTAGGGTAACAAGATGATCTTCAGTGTTGTCATGGAGCAAAAGGAAAGGAACTCAACAAAGTACTTGGCGGCAAAAAATCTATTAATCAAGATTGTTTTGAAGTCGGTATTTTGAGCTCTACAAAAGAACTTATTACTATGCATGTGAATTTTGGATATATTTTATCTGAAGTCCTAACATTGACAAAGAGCATAACTGCCAATACACTGGATCCTTGCTATTGTCCCAGAAAAGAATTCAGCATAAATCCTGCCAACTTGTCCCACTGCCCTTGAAGGCAACTAGAGCAGGGAAGCCACTGGTCGACAGGCTTCTAAGAACAGCACCATAGCAAAGCTCAAGAGCACTCAGTCCAGGGTTTTTGAAACTGCAGGCTGTGAATTAAATTATGAAATCAATTTAATAGGTCACGACCAGCACTTAAAAAAATCAAGATTGAGTAGAATAGAAAAGATCACAGCAGATCATGACAGTGAAGTTGTTTTATGATACTTGTTTCCTACGAGTGTGTAGTGTAGGTCACAATATTGTAAAAGATATTCCTAGCTATGGATCTTGGACCAAAAAATTTGAAAGCTACTGATCTAATGAGCATACTAACTGTGTGCAATTTTCTAGTACTAAGCACTATATTTATAAAACAGACTGCTGGATTCTTCACAGCTAGCAAGCAGAGCCAGGTGTCGTAAATGGATCATAGATCATAAAAGGAAACTTAAATTCCCTCAAGTTCAACTGATCACCCCACACATGTAGACCTGTAAGATTCCCATCACAGAGTATCTAAGTTCTGGAAAAATCCTGTTTGCTCCTCTGCAAATGACTTCTAACTCTCAGAAAGTTCTTCATTATGTCAAATCAAAATAGAACATAAGGTTGCTGCTTTCACATGACAACTTTTCAAGTATGTGAATTTAATTTTATATAACTTTTTCTGAATAAACAGGTTCACGGTAGAAAATTTAGAAAAAACTAAAAAGCGTAAATGAGAAAGTAAAAATTACCTATAATCTAACAACCCAGAGCTAACAACAGAACCATGCTGGATATACCTCCTTAACCTGCTTTCTCCTTAACATGCAACAAATGTTTTCCTCTCCCACATATTCTTCTAAAACGCGACTATAATAGCAACATGGAATTCTAGCATGTGGCTGTAGCATATATAACCTTTCTTCCACAACTTATTTTTAAAATCCCATTAGGTGGCTAGATTATTTCCAGATTTTATTATAATAACATTAATATGAACATCTTGTACATAAATTATTTCCTTATGATAATTCTTGGATTAGAATACTAGGTTAAAAATATGCAAAGTTTTAAGGCTTTGATAGATATCTGTAAAACTATCCCCAGAAAAGTTGTACCAATTTACTTTCTGATGACACAGAAAGTGTATTTACCCTTAGCCTCACCAAGAAGAGGCATTAATTTGTTTTCCATCTTTGCCAGTTTGGTGCCCCAAAAGAGTCTATTCTCTTTTAACTTAAGTGAGGTTAAATACTTTTTGACATATTTATTGGCCATTTTTATTTCTTCTTTTGTGAATTACCCAATCATGCCCTTTGTCAAACTATCTTTTAGGCTCTAAAATAATTGATTTAGCTCTTTAAATATTTGAAGAAGGCTCTCATGCCCAGTGGAACTATTATCTTTGTTGATCTGAATACTATGCGCCAGACTTCTACTAAAAAGCTGAAAATTGTATTACCTAGTAGAGTGACTAAAGTCCACAATGGGTTTTTTCTTCCTCGTAAAGATCAGTTTGCTGAGAAACAAACCAAATGGTAGCTATATGAACTTTGTTTGCAAATGCAGATGGAAAATGACAATTTTTAAATATTTATATTATACAATTAAAAAGTAGAAGTTTCCCTCATACCAAGAAAATCAATAATAGCAATAAAAACCTCTCTCACTAGAGAGGAGTTGATGATCTTTTTAATCCTTTCCTCGGACCACGGACAAAACATTGTGCAGTTGCACTGAATCTGAGACATTTATACCACCAAAACAAAAACACAAACACAGACCAACACCTTACCATCATGGACCCCAGAGAAAGGAGCCAGAGCTTCCTTCAAGGCAAATGGATGGATATTTGGCTTCTCACTTCCTATATGAACCCTAATGAAAACGCACCCCCGAATGCTTTAAGGAGCCTCAGAACAAGTTGGTCAAGGAGGAAACCAAGTAAATTTCTAAAGTTCTTCACCTATCTGAAGGATGGCACCTCTAAAATGCCCCATACACAGCTCATATAAAACAGGTGGTTATCCTTATTTTCTTCCCCTCTTTCACAGTCTGCCTTCTCCCACATCCAATCCAAATATTTCTTGAATCTGTCCATTCCTGCCACAGTGTCTTACTTCAGGCGTTACCATCTTGTCAGGACTAAGGCAATAGTTTCCCAGCCATTCTTCCTGGCTCCTGTATTGCCCTCCTTAAATTTATCTCTATACTAATTCTAGACACACGCTTCTAAGACAAAAACATTAACTATTCAATGGCTCCCCATTGTTAGAAGATCAAGTTTCCAAGTTCATTAGCATAGCACAAAAGGCCCTTTGGCTCTACATATGCCTACTGCTCTCCTGACATTTGAATCCTTAGAAGATGCTCTTGCCTCCATGGTTAGGCGTATGCTGTTCACTCTTCTAAGAAACCTTCCCTTCTCTCCCATCAGTCAGCTGACTAATCCTGCAAGCTTGATGACTTAGCTGAAGGATGACTTCCTCTTGAAAATGTTTTCTGATCCAATTCTCACATTGCCAGCTGAATTCAGTGTCCTTCCTTGGTATCTTTTATGACATTCTGGAAAAGTTAACAAACGGGTTTTCTTATCTATTTGATGCTAAACATAGCCTAGCATTCTGTGGGGCCTCCATTTGTCCTAATCACATGGTGTTGTAATGACACCTCTCATCTGTCTCCCTTGAAGCATCCTCATCATCTTACTGTCTGGCAACTATCAAAGTCTGGCACATAGGAAGTGCTCAATTAATGTTTGTTGGATGACAAACTAACTAAATAAAAATAAATTATGATATGTTAAAAATTCACTTTACTACTTTCATCTTAGACAAAACAGATAAATTAGCAGGTAATTATTAGTATAACATAGTCTCTTCATTTACAAGAGGATTCCTGCATACTGACTCTTTAAAATATCAATTTCCTCTACGACACGCGAAATAACATTTGACATACAAACAATTTTGTGGACACATACCTTTCATGTATGATAAAACATATTTATATTGGCATTTGGCCATCAAGTTTTTAAGTACAGGATGCCAAATATAGCTTAGCATGCTGCTGTTTACACAGATGCACTCAATAAATATAACTTTTTAAGAGTCGAATCTTGGATTGGCTACTTTGCTCACAATTATTCTCTTTTCTGGGTATGCAGCCTCCATACACTCTAGGAGTAGGCCCAGTGGGTATGTCTATGTGACCCTGGCCCCCGGCCAGAGAAGACTGGTTTAAGAATGAGCATCTGACCCAAGCCAGGCCAAGCAGGGTCTTCCCCTGAATTTTTTTATCTTAGGATCAAGGAACATCCGAGTCAACCCCTTTCTAGTGGTGAGAGCTGCCAGATGTAAAGCCAGATGTAAAACTCGAGAGGAGTTGGTGACCATGTTCCCTGCCACATGTACAGAAACTGATACATAGTCATTTCTATCAAAGAGAACGAAGCCAACATGGAGAAAGAAACAGAGATGAGAAATGATGAGAGTCCTGGAGATGACAAGTATCCAGGAGATGACGACAGTCCGGGAGATGACGAGAATACTGGAGATGAAGAGAGTCCAGGTTATGTTCAATAACTGGTCCCCAATCTCTCGGAGGCTCTGCCTCACCTCTGCCCTCCCCATAGTTTAGCTGTGTGAGATATTTCACTTCCTCCGAATAGATTCACACAAGCTGGCTCAGGTTGGACTCCTGTCACTTGTCAGCAAAAGAATCCTGACAGTACAAATAGATAAATGAAAAACTGATTCACCTGAATGTTCCCCCCAACTAATTCGTTTAGCAAATTCAACCAGATGGTTTGGCATAATGAAGGCATGGGCTAATTTACATGAGGTTCCTATTCAGAGAGAAGGAAGGTATTCATTTTGACATATATTTAAAACAAAAGTAAGTTTCAGGCAACATACACCATCGCGAATCTGAAGTGTTCGATCAGTGTCACACGAACAAAGAACCTGTCCTCTTCCCTTCAGAAGGTTCTCACAAATTAACTGTGGGTTTGGAATCTCTGTGGGAGAGACCAAGCCCCAGAAACTGCAAAGGCTTCCTTTCTCAGGATTCTTTTAGCTTATGGACCCCTCGATAATGCAAGATAATGAGAGAATTTTCCAATCTAGAAGTGAATTTTCCTAATGAATAGAACAAAACTCAATAGCGTTGCTTCAGCCAGATTTGGAACTCATGGTGGAATCTGTGCGAATTTGAAGACAAAGACTTCTTGCTGATGCCAACCTTTAAGACTGGCTCTATCAGTTGGCAGAGGGGAAATTACTTTCTGATGCATCTCACTACAGGGGCTGTTCTTCCAGGCTGCAACGGCAAGACACAAAGGAGGCAGAGAAGTGCAAAGACTGGCGGCCTTCTAAGAACGGTGGCTGGACAGCGCTGGCAGACCCCTCCACCTGCGCGGACTTGGAGTTGCAGAGGGAAACTGATGTATAGACTCATAGTGCCCTGGCCATAGCTTTCCATTCTGTGACAGCACGGCTTCAGGGAGGCATAGACGTTAATGACCTGGGGACCCCAGGGATGGCTTAAACCTTGGTGCTCTGACTGCCCCTAGCCCGCAGTCTTCCTGTCCGACTGTTCTGCTCCTCAGCAGACACTTGATTCTGAGGTGTGGCAGGACTTTTCTCCTGTGGTACTCCCCCGTGTTTCGGGGTGTATTTCTCTTCGGTTTGCTGCCTGGAAGCATTGTCCCTTTGGACAGAGCTCTCTCTGATTTGACTGGTCCCTTTATGGACTTGCGTCTCTTTGACAGGCTGCTGGGTGGGGGCCACACCATCCCGCTCTGGGGGATCCAAAGCAGTCTCTCTCTTCTGAGACCTTCCCCGTTTGGGAACCTGTTCTCTTCTCCTTGGACGCTCCCCGAGAGCAGAACCATCCACTCCTGACTCTGCTGAGGCCTTTGCCCTCTGGAGAGGCCTCCTGTGCTGGGGTGGACCCTCTTGAGTTGGTTGATCACCACTGAGGGCAGTTTTATTTTCTTGAGATAATCCTCCAGAATTCTCTCTTTTCACAGATGGTCCTTTTCTGGACACAGCTACCTTTTGAGCCAGGTCATTTGAGGGGAGCTTGGCATGGGCCTTTTTCCTGGAATAATGTACTTTTTCCCTTTTCTCTTCCTGTACTTGGGGATCTTCAGGCAATGATTCAGTGTGGGGTGGTTCACGAACTTCTGGTGTATGGACTTTTCTCCTCTGGTTCCCCCCAGGGCTCTGAGGAGGGCTGGGGTTAGGGTGGTCAGGTACTTGTGGGGTGGTCAGCTTACTCTGGGCTTCCAGTCGCCAGGCTGTCTGATGACTTCCAGGAGGTGCCTTTTTCAGATGTGGTGGTCCTTTAGCTGTCTCTCTTTGAGAAGGGAGTTTTTTTTTTTTTAGCCCCCACCTGCTGCACTGGCTCTTGGTTTTGGGGTGAGGGCTGCATATCTGGAATCTTCTTGCTAGAGGAGAGGTCTGCTTCTGGAGCTTGCCTTTCCTTTGCAGGCCTCGAATCATCATGAGCTGCCATGTTCTGAGGCAGCTGCTGCTTTGCAAAGGGAGTGGGAATGCGAGGGAGCCTGACTACCTGGGCCTCCTCTTCCTGGGGTGGAGCGGCGGCGGGCTGCGGTGCCTGCTCCTGGACGGGTGGACTGATTTGAGGGAGCTTCACCTCCCTGACTTTCTCCTCCTGGACTTGCTGAGGACTGTGGTCTGGACGGGAACTCAGATTCTGTGGTGGTTTGGACTGGGGAGGGCTGATGGGAGGAAGTCTACTGGGATCTCCGTCCTGAGCTGGCGGAGGCCTGGGAGAGGGAGTCATGATTTGACCCGAGGCCGTTCCTAGAGCCTCCTCCCTGCTGGGGGAGAGGAGTTTGGGTGTAGGCCTCCTACTCTGGAGGGGAGCGAGGACGCGAGGCTGGGGCAGCCTGGTGGGAGCCAGCCGGCTTCTGGGAAGCAAAGCCACTGCGTCTTCCTTGTCTTGGGTCTGTTTGGTATTTGTTGAGTCTTGGGGTTGTGGCAATTCTGGGTAAGGAGTGCTGACCCGGACAACTTCTGCTTTGGAGGTTCCCTCCTCCAGAGGTTGTTGAGACTCTCCCAGAGATGGTCCGAGGGCCTTGGCCCCATCAGGGTGAGAAGGATCTCTTGGAGGATCATGATGGGAACTGTAGGGTGGCAGATTGGCTGGCTCAGTTTCCTCACCCTGGGTTCTCTGGGGGCTGAGGGATGCTGGGCCAGGCCCCTGTGGAGGTTCAGATAGGGGAGGGTCCCTAGGGGTTACCTTGGCCTCCCCCGATTCCTCATCCTGGTCCGGCTGAGGGCTGTGGGCTGGAGGGGCATCAGGGTGCTGAGGAGGCCCTTGGGAAGGAGTGGCGGGAGGCTGCCCTACTTCACCTGCTTTCACCTCAGATGTCCGGGCCTCATTTTCAGGGAGATTTGTGGCTAATATTTTTGAAGGAAGATCTGATTGTTGAACATCCCCTTCTTTCTGGTTTGGGGATAAGTCTTGGGCCTGCTGGGGAATACCAAGTGCTGATGAACTGGGCTGGGGAGGAGGCTCAGCAGTGACATGGCTATTGGGAGAAAGCTCCTTTTGATGGGTTGCTCCCTCCTGAGTCAGCTCTTGATTCTGGGAGGGAGCTAGGTTCTGGTTTTCAGGGATCTTTGCATGAATCTGCATTCCAGAGAGATGCTCTGTTATCTGGCCATCTGCTTGCAGTTTTGCCAAGCGCCTCGGGGATGGAACCAGGTGTGCTGGAACCCCAGAGGGAGTCTTCTTGCTAGAGGGAGCTCCTGCTTTGACATAAAAAGAAGTTAGCTAAACACATCTTAACAAATACGATTATGTAGCTTTAGAAATTAATAACAAAAAATATCTTTCCTTTTGGGATACACATAGGCACTTAAAAAGAATAAAATTACACATATAGAAGAATTCAACTGTCCCTTCTCCTTGGGGATACTAAGTGCCCAGAATTCTCTTATTTAGTGGAACTTAGAACAATTTTATTCAACTGAAAACATGAACTTTAATGAATAAACATAAAGAGGCTTTTTCACAGAAGCAAAATTTATTTCCAGGTCTGATAGCGGCAAGAAAATATTCTAAGCAAATGAGATTTTAAATTTTCACCACCTTAGAGGTCAATGCTGCTTTAATGGTAGAAACTAGAAGATGGACATCTGAGCCAGGTGGAGTCCTGTCTGTTTCCTTGGTTAATGGCAGTCCTCTTAAAGAAGCCGTGAGCTCTGTGAGGAGTCATGTCAGTTTACCAATACCTGGCATTGGTAAATGGTGCACAGACCTTGGCGGGCACCCAAAAGATAAGTGATAAAGAAAAAAGGAAAGAACAGATCTATGGAATCATAAGGCACCACGGCTCCGAGAAGCTGCTCCCCAAAATCCATGATCCAAACTCCTATTCTCTCCCCCACTCCCAGGGTCACCCTTTTCCCTCCAAGTCTGCCCTGGCTTCAGAAATGGATCTCAGAGGCCACTAGCAAGGTTGATGTTGCAGAGAGGGATTGTTCCTTCAATCACCATGGGAGCAAGTTCTCAGAGTGAGTCTGTTCTCATGGACACAATCATCCCAGCGGGTACTTGTCTATGACAGAAGCCTTGATATACTCGGGTGGCCCAAATAGCATCTTAACCCAGTCCCAAGAACACGGCTCTGAAATGGTACTGGTCAGAGGCTCACGCCGCTCTGGAACAGCCTTGAAGAAACTAGTCTCAGCTCACTTTGGGGGAGGCCTGATACTCAGAGACTCCAAACCAAATCAGACCTTGGAGGTGATCCCAGAGTGCTCCATCCCCAGAAGCAAACCAGGCTCCTGGCCACCTCTGCTGTCACAAAGCAGGATGAGCTTGGACTACTCCAGGTTCTCATTGAAGCTCCTAGTCCAGGCATGTACCCTATGCATCCAGGCAATCCAGATGTCTCTGAGGAGGGCAGCGGAGGGGGTGGGAGGTTGAGGGGTGGGAAAGGGGGAACAAGGGAAAGCTTGCCTCTTGGTGGGGCTTCTGAGGGGATGCCCTGTTCATCATTCTTATCTCCCTAGTTTATAACAGTTATAAATTAAAATATGAATTTAGCCCAGAAACAAGGTTAAAATAAAATAGAAGAACAGTGAAAATATCTAGAGTAGGTAAATTCATAGAGACGGAAAGTAGATTAGAGGTTACTAGGGTATGAGGGAAGTTATTGCTTAGTGGGTACAGAGTTTCTGTTTGAGGTGGTAAAACATTTTGGAAATAGGTAGTGGTGATGGTTACACAACGTTATGAATGCAATTAATGCCATTAAATTGTACAGTTAAAGTGGCAAATTTTATGGTTTTCTTTTTACCACAATAAAAAAGTAAATTTAAAAAAGGTAGAATAATATAAGAACAGTGAAACCCAAAGCTGAAGTTTCTTTCCATCTTTAAGCCTCCTGGTTTCCTATAATCAGATATACAGGATTTTTTTTTTGCCCACTTTCACAATTTAACAATTCACATAATTTGGCAAATGATAGCATGCCCTTTATTAGAGATAAAGGCACCACTTTATGGACTGGTAAATTGCTCAATTTTCCCCTGTTTGACTCATCATCACCATCATCATTTTCCTCTATCATTAGTCAGAATTCTGAATAATAATTTGCAAATATAATTTTATTTTATGTTCTTTATGGCAAGAACTCTGGGTGGTGGCTGAATCAGCTTTTTAAAAGCTTTGCTGGAAGCACTGACTATTCCAGAAATAGGTTGTATAGAGACAAATGGAGGGTAAAAACATCCCTTATATGAGTTGTGAATATAGTGAGTTTTTCCTTATTTTTATAGAGACTATGTTGTTTACTCAGGCTTTTTTTCAGTCTCCATGCTTTAGAAATGAATATTATCTGCATTGCTATAGGGGGAAAAAATAAGACAATTCTGTACTTTAATTGATATACATTTTCAATTAATGGTACATCTAAAGATCTCGAGACTTCAAATCACTGTGTACCTAAAGTTACTATTTTATACATGTATTAAATGAGAATTCCATTTGTCTCTCCCCTGGTGTAGGTTTACATTTCTGGGTCCAAGGTAATGGGCCTGCTCTACTCAGACTGATGGACCGCTGGCTTACTTTTATCACTTTGTGCCTTCCTCACCATTGAGAATAGAAATTAAAATTGCATTCTCAGTTACAAATTAGCAACATAAAAATTACTAAAGATAAGGCTATGCTTTATTATATTGGGGAATAATTTTCAGTTTGCACTGATACAGAATTACTGCTTCCATGACAACAATGCCGTTGGCCCTCAGATTTCTGTTTGTACTGAAACCTAACACATGAATAGTCTAATCCAGCTGGGAAAAACCTCAGCTCTGGAAGATCAGATTCCAACAATGCTCCATAATATTATACATAGTTGTTTTTGTTTTTTAGAAATGGGAGTTCAAAGTGATCTCTAACCAAATTTATGATTATTGGTGAAATTGAGAATACAAAACTAAGGCTTCCTATTTCCTTTCAGTTTTCTAATTGCTCAGACAAAACTGTCTTTCAAAATAAAAAAAAAAATAAAAAAACTGTCTTTCAAAGAATCTTAAATCTTTTTTATTTCAATTTCTTACTGTTGACAGCTCAATTATATAAAAAGAATATAGCGCTATATGTACTAAAATTACTGACTTTTGTTTCTAGGGATCCCACTTATGTAAGTAAGGTAGGTACTTACGTAAATATACCTAAACCACAGAACTTAAAATCAGAGTGACCCAGCTCAGAGCGGAGGCAAAGAGGTAAGAGCCGGGCAGACCCAAGGAGGTGACCCTGCTGGGGCTCTGGGCCTTGAGGTGATTTTGGTTGGGCTCCGCTCACCTTCAGGGAATCTGTAAACATCTGGCCCACGCTCCTTGGCACAAGCTTCATGGCCCTGAAACCCAGAGAGGCCTCTGCCTCTACTCTTTGGCCACTAGAGACACTGTAAGGCTTATTAAGGAGGACTATGTTAATTGGAACTTTTAATAGTCACTTGAATAATGTCTGGCCTGCACAAAGTCACTTTATGTGCAAGTTTATCCTTAAACCGTCAACTGAAAAATGAAACTTCCTCCACAGATTAACTGTATACATAAAATAAAGTGTTTGGCTCCTTAAGAAAACACATTATTTTCCAAAATACTAAACCCTGCCAGAAGAACAGGGGTCTGTTGAGGCCAGTGAGTTGATACATTAATTACAAACCCTCCCATCTACTTTTTAAAGCTGAGATTATATTAGTCAATAATCGGATGGCCCAGTTTAGTTATTAAATGTATCTGAGAGTGATAACATTTTTACAAATTCTATAATTCATACTTTTCATTAAATCAGACAGGCCTAACCCAATTGGTCCAAATAAATGAAGTTTTATTATGGCCCTTAAAATAGGAGTCCACTTTTCTATGCATACATTGTCTGGTCTATTAATTCACCGAATGGCAACTGCACCCAGTAGTCAGTGTTCTGATGCTTGTAGAATAAGAAAAGATGGAGAGACGGAGCCTGGCTGGCTACTGAGGCAGAGAGCTGCTCAAGCGCCACCCTTCAGAGGCCCCCTGTGCTGCTGATTCAGAAACACGCTGTTTCCAGTTACTCAGAACTGGTCGGGCTCAAGGGACTGACTCATGTTTATCCAAACCCACAAGGGGCTGATTTGAAAGCCAGAACGCCATTTTATTAATTTACAAAGAGAGATGGGCTGGCTCAGGGATCGGGGCAGGGTGTCCTAACGTAGGGGACAAGCCCCACAGGGACAAGTCTGCCCCGGGACCAAATTAAAGATCAGAAGGTTGCTGGGTTTGCAAAGATTGAAAGCAAAGGGAGCCAGACTTCCTCAAGAGAAACTTCCACGGAGCTACAGATGCCTCATTAGATGCACTACGCAACTGGGCCGGCAGAGCTTTCTAAAGATCCAATGCCCGAGGCAGCGAATCGGAGCCGAGCTGGACAAGCACACCGCCATGCCCCTGACTGAATGTTCCCCCTTTGGAGACGGAGCACAGTCCTCCACTCCCCTGTTAATGCCTGTTTTCAGGCAGGGCGCACTTGCTTCAGGTGCTTTCCAGTCAGTAGGTTGTCCCCGGGTCACTTTCTCCTGTGAGACATACCTAAGGAAAACCTCAGTCATGATCTGTTGGTTGTTACAGTTTCAGACTGGCCTCATTCCAGAATTCCAGGGGCACCTGATCTAGGAAAAGTGTCTAAAATGGCAAAACAGCACAATTAGTTTGAACTCTGGCAAAATCATGACCTGGCCTGCCTCAGCCTGGCCAGGATGCAACCGGGCAACCAAAATCCTCCTTGGCGGAAGGGTCACAAAGGCTAAACTACACGTGACCACAAACCTGCGCAAGGACTGGCTGTAACAGCTGTGCAGCAGCAAGGGGCCCGTGCTAACATTTGACAATACGTGGTATGCGAATGCAGTTCAGTTCATTGGGAGACCTTCTGTTTTTAGTACTATGGTGGCAAAACCACGTACCATAAAATTTACCATCTTAACCACTTTCAATTGTACAGTTCAGTAGCACTAAGTACATTCACATCGTTGTGCAACCATCACTGCCATCCATCGGCAGAACTCTTTTTGTCTTGCAAAACTGAAACTCTGTACTCATTAAGCACTAAACTCCCCATTCCATCCTCCCACCAGCCCCTGGCAACCACCATTGTACCTTCTGTCTCTGAACATACAGTATTCATGTTTTTGTGACTGGCTTATTTCACTTAGCATAACGTTCTCAAGGTTAGCCACATTGTAGCATATGTCAGAGTTTCTTTCTTCTTTAAGGCTGAATAAAATTCCATTGTCTGCATATAACACATCTTGTTTATCCATTTATCCATCGATGGACGTTTGGGTTGCTTCCACATTTTGACCATTGTGAATAATGCTGCTATGAACATTGGTGTACAAATAGCTGTTCAAGGCTGCTTTCAATTCTTTTGGGTATAAACCCAGAAGTGGAATTGCTGGGTCATATAGTAATACTATTTTTAATTTTTGAGGAACCACAATATTGTTTTCCACAGCAGCTATACCATTTTACATTCCCAATTTCTCCACACTTTGCCAACATTTATTTTCTATTTTATTGTGTTTTTTTTGTTCTTTATAGTAGCCATCCTAATGGGTATGAGGCAGATTTGGGGCGAACCTTTAAAATACATCTTAAAATACTCATGTACCAAAATTCTAAGTAGGGCTTTTGAATTCCTAGATTCCAAGGAGATATACTCTTACATATCCTACATCGTTTGCTGTGCATGATCCACGAGGCAGGTGGGGAACATTAACTTCAGCTAGCAGGACAGTAACGGAAGCTCAGAACAGCTAAGCTGCTTGCCCAAGGGAGCAGCAGGCCAGGACCAGACTCATGTCCTCTGCCGTTATACTCTGCAGTGCAGCCTTTCCAGGACTGGGGCAAGGCAAAGTAAAGGAGATAGAAATTCCTTGGACTAAAACAAGACTACATACAAATCTGCCAATCAGAACACCACCTCAGCCCCACAAGGCAGCCAAACCTCTGGAAGGCTGAGTTCTGAACCATGAGGCTGACTCTTATCTACTATGAACCTCCAAGGCACTGGCCTGCATGTCCTTGAAGGGCAGTCCTCTGAGTTCCATCACGGTCACCGAGACAAGCAGAAGCTCAGGTTCAGAGGGCTGACTCATGCAGCTCTTTTGTGGGGACAATCACCCCAGGGAAGTAGAAGTATAGGGAGTAAAGAATTAAAACCAGCTATGGCCTGGGTGATGAGCACCCAAAGAATAAGTCACAGATTTGTTTTCTTTTCCACACACACACACACACACACACAATTCTGGCACGAAAGGGATAGGATGATACCTGCAGTTGGAGCCAGACCCTTGGCAGTTTCCTCAGACAGTCCGAGGTATTCTCTAACGAGCTGACTCAGTTTTTGGTAGGCAACATCCAGATCATCTACAGTAAATGAGAGAGGGTACTTTAAAGCAACAGAATCACATCAAAATACAGTCAATTTGGTGTATTTTTTTTTTGGTGGCATTTTTTGGTCGTAGTGATTTTTTAGCTAAGTTTAATTTTATGACTACTGTGGTAGGCAGAATTCTAGGACCCAAAGCCACTTCACCCGTGTACAAACTCCTCCCCTAGAGTGGGTAGAACCTGTGAACACGATGAGATAATACTCCCGTGACTATGTTGCATTACATAGCAAAAGGAATTTTTGCAGTAATTAAGCTTACTTATCAGTTGAATTTGGGCAAATAAGGGAGATTACCCAGGTGGGCTTCTCTAATCACATGAGCCCCACAAAAGCAGAGTTTTCTGGTAGCAGAAGAGGAAGGCAGAGACTCAAAGCATGAGGGGGATTGGATGTGCTGTTGCTGGCCTAAAGATGGCGTGAGTCACATGGATAAGACCTGGGAGCACGCTCTGGGAACTGAGGGCAATCCTTGGCAGGTGGCCAACAAAGAAACAGGGACCTCAGTCCTACAACCACAAGAAACTGCATTCAGCCAACAATAAGAATGTACTTTGGAGCAAATTTTTCCCCAGGGACCTTACACTTCAAAAACAAAACTTGGCTGAAAGTTACTGACCTGCATTGATTACCGCATCAAAATATCCTGGAAATTTCTGATTAATTTTAACATAAAGTTCCACCCTGGAGACAGCAAATTCAATCTCTACACGACTAAATAATCCTTTCCTCCGCAAGTATCCCTCATAATTTTTCTTGTCCATGGGTACCACCAGGATATAGCGAGGCTCAAAATAGGAACATTTCAAACTTCTTACACCCTATGCGTTTAAAGAAAAGATAATAAATTAGAAACAAATACATGACTTAGAAATCATTTTGGACATGTCTGACAACATAGGTATAATAAGTAGTATTACACTGAAGAATTTATCTGTATAATTAGCTATTATTTTACTATAAATATCTCAAGATTGGATTACTTCTCTCTGTTCATCAAACATTAAATTATCATTGGAAATACAAGAATTCATTCTACCTGGTAACTTCTAACTAATGACTTTAATGAATATGACTGTTAAAAAAAGAAAATTGTGGGGCAGGCCCGGTGGCGTAGTGTTTAGGTTTGCGTGCTCCACTTCAGCTACCCTGGGGTTCACAGGTTCAGATCCTGGGTGCAAACCTACACACTGCTCATCAAGCCATGCTGTGGCAGCATGCCACATATAAAGTAGAGGAAGACTAGCATGGATGTTAGCTCAGAGCCAATCTTCCTCACCAAAAAAAAGGAAGAAGAAGAAGAAAGAAAAGAAAATGGCTAGATCAAATAGGTACACTGACAGCAGTACTGCATCTTCATTACTGAAGAGTAATTTCAATTTTACATGTCAAAAGGCATCCTTGCAGCACCAGGAGATAGTGATCTTACCAGAGAGGAAGGGCTCCTCTATTACCCTTCTGTCTCCTTGGGACCCTTCCTGTTCCTAAACTGGCAGCCTGGTTGGTTGGTTCCTATTATACCTCACGGCTTCTTCCCAGAGCATGGGAAAGCCAAGCTCATGATACCCTGATACCAGGAGCTCAGAGCGTGAACACTGGCAGGTGGTGGTCTGCGGATCTGGGGGGCTGGGTTGTGACTGCAGCTCTCCAGCTGCTGTAGACTCTGTGCAAATCCCTCCAGCTCCCTGACTGCCAGCGTCCTCATGGGTGAAATAGAAGAGCTATTCCACACGAACTCTAAAGCTCCCTCCATCTAAATCTTATCATCAATAGTTTAATTCAATGTTCCAAATCTTTGCTTTAAAAATTTGGGGGAGGAAATACAGGCTCTTTTAAAAAAAAATTTCTACGAGAGTCAATACCAAGAGCAGTTTGGAAAAATGCTATAGCTGGGGAGAATCAGGAGAATAAAACCTGATTTATAGACTCAACTTCTAGGCAATGAGTAGGAGAAAGCTCTCAGGGAGAGAAAAAGTACAACAGGAGCCAGCACTCAGAGGACTGATGAACTGGAAACAGGTAGACACAATTTGCTGGAGACTTTCTGCATGCAAAGATGTCTTAATTTTTATTTCTGCCTTGTCCAAAGAAGACATTTTGGGGAAAGGCTTTTTTGTTTATTAGCATAGAAACAATGGAAATCTTCCTAAAGATGCAAAATCAATCAATTGCAGAAAGATAAGAATTGCAGGATTTTGAAGGTGGGAAAATTAAAGAGCTGGAAGAAACGTGGCCAGTTTCACTGAAGCTAGGCAACACTTAAACCAATGCAAGGAGCCAAAAGGACTCAGTCTCCTGCTCTGCGAAGTTATCAAGGAAATAAGTTTTAAGAAAGATTCAGAGTCGATATAAAGGAACACTAGATGTGCCCAGATTTGACTTTGAATAAGTTTGGTCTCATGGAATCATTTTTATTGCATCTTTTTCTTCTGACTACAAAAGTGTTATACCGTTTGGAGAAGTTAACTTGAAAAAAAAATCAGCTGTCTTTGAAGATTTCAAATATCTAATAAAGCCATATATTTAAAGACAAATGGGTGGAATATTCATGCTTTTACTCTGGATCTGAATTTTAGAGAAATTTCTATGTACTCTAATATAGATCACTGGGGGAAGACGGCATGTTGGGGCAGAGAGAGAAATCTGAAATCTGCAAGTCTAACTTGCTGGAAGAATGAATACACTGCAACCAGTGAGCAATGGGAGTCAGGTGACAGCCTAGCCCACACAGCTCCCATGAAGAACGATGGAACGTCAACTGCATGGAGCTGCCATGGTCCTGAGGGGACAGGGAACCAGTTCCACATCCTCTAAGAATCAGGCTTTATCTAACATCACTTTACACAAACAAAGACCGTGCTCTAAAAAGAAAAAGAATAATTTAGTGTGGAAATCACTTAGAAAATAAATCTTGAGTGGCAGTTTCACTCATAGCAAAAGTGCAATTTCTTGTACTGTCATTTAATCCCTGCCATTTAATTTTTCATGTGTCTTGCCTCCACATACTAATTATAAACTTAAAATCTCACTTTTGTATGCACTCCTCTTGTGCCTAAGGTGCTACCTGTACATTGTAGCTCCCACCCCAACCCCAAATATATATATATGTACAAACTCACTCATGTAAAAAATAAATTGATTGAATGAAAAACACTTACTTCTATTTCCATATGAATACAGCTCGCTAAACCATCTCTTGCGATACCTTCTACGGTGTCCCTATTTAATCCATAATTGTGATTACCATAATTAAATGTTAGAATGAATTTCCCCTGAAATTTAAGAAGTACAAAGATTTTCATATAACAGCTGCCATAATGGAATTTAATATAAATAAAAGTATTTGGTGTCTTACTTTTATATGATTCCACAAAACTTACAAATATTAGCAACTATATAAGAATGACAATGGGTTTATGAAACTCAATATCAAACTGTGATAGAGAAATTTATTCAGAATTCTCAGCTGGCAAAAACATTAAGCTTTTGGAAGTAATCTGCTGACAAAATGGTAGAGGAGAGCGAAGGTACTAAAGCTTATGGGAGAAGAGATCATTTTGCTTACTTACCCACTTCCTGCCAAAGCTGCACCATAAACCTTCGTTACTGAGAGAGTAAAACTAATAGTTCGCCCTTGCCTCAGCCATTTTGGCTATCCCAGCAAACCAGGTAGCCCAGAAAAAGCGTCCACCCTCAAAAGCCTTACAATCCCAGATAAGCCTGAAGGCCATGAATTACAGGGACATCCTAAAACCTTTGCATCCTGAGATAAGCCATAAAAAACAGATTCATCCAATTTTTCCTTATAAACACAGCTTTTTATTGAAACCGCCTCAAATGTTATTCAATAGAACTGTTGTGTGCCCATAGGCATTTGAAGTATAAATACTGCATTCTCTCTGTATTCTGGAAGCCCAGTTCCTCCAAAAGCTATCTTCTGTGTCTGCTGTGGGTGAGGAGGAAAATCCACAACACCCCCCATAATCAAAAGAAGTTTATTTCATGCTTTCTAAAGTTAAAATCTCAACAATAAATATCCTTAATATTTTACTTCCTCAGTGGTATACCTTCTTTGTTCTACGGAATAAATACTGTGACTCCTTTTCTTTTAATATACGTATTATACCTATATAGATAGATATCTGAATCTCCTGTCAGGTATGTACATTATCTTGTTTACTGTGACTCACTCCATTTTCAAAATGTACATTTGAATCACTTTTCAGACATATACTATGAGTGTATTTACTCATACGTAAGGGCCTCCCTCTGTGGACCCCTAAAACATTTCTTGAAAGGATGTAGGGTTGGGAGGAATCTTGCATTGTACTAATGCATATACTACTAATGTATATAAAACAGGCCCTATTAAACTGATTTTTTAAGAATTGAGCTGAAGAGGTACCCCAGCTCCTGGATGATGATACTCCTTTCGTCTCTTCCTGCCTGTGGACTTCTTAATAAATAGCAATAATCACATTTCAGAGACTCCAGATCTGTGGTCTTATTTCCACAAGCGGGGAAAAGTCTCTGCAGGTAAGTGATTGTGTATATGTCCTTAAAAAAGGTTCATGTGTCTGTGGGCACGTGGGGGTGGTGGAAGATCTGTGTATTGGCGGGGGGGGGGGGGGGGGTGAATGTATACAAAGGGTGTACCAGTCTATGTGTATCTGTCAGAGTGGGTAGGTGTGACTGCCCACAGTAGGTGTGTGCCAATGGGGTATGCCAGGGTTGTCTGTCAGTGGTGGGGGCTGTAACTGACAGGGACACAGGCTGTCTGGGTGTGTGTTCTGTGGATGGGGGGTCCTGTGTACAGAAGGCTGAGTGTGTGGCTGAGGTTAGTGAAGATGACAATGTGTCATGAGTTCATAATCTCTAGGTTTGTCTTTCTTCATGAAACAGGCTCAAACTCACTTTAAAGAAAAGGAGATCAGAAGGAAAATTCAAGTCGAAGAAAATGACATTATATTGAAGTAATATAGGTTAGCAGAAGCAGTAAAAATGAGTACTTCTCAAACACATATGGATTTTTGTAGAGGGAGTAAAACTGTAAGACTAAATATAGTATACAAGTACAGTGATTTCTAAGAGGAGGAACTGAACCAGACTTACTCTATTACAGATCCGACAAGGTACGGAACACCAGGGGAGCATATGGGGTACTGAGAACAGATGAACTGAACCAAGAAAAAAATGCCTCAGACTCTAACAAGAGAAGTTAACATTAATTTTAGGAACTAGTTGTCTTTAAACCCAAAGACTCCTTACTAATATCATTCAAAGAAAATGTTCCTTACTAATATCAAGATAACCCCTCAAATCTCTATTAAAGCTTTTAGAAATATAAACTCCCAGAGTACTCTTGATACATGAAAATGAACTGCCAAAATATAGCCCTAGGAGAGCAAATTATAAAGAATTTCCAATAGGTTCTTTTGACAAGGTTAGAGGGGAAATGGCCTAGGGATTATAGGACTTTCTCAGTGGGGGTTCTCCGTGAATACAAGAGAAACTACGTGCCATGTGTAAAGTTGGGCATTCCAGGTTAAACAGGTAGAAACTGCAGGGCCTGCACTTACATGTTCCACAGTTATGTACACTGAGGGACAAGCCAGGTCCATTGTTTGGGGATGGAGGACAGCGAAGGAGGGAGGAAGGGGACGGGGAGATGTAGCTACAAGAGCATCACTCGTTTGATGGTGATTTTTTGTAAAAAGAAATAGACTAGTCCTTAATCCGGCCCTTTGGCAGCTTCAGAAAAAAAAGTGGTGCAGGATTCATTTGGTGAAAGAAAGGATGATAATATAAACAAAATTAAGTCCTATGGTGAAGAACAAATAAAAGGATTACAGACTCATCAGTAGTGATGAAAATCTGAGATACTTTTTCAGTTTAACTGAAGGCATGGGTAGATATGTATTGACATTAGCATATACTTTTGAGAGAAAAAATACACTTGGGTATGAGGAGTCCCTTTGCAGGTAAAGGCCAAGAAAGAAGAAATAAATTGTTTTTAAGAAAATGAACTCAGAGAAGAGGGTGTTGTGAATTATTACCAATAACTAGATTAACAGGGTTTCAGGGGATAAAAACTTAGTGGTCTCTGGACAGAACACTCCAATCCTAAGAATGCTTCGTACATCACATCAGGTCTGTGAGAACTGTCTATTTTGAGTAAAATCTGATTGATAATGGCAGCACCTGATGAACACAGATCACAAGAATTTTTTGTAGAGCTTTTACTTCTATTTTCTTAAAACATCTACTCATTCAGTTTTATTGGAAATTCGTAATATTTTCTCCAAGATCATAAAATAAGACAGCATGTGAACAATGATATATTAAGTGGTTTAAGGAAAAAAACAACTCATTGAGAACATCTTTCTCATAACAAATACAAAATCTGTTACCTTTCTGTCGCTACTTCCTAATATTTCTACCAGAGAACATATATGTCTCATGCAATAAAAATACAGGAGAACATTCTTACCATGTTTAGCATTTCATCGAAAACTTCTTGAGAAATAAAATGATAATCAACTCGATCCCCTTCTCCAAAGTAAGGCGGTCTTGTGGTGTGACAGGCCCTGAAAACGTAGAACAGATAACCTAGTCTATTTCTATTAACCTGAATTCCAAAATGGAAAAGGTTTCCGCATAAAGTATGTTTTAAAAATTGAAATTGATCCATGAATCATAAATCGTAAAGTAACATAACTGTGAAAACCCTGTGGTTTTGAAGCGCTAGACTATACTCAGCCACTACGCTCCACAGGGATTAGACACATTTTATATTATTGACACCAAATTCTTACTCATTGATATTTGTCACCTTCTGAACCACCTCCTCTGCTCTCACATAATAATACTTTAAGAAGTATAACAATATTTATTACTCACATATTTTCCACCCACGTGTTTTCACGTTCTCTCTGATCTACGGGCATTTTCCGCGTGCTCCCCTCCTCACCCCTCCTCCGGGCTAACCCATTTGTCTTGTAGGACTCAGTTGAAGTGCCATCCCCCTAAGAAGCTGTCCTTGACCTCCTATCACTGGGTTATGCATCTCTTTATACTCCTGCAGCCTCAGTGTCTTCCGCCAGCTGCATCCCAGCTCCTTGTTCAGGACCCCGTCTCCTCTGCAGTTTGAGGGCAGAGATGAGCTCATTCCACTACGCTGCCAACACTTCTCAATACTCTGCGTGAACCTCCTATGGGAATCCATGATTCCAATGCTGAATGGAATTCTCAACTCACCCAGAGAGGGCTTCTCTGACCACGGTCGGAAACAACACTCCCAGCCCACCTCCCACACCTGCAGTTACTCTCTATCCCCAAAACTGCCTGCTTTTAGATGCATGTTAGGTTTTTTCCTCTTTTCCAGCAAGACATATGAATCATGAGGGGAGTATTTCATCTTGTTCGTCTTCCTGGCCACTGCATTCTCAATGCCCTGCACATAGTAGGCATTCACTAATATTTGTAACATGAATGAATAAACGAAACCTGTGCAGCGGCTAACAGCCATGATAACAGCCATTTTAGAGCTGACTATAACAATGACTTGTCCGAGGCCACAGAGCAGGCCAGTGTCGGTCCCAGAACTAGATGATGGGGGTCCCAACTAGCCCAGGACTCTTCACGTCATCCCATTCTGACTTCTCAGTGTTAAGCTCTGGGAATACAAACCAATTTTTAGATCATCCTGTAGTTTTAAAATAGGAGATGAGAAGAGCTAGAACCTTGATAGGTTATTTCATTTATTCCCAATAAAAACCATGAGGTAGGTGTTATTGTTTTCATTTTACAGATGATGAGACTGAGGCCCAGCAATTAAGCAACATCATTAAGTAGCCATGCCAGGATGACTCCAAAGTCAATTCTTTTTTTTTTTTTTGGTGAGGCAGATAGACCCGGAGCTAACATCTGTTGCCCATCTCACTCTTTTTGCTTGAGGAAGATTGTTGCTGAGCTAACATCTGTGCCAGTCTTCCCCTATTTTGTATGTGGGACCCCACCACAGCGTGGCTTGATGAGTGGTATGGAGGTCTGTGCCCAGGATCTGAACCCGTGAACCCTGGGCTGCCAAAGTGGAGCATGCAAACTTAACCACTATGCCACAGGGCCAGCCCCACCGGAGTCAATTCCTTTTAATATCATACTGAGAAGGTAAAGTCGTAACCTCAAAAGCCTCTCCATTACAAAGTCAAAGACTAATAAATTTTTGTAATTCATTCCACTATTCTCCTTCCATTATAATCAAGAATTAACCACACTAGTAAATTTTAAGGTCTTAACAACACATTTAAACCATATACTCAGGAAAGAGAGTACATTCTAAGAGAAGACTGTCAAAACACCATGACATTTGTTTTGTGGTTTGAACACACTGGCATTGCTTCACACACCTCAGTAGGGACCTGAGACGCCCTGTCTACTGGTGACCTTGACAGCCAGGACAGATAAATCAGCGACTTGGCATCCTGTGCTGCTCACCCTCAACATGGCCTTTACACACTGCCTGGAATTTGCATTTCTCAACCAAAGGATTAAGCGGCAGGAATTTTTCCAGAATTTCTAAAAGGAAGACAAAGTAGAGAAGCAATTTGAAGCTTCTAGGCAGGTAAACAAAGAGATGGCTTCACTGACGTGGCAAATGCTGATGACAGAACTGCATCCTCTGTGGCACTTTCTATTAAGAAGGGCCTAAGATGACCTGCGGTTTTTTTAATCTGTCATCCAATTTTCACATAAAGATACATTCGCTGTGTAGTATGCCGCTCAAATATGAAGACCTTAAAAAGGAAATATTTCATAGTGAAAGCAATGTTTCGCTAAACTCACTTTGAAAAAATGATGCCAAATTTTAGACAAAGAAACTTGGGCCACCACCTTCAATATCCCTCCTCTCCCCTGTTTAAATATAATTTCAAGTGTAATTTAAATTTCCATGAGTTTATTGTTTACTAATTAAATCATGGTGAATTAGTTAAATCATAGTTTATAATGGGGGCCATATTCCCTGCTAGTTTCAACTAACAGATAAAAGAACTGAGTTAGAGATTAACCCCAGACCACAGCACTGCCCCTAAAAGTCTAAGGGTGAGCTTAGACATTCTAAAGGCCAATTCATCGGCCAGCTGTCCTGGAGGATCCTAATAAGCCAAGCCCACAGAGAGGAGCAGATGATCAAGAGAAAAAGGCATCTGGAAGGCCAGGCCAAATAAGGGAATGTTAAAATATCCAGGGAAATACATGAGGAAGAAAAGATGTGTAAGAAGAGCTCGCAGGTGGATGAGGAAATAGAAATTTTTTAGTTTGATTCAGAAGCATGCAGATTTAGAATCTCAATTGTGGACCAGACTGTCTCAGGAAATAATGAACTTCTTGTTACTGCAAATATTTAAGCAGAGGCTTGGCTGTGAGTGCATCTAAAGTCAAGCATATTGAAGCACATCGTATTGTTGGTAAGTGAACTCTGTGAATGGGTGTCCACAAAAGCCCAGGTACTCTTGGAGCACTTGGTAGGCAAATTAAATTGATCCGAATGCCCAATGCAAATATATGTCAGTAAATTGCAGGACACGATTTTTTTTTTTTTTTGAGGAAGATTGGCCCTGAGCTAACGTCTACCAATCCTCTTCCTTTTGCTGAGGAAGACTGGCCCTGAGCTAACATTCGTGCTCATCTTCCTCTGCTTTATATGTGGGACGTCTGCCATAGCGTGGCTTGCCAAGAGGTGCCATGTCCGCATCCAGGATCCAAACTGGCGAACCCTGGGCCACCGAAGCGGAACGTGCACACTTAACTGCTGTGCCACCAGGCCAGCCCCTGCTGGACATGATTTAAGAGATCATAAACACAGAAGATTCCAGCACACACTGTGTCTGAGTATCAAATTTCAGGAAGCCACTACTTTGTCCACTTTCCAGTAACAACACACCACTTTCTAACTCATGCCATCATCACCTGTCGCCACATCCTAACTGTTCTCCTTGTCTCCAGCCTTCCCTCCCCAAGCTGTCTCCCATACGGCCGGCAGGGTGTGCTTTCTAAAATGCATCTGTGATCGTGACACAATTCTGCCTAGAAGCCCTTTATGATCAAACCTCTGTCTATCTGTCTGGTCTCACCTTCTGCCATCTCCCTTATACTTCAAGTGTAGCCATTCTAGAGAGAGTCCTTTCAGTTAACCAAACGTGCCTGTTGTTCTTTCCGCCTAGAATGCACCCCCGACTCAAGCCCCACATCCTACTCCACTTTAACATCTATCACAGAGGCTCTTTACTTCCCTCCTCACAGCACCCACCTAAGTATCTTGTTAGACAGCATTTGCTTATCTAAATCTCACCCTAGATTATAAGCTGCCAGGAGGACAAGACCCGTGTCTGTCTGTTTCAGTTTTACCACCAGCACATGGCACGTGGATGGCACTCAGCCAACACTGATTGAACAAATGAACCATTTCTATATAAACAGACTTTAGATTAGACTGTACTGAGGTAGCTGAACCACATACCATCTCACTTAGCTAAATAGCTGTGGTTTTTTATTGTACTGTTTTACAGGGCTAAAAGTAAAATATGTTTAGTAGTCAACACCACGAGAAAGGTTATGAAAATAGAGATTGCTAGAAAATAGAGATCTAAGGAAGAAGAATAAAATTTTTCTTTCATGACCATTCAGATCACTTTGAGGGCCTCCACTCTGGAAGATGAGCAGGCAGGCTGGTATTGTTTTGTTCCCCTCATCATCCAGCGCTCTTCAGGAAGCCACTGATCTGTGTGGTAATATTAAGGATGGAAATAGAGAGACTCTGACAGCAGTAAATGCATATGTCCAGCCCACTGATAACTAATACAGATAAAGAAAGAACATCTAACCTATTTCTAAAACCAACAGCAAATAGTAAAGTTAAAACCTAAGACAAGAGCAGATCCCTCAGTCACACCAGTACTCGTTATACCACCGAGTTATGTTTCTAACATTTATATATCTGGATGTGCAAGTTAGCACGCAAACATCACATTGAATGTCTCGGTCTTGGGTCAAGGCAATTTAAAAAGGAAGACAAAACACCAGGAAAAATGAAATAAATAGGAGGAAAGAAAAGATTCAAGCAAATGGCAAAGTGCCTCTGTAAATGCTTACATGTCTCACGATGAGATGGTATTCATGCCTTTTTTTCTTTTCATTTAATTAAAAATCAATAAAATTTATGTTAGATAAAGAATAAAATAAAATAGAATATAAACAAGAGTAATGAGCTGCTCCCAAGTCTGTGCTTGGTTTGATCCTTCGTTTTAATTAGAAAGTTGCTGCATATAATAGTAGTAGTATCTTATTCTCTCAATGGATGGAATTACTAGCTGTCTACTATCCTTTTGTATCCAATGCTATGATCTTTGATTCACGTCCTGATGGGATTTTTTAGAATGATTTGCCATTGAATAAACCCTGATCTCTGCCTCCACGAGGATGTCAACGAATGGCTGGACGATGCTTCTGAGCCTGTGAGGGAGGTGGGTGAGTGAGGGTGCAGTTGGTAGTGGAAGAGTCAGGAGCATCTTTGCGTTCACCATGAATACTACCCAGAGGAGAAAAATAGCAGTGGCAGCAGTAACAGTATAGACACGATGCTAATTTTAGGATTTTGTTTTGCCATCTTGTGCCTCCACACACACTGTACACACCACCAATTATTTAGGATCTGAGTTCCTCACTAGATCACAAATTTCATTAAGGAAAAGACCTTGCCAATCTCATTCTCACTGTGTCTTCAGGGCCTAGCACATGGGAGGAACTCAATAAACGCTTACTCAAAGAATGAATGAGCAAATGAATGAATCCATCCTTCTCTCCATATATCCATCAGCACAGGTTGGGCAAAATCACCTATGCTTCTTATCACAGTAATTTCCCACTAAACGTTGCATGCAATGCCATTCATTCATTCATTCATTCATTCACTCATTCAGTTACTCATTTAACAAATATTTTTCATGCATGTATTAAGTGCCTGGCCATGTGCAGGGCACTGAGAACTCAATGGTAAGCAAAGCTGACATTAGTCCCTACCCTCACTGGGCATACAGATGAGCAGGAAAAACAGGCATTAAATCATTTAATAACAAGCCTAATGGCTAAGCCTTCTAATAGGGGAAACAGAGGATTTAACGAACATGAATAATTAGGGGGCCTACCCGGGTGAGAATGTAGCATCAGACTGGATCAGAATCTTAACTCTGATGATGAGTGAATAAACATCTCCAAGAACACATCTGACCCTGTGTGTGTCAGCAGCGCTATCACAAACAAACATGAAGGACCAGGCCACCAACCATTTGCAAAACAACTGGTACCAAGATGTGAAAGGAATTCTAACCAGAGAAAGGCTTGGTTCTCCCAAGTCACTTTGGTTTGCTAAAAGGTTCCAGGTTTACATCTTAGCACAATAGTCAGGAGGCCCCCCTTTGCCCTAGTTTGACCTACCATTCATTGCGTTCCACTTATCTTTTAAAACAGGTTCAGTACTCCCATATGAGCATAATGGCCCTCTATCCTTTTTATTCTAATATTAAGTTTTAATTTAGTTTTCTTACTTCAGGGTGTTTAAGACATATTAATGAATAAACTATTCTATAGTATTTGTATCCTAGAGTTGTTCAAACGAAGGATATAATTTTAGATATCTAAATAAATGTACCTATTTAAAATAGTATTTACATTGTTTGAACATGTGTAGCCTGAGGGAAGGAACTTTTCTGTAATAGCATTAGAAAATAATTTGCATTTATTTTTCTTGCTGTCCAATGCATCTTTGCAGCCACATCTTCAGGTCACTAACAAACATCACTAATCTAAAAGCGATTTCTTTGTTATACATAAAAAATACAAGAGGAAACCAGTTCAAAAGACGACAGTGATAATTTGAAATCTGATTCCTGGAAACCTTTAAAAAGTCTGTAGGGGCTGGCCCGGTGGCGTAGCAGTTAAGTGCGCACATTCTGCTTTGGCGGCCTGGGGTTCACCGGTTCAGATCCCGGGTGTGGACATGGCACCTCTTGGCAAGCCATGCTGTGGCAGGCGTCCCACATATAAAGCAGAGGAAGATGGGCACGGATGTTAGCTCAGGGCCAGGCTTCCTCAGCAAAAAGAGGAGAATTGGCAGCAGATGTTAGCTCAGGGCTGATCTTCCTCAAAAAAAAAGAAGTCTGTAAATCCAGCTGAAGGAGTTTTTGGATGGTTCTAGTTTTTCGGATATTTCCCTCTATTTTAACTGGGTCATTAGGGAATCAGGCAGCAAAACAGTTGCTCCAGAAAACTGAAAGCATATTGACGGCTATCCTGGGGACATGAGAAGAAAACACTTTTGCTGCCCCCTTCCATCCTCCTCCTTTTCCTTCCTCCTGAAATAGGCCTCAAAAAAAGCAGACCTGTGTGGAGATAAAGCTGAAGTGCTGTCAGCATGAGTGCCGGCAGAGCTGAGGAGAGGCTGTCACCGGTGCACAGGCTTGCCCATCACGCATCACAACATTGTGATTCCTGCTGTCACACTGCACAGCGACAGGATGAGCCTGCGTTCCAGCGCCACGATGCTTAATGAAAAACACCTGCATTTTCAAACCTTGGAGAATGATTTTGGCTGGCACCGAATTAAGTTAAATATTTGGAGAATTAAAGTAAAAATATATATATATTACCCAGTGTATATCACAGTGTAATAAATGGCAAAGAAGCTGATAAGCCTTCTATGGAAAAAGTGCACAATGGCATGGATGAATCATGTTTCTGTTTTCGTTTTCTTTTTTTGAGGCGGGGGTCACTGCCATGTGTTTACTGTCTGCTTCACAGAAGACAAAATATTTTGTTTCTTCTTGCTATTTGTTAAGCTATTCTTTTACTTGAAGTATACTTAGCAATTGTCTCTACCACGTCAATTAGAATGACACGAGAATCAAGATTTCTAGCCATTCCAAGACCAGGTAATCACATTGATCCTATATTATTAATAATGCACCTTCCAGGACTACAGCACTCAAGGTGTGCTGTCCTTACCAAGGTTAACATCTACTGAACATTCAAGTCACTTACCACTTTCAGCTCAGCTGTAAAATATAACGTAAATATAAAGTTGTTTTGTACATTTTTGAACTTGCTTAAAATCAATAGTCAAAATTAGCAATATCCACGATTTTACAGCCTTACCAAACAATAAGCAAACTTACCCGTATCTGAAGTAAGTGTTAAACTCTCTGCAGAGGCGGTGAGCGAGTTCTCGTTTCCCACAAGCCTGAGGACCGACTAATATCAACATGGGGTAAGGGGCATCCAGACTGGGAAGAGTGCTGCAACACAGGGCAGAGCAGTGACGGCCCATTCCAGTCACAGACACAGCGTGTTAGCTGCATCCAGTGTGCAGAGTGTCTGGGTCCCAATCACAACTAATTCAGCAGACAAGCACTTGCTATGTAGACCCTGTATAGAATGAAGGTCCTACTTTCCGGAAGCAAGTTGATTATAACATGCCAAAAATAATACTCAAAGCATAGATAAAATCCAAATACATGTAAATTTACTTTAACAACCTTTTTAAAAGGAAAAATACGGTAAGATATATTAGTTCTTGGTTGATAGAATTCTCCCCTAAGAACTTCAAAATCAAAGAAATAAGACTGCACTCTGAAAATTAAACTTTAACATCCATACCTGTTGAATTAGAACTCAGATATGCAAAGAAAATGGTAATAACTAAAATTTACCTGAGCAATTACTATGTGCCGGGCACTACTCTAGGAGTCTTACACACATTACCCCATTTTAATTATCACAGGAAGCTAATGAAAATATTTCCAGCATCATCCCTATGTAAAACATGAAGAAACTGAAGTACAGAGAGGTTAATTAACTTGCTCAAAATAATAGCTAATAAGTAAGAGCTGATGTATGAATCTAGGCATGGCTTCTGGGCCTGAAAGATTGAACTAAAGAATGAATTTATTAATAAAATCTCCTGCAACATACTGAGCTGGTGTCTGGATTCCACTCATGACACAAATTATAGAAATAAACAATAAAATATAAGATTTTTTATTTATTTTTTTTTCCTGCTTTATCTCCCCAAATCTCCCCATACACAGTTATATATCTTAGTTGCACATCCTTCTAGTTGTGGGATGTGGGACGCCGCCTCAACGTGGCCTGACGAGTGGTGCCATGTGCGCATCCAGGATCTGAACCCTGGGCCGCCAGAGTGGAGCGTGCAAACTTAACCACTCGGCCATGGAGCCGGCCCCAAGATTTTTTAAAAATACATGGCTGAGGTGTAGATTCTATGAAGAATGGGGGCAGTGGCAGCATAATTTTTCAATCTCTCTGAATACCCACGTGAAAGCAGAAAAACTTAGGAGCAAAAGCTCAAGGAAAGCATGGACAACAAAAACAGATGAAAAACTATCTTCATGAACCACAAACCCATGAGACTATCAGAGGAAGAAGCAAGGGGGCAGCATCTGACAGACCTGAGAACAAGGGAACCCCAAAACAGTCAAGGGATATCCAGTGGAAAGCAGGCAGGCTGAACCTGTCCACGTATAAAAGCTTGAACGTGAACGTGCATGGCAGCTGTATTTGCAATAGCCAACAACTGGAATCAGCACAGATGTCCTTCAAGAGATGAGTGGTTATACTAAGTATGGTGCATCCACACCAAGGAAGCCTACTCAGCCATAGGAAGGAAGGAACTAGTAATAAACCCAACAACTTCGATGACAATCCGGGGAATGAGGCTAAGTAAAAATAAGCCAGTTCCAAAAGGTGATATACTATATGATTCCATTTGTATAACGTTCTTGAAATGACAACATTATAGAGATGCGGAGCAGACCACTGGTTTCCAGGGATTAGGGAAGACGAGGAGGGGGGAGGTGACTTTGGCTATAAAAGGGAAGCACAGGGATTCTTGAGACAAAACTCTTCTGTATCTTGACGGTAGTGGTGCTTACAGGAATCTACACGTGACAAAATTGCACAGAACTAAATATGCACACAAGTACATGCAAAACGGATAAAATCTGATAAGGCTGGGGGATTGTATCAACAGCAATATCCTGGTTCATATTCTACTATAGCTACACAAGATATTACCACTGGGGGAAACTGGCTGAAAGACACATAGAATTTCTCTGTGTTAGTTCTTACAAGTGCATGTGAATCTAAAATCATCTCAAGACAAAATTTTTCAAAAGATTAAAAAGAAAATAATTTGAAAGCAAGTAACAAATATGGAAGCAAAGCAGATCTTCTTCCTGAAGAAGAAAACCAAACAAAGGAATAGAACAAATGTTAAAGAGTGTAATTCAAGAAAATTTTCCTGAAATAAAAAATAAAACAACACTATATATTGAAAGAGCACAAGGCATACCTGAGAATATTAGCCCAGAACAACTAATATCAAGACATAGTCTAGGGGCTGGCCCAGTGGTGCAGCAGTTGGGTGTGCATGTTCTGCTTTGGCAGCCTGGGGTTCGCCAGTTCGGATCCCGGGTGCGGACACGGCACCACTTGCCAAGCCATGCTGTGGTAGGCGTCCCACATGTGAAGTAGAGGAAGATGGGTGTGGATGTTAGCTCAGGGCCAGTCTTCCTCAGCAAAAAGAGGGAGATTGGCACCAGTTAGCTCAGGGCCAATCCTCCTCAAAAAACAAACAAACAAAAAAGACATAGTCTAGGGACTGGCCCCATGGCCCAGTGGTTAAGTTCGTGCACTCCTCTTCGGTGGCTCTCAGTTTCGCCAGTTTGAATACTGGGTGCAGACACGGTACTGCTCATCAAGCCATGCTGGGGCGGCATCCCACATGCCACAACTAGAAGGACCCACAACTAAAACTACACAACTATGTAGTGGGGGGCTTTGGAGAGAAAAAGGAAAAATAAAATCTTTTAAAAAAAAAAAGACATAGTCTAGTAAAATTACTGGACTTTAAAGAAAAAGGGAAAAAAATTGCTGAGTTAGAAAAAGAGAATACACGACTTATCAGGGAAAGAAAATTAAATTGCCATCAGATTTTTGAAAGCAATGTTTTACACCAAAAGAAAATGGAGTGACGTCTTTACTGTATTCAAGGAAAAAAGTGTGAGCCATGGACTTTATATACAGCAAAAGTGACTTTCATGTATAAAGGGCAGAGAATATTATCAACATGTAAGAGTTCAAGGGATATTGATCCCATAGCCCTTCCTAAGGAATCTACTAGAGAACAGGCTTCACAACCAAAGTGACTCGCGAGAGATCAATATCAGGGCTGGTCGCGAGCAATAAATATGCAGTTATCCACAGAATCAAGATTAAATGACAGCAAAGGAGAAAGCGTTGCATGTGATGGATATATCTTCTGACAATATAAATATAGTACACTATTTTTAAAATGGGGTGATTGACACTTATATGAAATATATACCATAGGCAAATTCATACAGACAGAAAGTAGATGAGAAGTTCCCAGGGACTGGGCACGGCAGGGAACGAGGAGTTACTGCTTAACGGTGGCAGAGTTTCTGTGCAGGGTGATGAGAAAGTTTTGGAAATAGATGGCAGTGATGGCTGTGCAACATTGTCAACATAGTTAATGCCACTGAACTGTACACTTTAAAAATCATTAAAATGGCTAACTTTATGTTGTACATATTTTGCCACAATAAAAAAAAGGGGGTGGGTTAATGGGAAGAGCATAGGCAAAATGTGTTTTTAATGTTTTCAGTAATCATGTTGGCGATAATATTAGTATTAGATAATGTTGTATAATATGGGATTTTAAAAAAAGACTAATTATGGAACATTTTAATTTCATCTTCCTCTGTGTTCTTGGTGTGGGAGCAAAGGAGATACAGATGTGATAGTGAAGAGGTTAAGGAAAAGCTCAACTGTGTTCTTGAAATTGAATTGTAAGTGCCAATATGAATTCAGAAGGTACTTTATCATCTATCTATAGATCTATCTAGATATAGATTAGATACAAAACAGATTAAATAGATGCAGATGGATAGGTACAAATAGACAGGATGGATGGATGGGAGGAAAGAAGGAAGGAAGGAAATATATTCCTAGCTCTGTCCACTAAAAGGCCTAGAAATGATGACCAATGCAGTAGTAATGATTATCTCTAGCACCCAGACTGTGATTGAGAAATACCAGCTCTCACTAAAACAAACCATGGCTTCTTAGAGAAAAAGCTGATTCCAGATTTTGGACAGGACTTATACAAGATGAGTCTGGAGAACTTTGTCATGAGTCAAAGTTCTGCTGTGTCATTTTAATATTGTGTCCTCATCCCAATCCACCAAAAGAGGGGCCAGTGATTCCCTAATAAGGCAGCATAAAAGTCCCAAGGTCGGGAGTCAGGGTTCCTCTCCTGGAGCCTGACTTCTGGGACTGCCAGAGAGCTGTGCCCCGGCTCAGAGTGGGAAGAGCAATGGCAGACCTGCTCCTGCCTCCACGAGTTTTTCACAGTGAACACTGCTCCATCCTGGAGCATCCAGGGCTGCTGGCCATTTGCTCTTGTCTGTCCGACAGCCAGAAATGATCAAAAATATGTATTTATGAGACACTGCTGTAAATTCCTTTGATATATATTTCTATATAAATGCACTCTAAAGCATGAAACAACTAGCAATCTCAGAAACTAGAAAAGAAATACAATGAGGACATAAATGCCCTTCTTTTAAATCAAATGTGCTTTTCCAGATGTATGCAAATAAATGGTAAATCATTTCACCTACATGGTTACCATAAATACATAAAACTGTCAATGTCTGTATTATTAAATTACATGTGAAAAATCATGTCCTGGCTGCAAAATAAAACATTTTGTTCTCTGTGGGAAACCAAGCACATGAAGTACAAGCACAAATACCACATGAAGAAGAGAAGCCATTTATAACCAGAAGATTCTACAAGTATTTTTAAAAAGCCTTCGGGTATCAATAGAATTTCTGCATTATACTTATAGCATAAATGGCCATCTGCTCCAACAGATTGTTTAAAAAGAAATGGAGAAACCATGGTAAATCTGTCTTCGAACTTAGAGGTGAGAGACTCTATTCATGTGTTCAACCATGCTGGGAGACTCCTCCCTGCTGGGTTGACTGCAGCTCAGAGCAATCACTAGAAAGGCTATTTCAGGTTTCGCTTAGGCTGGCTGGGCTTCCTTCTAGAAACTCTCTAATAATCTGCATTCATGGGATGCTCTTTGGCAGGAGTATCTCACAGCTAAGGAAAAATTTACAATAGATACAAATTATCACATTTCTCTGTTAATGAGGCTAAGGTCTGTGGTTCTATCCTACAGCAGAAAAGCTGACAGACTTTTTTTTCTTTTTCACTGTCCTATGTCACATGCTAGCCAACATTCAAGGGGCCAGATGAAAGAGGGAAGATGAATCCACTCGTCGCCACACTTGGGAAAACACCAACAAGTGAGCGCTATATTCAAGCATGTGATGACAATACACTATAACTGAGACAACACAGCCTATTAAATAAAGACCTGATCCCTTCCCTCAGGGCAGGTGAGAAAGGAATGCCTCACAAAATAGAGCGCCAGGGAACATGACGAGGTGTCCTGCGCTTACCGCTCTGAGTTCTCTCTACCCCGTGGGTCCCTAACGAATACCTGTCAAAGATCCTCTGTGGCTGCATCACGCTGTTGACAACATGGGTCAGGTGATCCTGGGCTGCCACCACTTCTGGGGGAGGGTCATATTTATTCACTGCTGAAACCTTTTCCCAATGAGAAATGCAAAAGGAAAACAAATTTAATTTCTAAAAAGAAGATGAGGCTTAGATTTTCTTCAATAAAATATTCTAGACATGCATTCAGATATTGAAAATATTTTAATGCATGCTCAAGAATCTTTGTCTTCAGTCTTATGTCTACTCTAACTTTCCTAAATCCTAAATAATGAGAATTATTTTAAAATATTCAGCTGGAGCCTCTTGATCCCCTATGTCTCTATAGTCCCTGGTTTGGGAGGGAAAAAAGCAGAAACAAAGCCCAAGTTTACTTTTAATATAGTCAAAATTCCAACTTTTAGGATGAGAAGAAAGAATAAAGTTCACAGTTCTAGATTCCAGGTAGTTGGTACTGCAGAATTCTTTTCTCATGCCATCTCACCAAGAACTATTCACTTATCTCAAATTCTGCCAAAACCTCCTCCTTCTTTAGCACAACTGTCTCTGTTCAAAGATATGGGCCTTTGCCTCACAACGTAGAGTTCTCTATCCTCTTGTCTTTGTCATCCCTCTAAATACATTATCCTCTTCTACCACACCTTTACTTAGTACATGATTTTAAATTTATTCACTTCACAAAACATTAAGGGGGAAGAGAAATCTAATAAGTGCCTTTGAATGTGAGAATAATAACACACTAGCATGTGTAACTGTTTTTAACCAAGATTTCAGAAAGGCATTTATAAAATGGAATAGCTGCCTCTCAACATATTTATACCTGTTTTCATTCCCACTTCCAATTTGCATCCAGTGAAAGAAATCCCTCGTTAGTGGAGATTTCAGCTGTTGCCAGTCACTAAAGCATGACAAAGTAGCTACCACAGGTATGGGGGGAGGTAGGTCCAGCATCCAAGATCTGGCGACTCTGGAACTACATGTCCGGAGGAATCATTATCTTAAAGAGCAGAATTAAGGACTCAAAATACCAGAGTCGTGATTTATTTGAGTACCTTTTCATTATGTGGTAGAATGGCATTATAGTACATTCCAGTACTAAATGAATTTTTAGAGTAACACAGAAAGAATCACACGCCCTCCAGATATGCTGGTTATCCAAGTGAACAGACTGCCACAATGCTGCCGGCCTACAGAAATGCGGCACTGCTTCTGCCCCCACTGCCACCCTTCACTGTACCAAGAGCAGAGCTTTCACTGCGTTCATGTTGACGCTCAGCTTTGCAGAGGGTCAAACGGACAGATCCCAGGACAAGGAAACACTCCCTATATAAATAATTAATTTACATATTGTTATGCGTGTCATTTATTGATTATATTAGTCCGCAGCAGGCAGCATGAGCTCTCAAGCGTGGTAACTCCTAAACATACAAAATGATGTGATTACATACCTTTTCTTCCACTTTAATCTTCTTCTGATCTAATTCTGTTAATCGTAGCAGCATAAAAATTACGAAGTACCAATATTCAGATTTTTCCTATTTAAAATATCAAGAGGACTATTCAGTTGCCTTTCTTTTCCACAATTAATAAGCACCAGCCCTCTACTTCCATGAGGCCTTTCCCCTACTTCCCCTGTCATTCACACACCACCCCCATAGGTCTCTACCTTTTCCCGCTTACCAATTCCCTTATATTAACAACTCAAATGCAGACTGTGCCTGGTAACTTACAAAGCTCTTCAAATGTGTGAGCTTAATCTCCCTGGGAGATAAGCAAGATAGGTATGATCATCTTCAATTCTAGGGAGAAAAACAACTCAGCCTCGGAGAAGTGAAGCATTTCACCCAAAATGCCACGGCCAGTGATTCAAACCAAAGAGTTCACTATTGCAAATAACGAAACATTATTTATTATTACTTTTTCACTATTTATTTATTACTTTGTATTATTTTATATAAATTTGTATCATTTATTATGAATTTGTTTTACAATAAAAAATAATATTCATTTACAGAATGAATTACTTATTTCTCTCAACCATCTGCTGTGTTAGGATTACCTGAGTTTTAGAAATATAATTAAAGTTTTTTGTATTAAGAAGCCACATCTCTTTGAAGAGAAAGATATTGGTGGATGATAGATTTTACAGATGAGAACGCACATGAAATGAATATACAAAGATGTCTCTTTTGTACTTCAGTGTGTAAATGTGTCTATAAATGAGTTATGCGTGAAAGGGTTTGTGCCGTGTATTTATGCATATGCACAAGCACCCTTCACAGATCTGAAACGGGGGCTGATGGCCAGTTCAAGCCCTGCTCCTTTCTTTCCCAGAGGTGGTTTTAAATTGCCTGCCACTATTCCCATACCAAGAACTGTTTTTATCTTTAAATCTTATTTTTCATTTTTGATTTTGGTTTTTTGCCTGTCCAGACGTGTTCATCAAGACAGACACAAAAAGAATGACACCCAGAGATGCATATAAAGCTAAGAGTCTGTGGAAAGGTAAGTGAAGGGTAGATGTAGAAAAGCAGAATGAAGGACAAATGGACAAAAAGGGAGAGATAGAGGCCAGGGAGAAAGGACCTGTCAATGAAAGGAAAGAGAGAGGCCTAAGAAACGGTCATGGATCTTTGAATCCCAAAGGTGAAGAATTTGTGAGAAATACATTATTTTTTTCTAAAATCATTTTATAACAATACAAAATTTCACAGCTATATCCAGACAAATTATATTAGGAGTCTAATCTTAGACTTTCTTTCCCCTATTGTAAAACAGGAATCACATTCTGTCTACACCTCTGGCATCACGCATTCTCTAATGGGAAAGGACATTGCTCCCAAACGAGCACACACAGTAGGCAGCCTCAGGCTTTACTCGCACTGACAGCGGTGCAGAGGCGCTACTTTGCTTAACCCTTCTAACTGTTTCCTGAGAGAAGGAGAACAAAGAGAAACACACTGTCTTCACGTTCCTGATGCTCTTTACCAAAAGTATTTCTTGAAGAACAAGAATTCCAAGATCGTCCTCATCCCCCTCCGCCGATGTAAATGATCTCTCACCTGAATTGGATTCCCTAGAAGACTGAGAACTCGAAGGAGGGGTAGATTTTCAATATATTCTATTTCACCCAGCTCAGCAATCTGTTTAATCAGAGAAACAAAACATCTTCAATGGACTAAATGCACAAAGATTATAGAAAACAATACAAGAGGAGCTACTTGAGATCCTTTAAATTCAACTTATTTTAAAAATTGCTCTGTTGAATGTTCACCTTTTTAATGAGAATCCCACAGAGCTATGCAGAACAAGAGAATTACTGCACGCCCCTTCAATAAATGTGAACACACACAGCCACATTTTCTTTTTTTCCTCCCTGACCAGAGAACAGTGAGGTGTGCCTCATCTCAGCCATATTTATTTTAAGGCAGAAATAAAATAGCACATAGAATCAGAGAAATAATACCAAATGTGCATGCAAGGGCCAGCTGGTCTTCCCCACCCCGAACCCTTCCCAGCCCTGCTGTTCCCCCAGCTCCCTCCCCACCCCGCTTCTGCTCACCTGGCTATCTGTGACTGGGGAAGCCTGCTGACTTCATGCACATGTGTAGCTCTACCATTTTTTCAATAAGAAATTATTTTAAGGAATGATATAAATGGAAAATTGCATGACATATTTCTTGATGTGGGTGTTACATGGGTATTCACCTTAAAATTTTGTCTTAAACTGTACATTTATGTTTTATACTCTTTTTCTGGGTAGGTTATGTTTCACAACTTTAAAAAGTAAAGGAAAAAAGTTTGCTTGGTACTTCCTTAATCTGCCCAAGGATGGAGCTTGGGTTGTAGCATGTCTGAATTTTCCACTAAACTAAAGACAAAGAGTTTTACTTAAATTCCCTGTAATTAGCATAATTATAATTTTATTTCAAATGTAGATATTGAACTTATGCAGAAAACTAATAATAATTTTTTCATTTGTATGTCTCCCCAAGTCATCTCTGCATGCATTGCAAAATTACTCCAACAGCAGAGTCACTGACAATTCCCTGGTTATCCAACCACAAAACATAGCTAAAATGTAAACTATTCCCAAAGCAAAATCAGGGGCAGAACACACGTGCCATGTTCAAAGGATGCCATTTTCAAAGATATAAAAGGCAAATTCTGAGTTACAATACACAACTTGCACACGTTAATCTGGTTACAGCAACTTTGTGCTACTACACACAGCTTTCTCCATAACATGACCAGACTGTCCATTAGACTGTCATTTGAATCATCTACAAGATAAAAGGATCAATCTTTGCATGTTGCATTATTCAGGAAGGTGGAAAAATAAACTTGGTTCATACTGCTCAGTCAGTGGATTGATTTCCCTCTAGCATAGAGTTCTTGTGCTTGGACCTGACATGAATGTTAGGAGGAGGCATTTTCCTGCAGTCAACATGTCTCACCAACAAGTCCCGGCCACCTGTACTAGCAGACATTGCTGATGACAGTGGACACTGGCACTTTCTTTCTAACATGCAATCTCATGTGTTACATACGCATAAGCTATGAATCAGCTATCCCATTTCAAGAGGTTTATACTGAAGGGCTCATCAGACAGGCAAAAATTAGAAACAAGAACGTTTAGTCTAATGTTTTTCAGTAAAAGTTTAAAATTATCTAAATTCCTAAAAAATCCATCATTATGAGATTAAATGAGTCATACTACAGTCTCATAATAGGAACGCTATGCAACCATTTTAGAAGATGGTGACATCTATGGTGACTGACTTGGAAAGATCTCCTTGAAATGTTGCAAGCACCATGAATAAAACGATCACGGACCACATACAATCACATTATCACTAAGATATCCGCTGGGATTGGCTGGTCTTCTGAGAGTCAAACAAGAGGGGTCCAGCTTCCCTCCCAGTCCTTCCAAAGGTAGGATGAGGTGGGGAAGTGCAGAGGGCAGCAGGTGTGCAACAGCATTGCTTTAAATTCCCACTGCGGAATTAGGAACAAGCAACAGATACAGGTTGTCCTGTTATGTGCCCGCCCTCTCCTGCAGACCTCCCCACATTCACCCTCACATCTTCTCCCCTCAAATGCCAAGACCCAAGGCTGTGTGTCTCATTGCACAAGGTGTAGGGACACAGCACCCCAAAAGACCTAAAGTGAAATATTGCCAGAAAGCTTATATTCTTAAAGGAACTTCAGCTGTCTGCTAAAAATGTCAGACAGGCACAGTTGATCCCATATTCCTGTCTGTCCCTCTTTTTGAACCTCCTCTGCGCTTGTTGGCTACGCCCCAGCCCCTAGAAGCCTGTCAACTTTGACCTCCTAGGGAGAGCAGTTTAGTTGACTCTTTTTTTGCCATTTCCTTCTAGGCTATGCTCTCCGAGCCTCACCATCCAGACCTAAAGGGGCCGATAAAGCCTTTTTCTTAAGATAGATAGATAGACAGACAGACAGACAGATATATTGATTTGTGAAATAATGACACTAAGATTCAGAGAAGTAAAATGGCATTCTCTAAGTAACTCCCAGACCAACATCTTGCTTCTGGAAGAAAGAACTGAGGTTACAATAGAGTGAACATTTGGGGGATAAGTTTTAGAAGTTAGAAATGACATCAAATCTAACAAGGACTTCATAGTGGAGAGTGATAAAGGCCCCCAAATCACTAGCTGATGGTAAACATTTGCAAGAACTTAAAAGAGATGTGCAAATGATCACGTGAAAGAACGCCGATGTTTCAATGGCGAAAACCAAGTAAATAATACTGATGGAAGCGCTGCCACTAAACAATCTTCCTAACATCAAATTAATCATATGAGAAGCAACAGCTATGCTATGTTGCTTTCAAACGATAAATTTTCCATCCCTGATACATAGTACTCTCAAGAGCACAGGAGAAATCTCTGAGGAAATCTTTAGATGGCTCAAAGAATATTTGGAAGTACTGTTGGTTGCTCCCCAACCTGCCCAGTGGGGAGCCAGGGAATCATGTTATTGTTACAGACCCAATTGTTGCCAAAGGATCCCCCCCTTTGGGACACGTGGTCACTTTTTTTTAATGGGGTCTCTTTAACATTTAAAAATTATAGACTCCTTTCTTCACTTGATGATACTCCTTTTTCCTTAAACTTTTTCAAATGTAATTTGAAAAGTCTCTTGAAATGGAAGAGAACAATATATTATTTGCGAGGTCCTTTCTAGACCAGTGCTATCCAATATGGTAGTTATTAGCCCCATGTGGCTACTTACACTTGTAATATTGCTAGGATGAATTGAGACGTCCTGTAATGTAAAATATACACCAGATGTCACCAACTTAGTACGAAGCACTAGAATATAAAATATCTCATCAATAATTTTTATGTAGATTACATGTTGAAAATGATAATATTTTGGATGTATTGGGCTAAATAAAATATTGTTAAAATTAATTTCACCTGTTTCTCTTTACTTTTTTATTGTGGCTACTAGAAAATTTAAAATTGCACATGTGGCTCACATTTATGGCTCGCATTATCCTTCCATCAGAAAGCACTCTTCTAGAGCACTACACTGTATCCTTTTCTTGTTTTTTCTTTTTTAAGATTGGCACCTGAGCTAACATCTATTGCCAATCTTTTGCTGCTTCTTCTTCTTCTCTCCAAAGCTGCCCAGTACATAGTTGTATATTCTAGTTGTAAGTCCTTCTAGTTCTGCTATGTGGGACGCCGCCTCAGAATTGCCTGATGAGCAGTGCTAGGTCAGCACCCAGGATCCAAACCGGTGAAACCCTGGCTGCTGGAGCAGAGCACATGAACTTAACCACTCGGCCACGGGCCTGGCCCCCTCTGTACACTTTTCTGAAGGGAGGGCCATTAGAATTTCATTGACTGTATTATCCTGCAGGGTCAAGAACATTGACCCTGGAGGCAAACCATTCTATACGTGAATCCTGGCTCTGCTATTTGCTGGATATATAACTTTAGGCAAGTTATTTAGCCTCTCTGTGCCCAGTGATAATAATAGGGTTATACTGAGGATTAAATGAGACGATACGTGTAAAGTGCTTAGAACAGTGCCTTGTGCATAAGTACTCAATGAATAGCTCTAGGTTATTTTACGACTGTAATTGTTGTTGTTATTATTACCATCAGTCCTTTTCCTGAATCCTGAGATGCACTGAGTTGGCATTTATTGAGTACATTCCACCTTTCCAACACCCCCTCGATAATTTGAGCAGCATTTTAACGGCAATTTCATGAAAAAGACACTAAACGCATATGAAACAGAGATTGTGCTAACTTCACAAAACCCATGGCATAGTGAACAAAAGTCAACCCTTAGAATCAGCTTTAGAAGTTTGAGAAAACAATTGAATTTACAAATCAAGTGAAAATGAGGAAGAATAGTCTTGTCTGTGATTAAAAATCCACTGTTGCCAGACCTAATGACTGCTTTTTCTTGATTTTTAGAAATCTAACAGATGATAGCAGTTCATGGGGGAAAGAGCCATCAGACATAATTGATGAGCACTGTCACAGCTGCACAGAGAAATGTCTCCACAGTGCGTCTCACCCCAGGTGGGACCAAGGTCTCTTTCAGGGTCAGCCAGAACTTGTCATTTTCAAGAAGAAATACGAATTCAATTTCCTTATGAAATCTTTCAGAAACATGATTAAGGTATTCAGTAAGAATGAAATCACTTGGTAGACCTTACTGCATAAGAAGTCAGACACGCCATGATTACAAGCACAAATGCTTCATTAGAAATAAAGTGTAGGGGCTGGCTCTGTGGCATAGTGGCTATGTTTGTGTGCTTCACTTCGGCTGCCCGGGGTTTGTGGGTTTGGATCCCAGGTGTGGACCTACACATTGTTCATCAAGCCACGCTGTGGCGGCATCCCATATACAAAATAGAGGAAGACTGGCACAGATGTTAGCTCAGGGATAATCTTCCTCAAGGAAAAAGAGGAAAATTGGCAACAGATGTTAGCTCAGGGTCAATCTTCCTCACCAAAAAAAAAAAAGAAAGAAAGAAAAAGAAAAGAAAGAAAGTGTAATTAAGAGTGAAAGCCTGGGGCTGGCCCCATGGCTGAGTGGTAAAGTTCGTGCACTCCACTTTAGCAGCCCAGGGTTTGCCGGTTCAGATCCTGGGTAAGGGCCTAGCACCATTCATCAAGCCATGCTGAGGTGGCATCCCACATGCCACAACTAGAAGGACCTGCAACCAGAATATACAACTATGTACTGGGGAGCTTTGAGGAGAAAAAGGAAAAATTTTTAAAAAGTTAAAAAAATTTAAAAATTAAAAATAAATAAATAAATAAAATCTTTAAAAGAAAAAAAAAAGAGTGCAAGTCAATTTATATAATTTGTGAAATAAAATGTGCATTAAGCCAGATATGGTAATGTGAATAAATCCAATCCCCAACTCACACAGATTGGGAAGATACGCCATTGTTACCAATAGGATATAGGAATTCTTGTTCCTCTTCCCTTTAAAGGACAGGCATGTGCAACACCAGCCTGACGCTATTCCTGTCTCTCCACTCTCCCTGCTCTGACATTTCAGACGTTCCTAATGCCATTTTTCTACACAAAATTTCACAGGAACACATCCACTTCACAAAGTCATGTGCAGTTGGTTGCAGTTAAACCTTTAAAACAGTGTAATTAGGGATCATCAAATTTTCAAAAATTAAGAATTGTAAGTATTTGTTAAAAAACAAAAACAAAAACAAAATAGTCCTTCTGCAACTGTTGCTCTCAGAGGTTTTCTGGAATAACATTTCTAAGTTGGCATTTAATGCAACAGCCCTTGAGAAACTAATAATGGGTTCTAATATGTCCTCTTGTGTAGACACAGAGACTATGACATCACCTTATTATCCTCCAGGTTGATCACCTCCAAGAAGTCATGATTCTCTAAGCCTTGGAGGCTACTGATCTGATTGCAGGACAGATCCACGATCTGCAGGGCTTTCAGTTCCTCCAATCCTGTGATCTTCTTAATCTGGTTATTGCTCTAAAATTGATAACATACCCTTAATGTCTTAAAGGCCTCCAGGAGGAAAAAGCATAATGACGAGCTTTCATTCTGGAAATTGGCCCAAATCTCTTAAAATCAGTAAGCCATTCTTGTTCCCCACATTCTTATTTTCATCACTCACCTTCTTAAACACATATACATAAACCCCAGAAAGAAATTCCAGTTTTTCAGCTGAAAGATTCAGAATACAATATTTTCACTAAAGTTAAAGCAAGATGAACGTTCAAGTCAGCAGAATAGACAAAAGTTAGGTAGTATAAGCTTTTAACATTCTGACCTAAAGCCCAATGATGGCATAACTCCATGTTTATCTTTAGAAATAAAAATTTAATGCAATCCTTTCATTACCATCACAATAAATCACTTGAATATTGTAACTCCCACAAACACTTTATTTTCAAAAACATTCTAAGTATAATCACTTCACATTACCAGGGCTGTGGTAGTGTGATACATGCTCCAGTTATTGATGCTCCTGTGCAGTTCCCTCCTCCTGAATCTAGGTGGACCTATGACCTGTCTTAACCAAAAGAATACGGCAGAAGTGTGCCAGTTCCAAGTCTAAGAATTAAGAAGGCCTGGCGGCTTCTCCTCGTGTGTCTTAGATTCCCTGAGGTTCCATGTAAGAACTGTAGCTACTCTGTCAGAGAGAATTTGTGGAGAGGTCACATGGAGTAGGAGAGGTCCCATGGAGAGGGGTGCTAAGTCTAGATAGAGAGGAAAAACCCAGCCATTCCAGCATCCCAGTTGAGTCCAGCCCCCAGAAAATCTGCCAGCTGAATGAGGCAAAACCAGCAGAGGAACCACCCAACTGAACTCAACTCACATTGCAGAACTGTTAGCTAACAAAACGGTTAGCTAATAAAATTTCTCCACGCCACTATACTTGGGTGGCTCGCTGTTCAACAATAGATAACCAGTCTACGTTCTTCAATAATTCACACATAAGCATCCTTTCAGACAATGAGCATAAAACAAAGAAAAATTTAAGACTCAAATGTTGTCCTCTTTCCCAACCCCTACGTACCCATAACAATAGATTATAGTGATAACAATAATTTGCATTCTCTTGTACATTTTCCAACATACTCATAATTCCTTGGGTTCCTTAGCCTTGAGGTATAAGAATATACCACAGTAAAATTAAACTTTTAGTTCAAGTTGAAAATCATAATAAAGAGAATTTTGATGTTTCAATTAATGCCATATTATGCCCATCTTTCAATTTTTTAAACTTTTAATAAGCACTTAAAAACTGAAAAATTACAGTATTCCCATCCATCTACAGTATTTTTCCTGGTATATGTTTCCTGGTACATTTATTAGCAAGAGCTCATTTTCATCCTATTTTTCATAAGATTTCATTTCAATAATGAGTAACATTTGTATTCATTGGTATAATTCTATGGTTCTTTAAAATATATTAATAGAATGTTGATAATCTATAAAGTTGGGTGATGGTGCATGGGGGCTCATTAAATTATTCCCTATATTTTTAATATGTTTTTATATGTTTGAAAAATTCCATGATAAGAAGGAAAAAATACTCACAATCCCATTTTGCCTAAGTCAAACTTCCAACTGTTCAGAGTTCAAAGAATTTCTAGAGAGTGATAGAAGAGGAAAAGAAAAAAACTACACTAAACATAATATCCATATTAATGTAACTTACTGAAAAAGGACCTTAACATCCTATCTAAAATATGCCCACATATCAAACTTATATACAATATTCTTCTTCCCAAAGAACTTTGAAGTGCTGCGGATATGGAAGATAGATTGTAATAATTCTTTACAGCGTCTCTGATGGCTTTCAAAGTGGTAGATGCATAAAAGTAGAGTGAGGCATAGAAAAGTTTAATTAGATAGCCTATGGTCATCAAAGAAAGTAGAACTGAGAAATATTCTGAGTTGAAAGCCATCTATTCAAACTCTTTATCCAAAGCTGAAAAATTGATACATCACTCCTCAAAGTAGACATCCAGTTTCTGCATGAACAGTTCTTGTTTGTTTTATCATGATTAGCAGGGGAAAGGGGGCCTTTAGAGAGAAGCTATTTTCTTAAATAAATGAAATGAGAAATAGTCTTAATCTCCCCAATTTGAGAGGGAAAAAACAAGCGCCTCTTACTAAGAAAAAACAAATTTTAAAGTTTGGGATGCAATGCCCTTACTTGCTAAGGAAGGTGATTGACAGAATAGCCCATAAGCAAACCACATTTTTCCCTTACATTTATCATAAAAGTTGACGGTAGTGAATTAACAATTGTTTTGTATGGTGAATTGTTCTTTGTTCTCTAAATTGTCAAATAAATTATTGTCAATAGTAAAAAGCAACTGGCTTTATGATTCCATGAGTTAAAAAATAAAAGCATTAAAAACTGTTGAAACAAATGTGTAGCATTTTATTTTCTATATTTTATTAACATTTGGAAAAGACACCCTTGCTATTCTCAAAAATTTCAAGGAAAATGAATGATGGCATAGTCTGTATTTTCTAGTTCATCTTGAGTGATGGGGGCAGGGACTGGGAACAATCCACGTAATCCATTTGTAGAAAAAATGTCTTTTATGCTTTTTCTAAAAGCTACTTGAAATGGAACTGTCAACATGGATTACTTATTTAGTTATTGAAACAAACTCTTAGGATAAAAGTGGTATGTGTTGTTATTCTTAATAATGAGTTCAATTCTCATTCCCTTAAGCACACCCCCATATCTCTTTCCACATATCATGCTCCACTTAAAGTTAATGGGAATGCCAATAAAAAAAGATATGTAAAGAAAAAGATAAAGTTCTAACGAGTTACAGATTGAATAGTCCATACTGCCAATAATCCTTCAAGACAGCATAATTTTAAAATGTGACTTTCTTTTATAATTTTAAAATTTACAATCTAACTTATCAAATTCATTTTGTTTATGCTTTGCTAACATGCCTAAGTGAACAGAAAACATGAAACCTTAGGGAAATTATTAAACCTTTCCACGCCTCAGTCTCATCCTCACTACTGGGAAGGACTTTACCCTCACCTAACTCACTGTAGGAGCAAAGGGTCATGGAAAAGCAATTCAAGCTCCAAGCTCGGGGAAAGAAAAATTAACACACAGCCAGCCTTCAGGTATCTGCGGTTAAATAAGACAGGAACAGTACATCGTACATGTCAAAAATCTGCAGATAACCCAAGACGTCATTTCAAACAACAGTCCAACACTCTTCGGTGGGATAATTGACATAAGAAATTAATAAGCTACCAGCCTCATGGCTTAAAGTCCTCCCTGTCCACTTTGTGACAGATATAGAGATATAACAAAGAACAGCAGAGCCAACTAAGGGTAAGAAGTAGGAGAGAGGAGGAAAGGAAGAAGAAAGAATCCTGGATAACCCAAAAACTGTATTATCAGCCCCCAAATTAGTGAGCTATACTGTTATTTTAAAAATACTGTGTATATCTTTGGAACTATTATGATCCTGTTGATTTTTTAATAAATTGTCTGTACTTTCATTCAGTCATAGTCACATAGCATGTCATGTAGCTTAAAAAGAGTGCTCTCTATGGGAAAAATCTTAAAAATTTAAACTTTCTGATTGGAATTTTTCATTTATTCTCAGCACTAATTCTGCTTTCCTAGAATGGGAGACTAGCATATATTAATATAAAAGAACTGCCAAAATTCAGCGCCCAGAGAACATCTTATTGTTCATTTGAGAGCAATGAAGTGTTAACAGCAATAAATATTATCCTTAAATATTATTTCATCAATAGGACATTAAAAAATTCATTTTTAATAGTTGTTAAAAGTACACTTTTCTTTTTCAGTGTAAAAAAGTCAATCTTTTTAAAAATTGAATTTGAGTACCAAATTAGAAAACCATTTTACTTTACCATGAAATATTGATATCACACGCACAAACACACACACCAGATATGGAAAGAAGCAAACAAAACTGAAGAAAATAACATTTCACAAAGGAATTAGCTCTTTATAAACTTGAAAAATCCTAATCATCATTCATATACTTACTAAAACATTAACTAGCACTTCTATAAAGAATAACATTTCTGTCAGACTCACCAGACAAAGTATTTTGATTGGTAACACGCCTAAGCCAGTAATTGTTGTGATTTTGTTTTGGGCCAAACTAAGGTGAGTTAGATTGTTGCACAGCTCGAGTCCACTGATTTCTTCTATCTCATTGCCTATATACCGTGACTACGTTTAAGGAAAATGTTATTAGAAACATTTTGAAGAAAAAAAGAATCAGTGTTAAATCATCATTAGAAAAATCAGACAACAGCATAAACAAAGCAGTGCTATATGCCGTATACAGAATGAACACTAATTCTTGAAATACATTTTTCATAGAGAAATTAATACTAGCACCACTTCAAATTAATTGTTTTTAAAAAGGCCTAGCTTTTGAGTGTGCTCAGTTGTATTTGCATTCACATGTGCTGATTTCATCAGCGAAGAAAGACATTTCAGAGTGGTTCAGAGCTGCCTCATTGGCAGTATGTTTTTCCTTGGTTCCTGAATGGTCTCCATGAGAAACTCCTCTGCTTTCCCACAGGCATGGCTTCTGACTACAGGGTCACCCTGGAAAGACAACATGTGCCCAGCTTTCTCATCCTCATAACCAGGTAGCAGCCTGGGAGATGTCACCTGCAGCAAGTGAGTGGTAAAAAAAAAAAAAACCAATACCCCGATAGAGAGAGGAACAGCCTTTTCTTTCTATCTATATCGGGTTCTCTTCTTCTTTTAAAATAAATGAGGCCTAAAACTCTGCATTCATTTTCTCATTCATTGATTACGTTTCTACTCATTGCTACAATCTTAACTTCCTCTCTTCTGTGTTCCATCCTTGTAGTCACCTAAAACTGCAAACTCACCCATCTCTGTTCTCAGTCTCTTTGGCAAATTTCCAGTATTCAATATCATTTCCCCACCAAAGCTCAGTTTTCCCTCCAAAGTAACTAAGACATCACCATTTTCTCAGCCACTTATAATCTTCAGGACAGCCTACAATCACCAAGACCTGGCATTTTTGGCTTTAAAACATCGCTTTAGCCTTCCTTTTCATTCACTCCTCTGCCAACTTAAGTCAGCTTCAGCACCAACAGGGACCTCTAACTTCTAATTCTTCCTGCCCTCAAGTCACCTTGCCCACTGTAGTCAGGTTAATTTTTTCAAAATATTGATTGGATATCACGCTTCAATTAAGAAATTCTCATAGGATGAATTCCAAGTTCCTCACTCTGGCATTTAAGGCCCTTCACTTTAAGCAAAACCTATTTATCTAATTTTTCCCCATTATAATCCAATGAGAATTCTCCATTCTGCCAGGTCAATCTTCTCAATAGTTCTGGAATGTACCAACAACTTTCTTACTTGGCAGCGTACCTTTTTTTCATACTACTTTCCTCCTCCTTTCTAAACCCTGCCCACTCTTCAGGACTTAATTTCAAATTCCACTTTCTTTTCTTTTTCATTTTTTTAACATTCACATTAAACCAACATGTTAAGTATTTCTTTTTGACAGATAACCTTATTTTCTTACTTCTATTACTTTTGTAGTTACACAAGTAAGCACGATGGACTGGAAGAACATATTCACAATATATATAGTAATGCATATGTATAAAAAATATAACATATATAAAGGATTATTATCTAGAATACATAAAGAACGACAATAAATTAATAGGCAAAAAAAGGCAAAACAACCCAACAGAAAATGGAGGAAAAAATATGTCCAAGGAATTCCAAGAGGAGCAAATCCAAGTGGCCAACATAATAAATTTATGAAAAGACACTCTGCCTCACCCACAGTTGGAAGACCGCAAATTAAGACAAATGTCATCCTTTACCCAGTGGCTTAGCAAACACTTTAAAGGTTTTGAAGAACAGATACTTTCACACTCCTGGGTGAGAGGGTTCATTATGATATAGCCACTTTGGCGGCAATTTGGCAGTGTCTATCATAACTGTAAACATGTCACAGCAATTCCAATTCTTGGTATCCACTCTAGACAAACCATTTCTTCCTCAAAGGCTTTTCTGGTCAACTTCTAACCCCTCACCTATCTCCTTCCATTAATCATAGAATCAACACATTTTTTAAAGAGGATAGAAGGGATCATAAGGATCACAAAAACAAATAGTTTTCATCATAATTATTTTTAGTTATCCTAACTCTATTACTTTCCAGCTAGGTGACTTATCTTCTCCCTGCTCCTACTGTTCATTTGTAAAGTGGGGATGACACCAGGTTGCCAGGAAGGCCAAAAGTTAGATCATGGGAAAAAATTAGACAATGGGCGTGAATGAGTTGCACAAATTGTAAAGCACCTCCTAACTGCAAGCCATCATTATCATTAGTGAATTACAAGCACATGAGGCCAAGGAACCACATCCTGTACCTCTTGGCCAACAGCACAAAATGGACTATTCAAGGCCAGGATTGACTCTGAAAAGACCTCGGCCAGAGAAAGAGATAAATTAGGAAACTAGAAGCAATGACAATACAACATTGCCCAATAAACCACAAATTCCTAGATTTTCTTCATTGGTTTCAGATTCAATCCTTGGGCTGAAGCATAGTTCTGCTTGTTGTCAACATGCATTTTCAAATCTACTTTCATAGAGCTTCTGGCCAGAATAGTTCCACAAATAGACATTTATGCTCACAAACACTATGCTCCTTTCTGCTTCCATTTTCTGGGCCATTTAAATAATCATTCTGGAACTAGAACAAAGACCAGATTTTTGCAGATATGTATTACAATAAAGGATGTGAAATGTAGGATATAGGAGATTAAACTCTCATACAGCTATGGATGAAATAAAATATCCTTGTGGTAGCAATCTTTGGGAAGAAAAATTAGCCAAGGAAAACTTCTTCAAATGGCCATCTGTCTCAATTTAGCCGAGGAGGCAAGAGTCTTTAAGCCCTGTTTCAGGAGCACTCGTGTCCTGATAGCTCTGCTCCAAACAAAATGAAGATACTCTGAATTATGGCAAAGAAAAAAACAAATGCTAGTGTGTAGCTGAGTCAGGAAGCATTCCCATGGGAAGCAGGCAAGAATCAGAAGACTAGAAAACAGGAATCCTGAAACTATCAAGAGATAACGGGGATTGAAAAGGAAAGCTTGTTTATTGTGTACACAGTAATTTTCCAAGACGTTAGAGGCCAACCACAGTTCCCTTGGTACATCCAGCTTTGACTAGTACGACAAGACAGGTTTTAGAAAATTACTGTTGCATGAGCCAAAAGGAGTGGGAATATAGTTGCCTCACTGCAATCATAGCCATGGCTCTGCAGCCACCATGCTGTCACTCACACCACTGGGGCAAAGGGTGAGGAATCGACTGAACATCTCTGTTGAGTAATAGGTTCATTTCAGAAAAATTGTCTCCTATTTCCCAACTCTTCACACGCCCTTAAATTTCAAGGAATTTCAGGCGCTATAGATTAATCATGTTCTTGAGTAAAGAGTACCTCTTACAGTGGCACAAGAGCTTTTCCCCTAAGACCTCCCACAGTCACATCATATGTGGCTACCAGCAATGGTCATGGTCAACACGCAGGACTGGTCCGTACAGAGCTCTGAGCTGCAGCCAGCTTCCAGAAATACCTTCATCTCCTCAATCTCACATTTTCTTATTTTAAGAACCTTCACAAAATGTTACTTGTCCTCCCTCCTTACATTATTCTTTCATGTTCTTTCGTAAGTCCTGAGACTTTCTGATAAGGAGAAATATAGTCTGATAAATTGCTAAACTATTACAATGAATTAGCTACTGGGTTAATCCTCTCAGGCACATTTTTATTTTAAAAGGCCACTATCAGGAGAAAGAGACTCAAAGAACTCAAAATGATCTTACTGCATTCCAGCTCTAAAGTTTTACAATTCTGTGAATAAATCTTCTACAGTAGAATGTTAGACCCTTGTGGAAACTGAATGAAGGAACCCAGTGGCACATTAGCATAAGTTTACAGCTAGGGAAAAGTCCAACAATATATTTTCACATTTTGGCGATGCTGTCAGCAGTTCACAGTGCTTGACATGAATTATTCACTAGTTCAGTATTCGCTCTTATTCATTTGTCTACAATCATAAAATATGGTTTGGGTGTATAGAAAACAGTTACTGAGAAATAAGTAGGAAATCCATCACAATTCTCTTAGTGGAGAGAACCACAATGATGGCTTTAATCAAAACCAATCCTGAAAGATCTATATCACCTTACCAGTGAAAAATGTTCTCCACTGTAAGAGGGAATCTCTCTAAGAAATGAAACACACACACTTTAAATGGCTATGTGATAAAAGTAGTAATTACCGAGTGAATTGCAACACGGGAAAAACAATGTAACTCAGAAAACTAGCCTCAGTTCAACCATTTACCAAATAATCTTGGACAAGTCACTGAACCTCCCTGGGTTTCAGGCTCCTCTTTCGTGAAATCACAGTTAGCACTAGACAATCACTAAAGTTCTGTCTGGATTGAAAAATTCCATGTCACTTTTTAAAAATTCCATGATTCTATAATTATAAAATAAATTCCAATGGTCAGTCAATATTTACAGGTAAAGAATAAACTATACTCTTTCTAAAGACAAACAAATATTCTTATCCTTGTCGAAGTTTATCATCTTGTGATTTAGGATGATTATCAATTAGTCCTCAGTTATCCACATATAAAAGGACAAAATAGCATTATAAGATAAATTAAAAAGTTGATATCTTATAGTTAATTTATTCTGAGGTATTAACATAATCTACTATAATCACATTGTCAGCATTACTAGCTTAACTGATCTGTTTTTATCTTAAATAACTGCTTTTTAATATTGATAATTACATTTTAATTTAACGTTATTTTAAACAGAAGTGCACTTTTTTCCCCTTAAGTAAAAGAGACATATATGCCCACTAAGGAAAGCTTGAACAAACATAAAAAGCATAAAAAAGATAACGCATTCAAAAAAGGACAAATGGAATGGCATCAGATGAGGAAAGCATGCCTTGCAAGGTATAATAGAGAGGACTGAAGAGCTTAGAGCTATGGTTCCCAAAGTGTGATCCTCAGACCAGCAATATCAGCATCATCTATCTAGGAAGTTGTTAGATATGCAAATTCTTGGGTCCCACGCCAGACCTACTCAACCAGAAGCTCTGAGGATGGGGGCCAGCAATAGGTGTTTTAACAAGCCCTCCAGGGGATTCTGATACCGCTGAAGTTTGAAGCTTGATAAATAATTGTTTTCAAAAAAACTTATAATTTTCAGATTTTAAAAATTTTTAATGGACACAGGTATATCATTGGCCCATACATGGCCCGCTTTTATTTACTTTAAATAATATGATGAACACTCTTGAACCGACCACCACCCTTAGCCCAAGAAGCAGAACATTAGCAGTAACTTACGTCTACCTCTGTGCACCTCTCCTTCACACCCTGCTGTCTTGCTCTCAGAGACAACCACTACGCCGAATTGTCTATCTTCCTTGGTTTTATACCTAAATTAAATCTGTTTTATTAACATTCATCCTTATTGCTGCATGGAGATACATTTCACTCATTTTCACTACTGTATGTTATGCTCTTGTGTGAGTACACCATAATTTATGCTTTCTCTTATCAATGAGAATTTGGGCTATTTCAACTTTTGCTTTTACAAGCAATGTTGCTGTGAGCATTCTCATACAAATCTCCAGATACATGTATGCTAAACTTCCCAAATGTAGGAATGAAAGTGCTAAGGCATAGGAAATTTGGATGTCCAACTTTACAAGACAGTATAAAATAGTTTTCCAAAGCGTTTGAATTAATTTCATAAAAATAAGGACGAAAAAAAGAGATTCTCTTGATCTACATGTTCTCCAACACTTGGTATTTTTAGATTTCTTAAATTTTGTCAATTGAATAGATATACTATCTCATGTGGTCTTGAGTTATATTTCTCTGAAAATAAATGAGAAGGACATCTCTTCACATGTTTATTAGCTTATCTGATTCATTTTCTACAAAATTCTTTTTACGTGTCTTCTCCCATCTTCTGATCCAGGAAGATGGGATATATTTCTCTTTAGTTAGGTCTTTAATACCCATCAATAAAGTTTTATTATGTTCCCTCCACAGGTCTTATTCACCTTTAATAAGATTCATTTTTATTGTTCTTGTAAATGGTGTCTCTTTAAAGTTGTGTTTCAGAATTGCTTGTATATGGTATAGAGAAATGTAATTGATTTGTTTATCAATGTCATATCTAATTATCTTGTTGAACTCCCAAAACTCTACTATTTTTAGTGGGTTTTTTGCAAGTTTTTCTTTATATTCATTGTAGACAATCATACCATTTGCAAAGAATTACTTATATTTTCTCCTTATCAATCTTTATACCTTTAATTTCTTTCTCCTGTTTTATGGTGCCGGCTAATACTTCAAAACAACGATGGATACAGGTAGCAATGGTGGGCATCCTTGTGTGGTTCCTGATTTTAAAGAATGCTTAGAACTTGCCCCCAATTAAGATAAGGTTTGTTTCAAATGTTTTTATAGACATTCTTTATCAAGTTGAGGAAATTCCCTACTACTAGTTTATTAAGAGTTTCTATGGTGAATGAGTGCTAGATTTTATTAAACTTTCTAAATCTGTTGAGTTTCTATATCTATTGATCATATGGTTTATGTCCCTCAATCTGTTAGTTTATTGACATTGTTGATTTTCTAATGTTAAACCATCCTTACATTCACGAGATAAACCTAACTTAGTAATGCTATATTATCTTTTTCATATGCTGTCAGATTCAGTTTTCTAATATTTTGTTTAGGATTTTTACATCTAAGTCATGAGTGAAATGAGTCTGTCATTTTCCTTTCTCTTATGCTTCCTTGTCTGATTTGGATATCAAAGTAACCTCATTAGAATGAACTGTGGATATGTCTTCTATTTTTAATCTTTGAAAGAACTGTTGATTATTGGAAGATCAGCTATTGAAAGTTTGTGTCTGGTGAGCTTTTCTGCATGAAGATTTTTAATTTAATTTATTTTAATTTTTAGTGAACTCCTTTCATAGTCAAGGACTACTCAGGGTTTCTATTTCCAAATCAGCATTTTTGGTGCATAATATTTTTCTAGGAATTTGTCCATTTCATCTGTTTTCAAATGTACTGGCATAAAAAACTTGTCTAAAAATTCTTTTTTATCTCAAAGGTTTTTAGTCTTTTCAAAAATCTAATCTAATTGTGTAATTATATACAATATAATAGGCTTGAATGAACAAAAGAGAAGCATATTTAGTACTGTTTACAAACTAGCTTACTATCTTTTCAGAATTGTAAGCTATCTAAGAAGTTTCTTTCCTTAATAGTTTATGAAGGGTAGTTTGTTTTGCCTACTTGTCTTTGCAGTTTTAAATACTCAGGTGAGGAACATTCTATGTTACATATTACATTCTAATTAAGTGTCCATGTTCTGATGTAATAATTACAGCTTTTTATACTTTGGAGATAAGATTCAATTGCTACATCTAAAGTCAAGTTAAAAAAAACCCTAATTACTTTCTTCATGATCTTTGACATTTACAAAGTCATAATACTTTAGTTTTTTACATGGAAAGATAAATTTATATAGAAGTCAAGACTCTCATGATAGAAACGGTTTAAACTGCATTCTCTGTTTGGAGGCCAAAATACTGTGGAGTTGTTTTCCCTGGCAATTCCATGCTGCATATAGGAGAATAACTTTCTGAGAGACAGAGCACAGATGCTCCAACCCCAGACTGTCACGTCCCCATCCTCATCCAGGGTACCCTGAAGATTAGAAGGGGCTCTGGAAGCTCAGTCTCTTCTGGCTGGTAGGAGTTTAGGGGGGCAGCTGACTTCTAGACCAGTGCTGCTCAAGCTTTAATGTGCACTCACATCACCTGGGGGTCTTGTTAAAAACGCAGATTCTGAGGGCCAGCCCCGTGGTACAGCAGTTAAGTTCATGAGCTCTGCTTGGGCAGCCCAGGGTTCGCCAGTGTGCATCCTGGGTGCAGACCCACGCACCGCTTATCAAACCATGCTATGGAGGGCATCCCACATATAAAGTAGAGGAAGATGGGCACAGATGTTGGCTCAGGGCCAGTCTTCCTCAGCAAAAAAGAAGAGGATTGGGAGTGGATGTTAGCTCAGGGCTAATCTTTGTTTAAAAAAAAAAATGCAGATTCTGATTTCATAGTTCTGGGATAGAGTCCAAGAGGCTGCATTTCTAAGAAGTTCCAGGCAATGCTGGTGCTGCTGGTCCTCCTTGAGCAGCTTTCTTCTAGATGGCCTGAGATGAGTGGATTTCTGAGCCACACGGCTTCTGGGCTGTCAGACTCTATCTCTTTGCAAATTCAATCTAGATGACACTGAAGCATAAAGCGAGGTTCTGTGGACAGGTGCTGCTAATGTATACTACTTTTAGTTTGTCATCAAACATTTCATTTTCTCATTAGGCTATGTTCAGGAGAACTTCTCATTTCGAGAGCACCATCTAAATGTCTATTCATTGCTTATTTTCACACACAAGTTCTAAAGAGAGTGGTACGGTGTTATAAGCTTTCCATCTATGAATAAAGGTTTTTTTCTACAAAATATGTCTTCAAGAAAATGTACCTTCCCTTCTCCCCACATCTCAGCCCTATTACGAGTGTAGTGTGTACCAGCTGCTGCCACATCCCTGGAATGAGGCACCCAAGGGCAATCACTTCATTCTCCACTCTCTCCTGAAAAATCCTCAGGGAGGTAGAAAGATGCTTACTGAGAAAGAGAAGGTGCTGCTCCCCCATCACCCAGAGAACATCAGCCCCTGGTGTAAAGAAGAGACTCGAGCTCATTAAACTCACAGATCCCCAATTAACCCCCTAAGCTCCAGAAGCTGGAGGTTGCCGCCTACTTTACAGTAGGTGCTGTTTGCATGGGAGCCTGACTCGTGCAATAGATATGTTCCTGAAGTAGGCTGATAACCAAAAGCTGTTGGTTTTGCTTTTTTTTTTAAATCAATAGATATTTTAAACACACTAGAGATGCTCGCTATTTAAAGGGAGCTTGGTACGAATTCTTTTGTGAAATAACTAATCACTAATTTTCCTTTTGGCTTTATCTGGATTTTCAGATATTGAATTTATATAAAATAGGGCACGGGTTTAAGTAAATTTGAAAAGGAGCCAGTTAAAACAGAACTTCTTATCTGGTTCTAGACTTAAAGATAAGCCTATGTTAATCAGAAGAATGACTGTCCTACTTAGCTTTTCGGATATAAGATGCGCTTGGCAAGCTTTGACTTGCAATCCCACTCCTTGGCAAATAAAATCTTTCCTCATTTTGTGAATATCAATTCTTAATCATTTCAATGAGCCACACATCACTAGCAAATTGCTTATCTGGTGCTATTCCATGTCATCTGATACACATTTATTAATGGGCCTATTAACCAAATTTTCCCCATTACTCATTCAAAGGATACTGTCCAAAATTAGTTTAGAGAGAGCCTGGTATGCCGACAAATCACACATTTCAGATATTTGGTTGCGGGAAAAATCCACCTTCTGATGAGAAAAAGAGAACATATATCACACTTCATTTTTCATTTTTATCTTAAACATAATAATTAATTGCACAAGAAGAATGTAGTTTTGGATGTGGGGTTAGAATTCACTATTGAAAATACACTCAGGCTGTCATATTTACCCATATGGAATCATCTTCTAAGTAGGATCCTTGTCTGTCCCCTTGAGGGATGCTGAGGAGAAGACCCCCTCCTTGCGGCCATGCAGACATCCTCGAAACCTCAACACTTTCAATTCCTGTAGCTATTCTCTCCGTTTTCAGCATTTACTTCAATTTTTCTTGATCTTCCTTCAGGATTTACCTCAATTTCACCCTTAGTTACCACCATTTCTTTCATTTTCTCTAATGCCTTGTAAACTCTATTCACTTAGTTTATATGCATATCTTGTTTCTCTTTTCTTTGCCTTTTCTATTTCGATCTCAATGTATTCTCCCATGCTACCCCCTAAATGCCAGAAAAATCTTTCTTATTCACCCCTCAGGCCATGCCTCTTCACTTAACACTCTTTCTCAAAACTGACTATTTTAGCAACATCAGTTGTTCCTACTCAAAAATATGAGACTAAAGAAAAGCAACATTAAGTAACTTTGTTTAATTATTCACCTACCGGCAAAAGATAAGCAAAAATGATTTCTTTTTTAAAAAGGAAAGGAAAACCCAACTTTTTTGAAGCCCTGCATTGATAACTTGCTGGGGACACTGCAATCATTTTCTGGAAAACCAGCAAGCAACTATACAATAAGCACAATTCTCATCTTTTTGTGCCCTTTAAAACTGTGATTCCACCCCCAAAAATGTACCACGGTTACTTTATCAATGTATTAAATACTTTACTGAAAACTTTAAATACTGAATCCAAAAAAAATTTTTTTGAAAACAACGCCAAGGGCAAGAGCAGACAACCGGCTAAAATGATTGCAATGTGGCAACAGAACTAGTCAGTAAAATACAAGCTTGAGGACCATGGAAGAAGCAGAAATGTGCAAACAAAATATTGTTTGTAAAAAAAAATGAGGGGCTGGCCCAGTGGCTGATTGGTTAAGTTAGCGCGCTCTGCTTCAGAGGCCCAGGGTTTCACTGGTTTGGATCCTGGGCACGGATATGGCACCGCTCATCAAACCATGCTGAGGGGGCGTCCCACACAGCACAACCAGAAGGACCCACAACTAAAAATATCCAACTATGTACCGGGGGAGCTTTGGGGAGAAAAAGGAAAAATAAAATCTTAAAAAACAAAAAGAAATCAGAACACAAAATTTTACGCGTGTACAAATTGCAACTATGTAAAATGCATACCATGACTGAAATAAGAGGTCAGTTTGGCATGATGTAATGAAGTTTCACATTCATTTTTTTTCTCTATAATAATGATGGACTATAAATAAACATAATTTTCCGGGCTTGCTTATAACTGATACTTTTTCATCAACACCGTTCATTCTTGTGCCATAGCTGTGTCTGCTCGTATCTATCAGCTATACCGCTGTCGGGCCATATGCCAATATTGTGCCCTCTTCACACCTATGATATTAGGTCTGTGGAGAGACCTTAAAAGGCTTATAATACCGCTCTGACTCCCACTGGGAGTTCCATTGGAACCCAAGCCTTGTAGGAAGTACCCAACAATCAAATGAACCTTCTATACCTCCTGAGAACAAAAGCATTCCAGGAAATACAAAAAGTGCAAGAACAAGCCCCTGCTCTTTAGGAAATGTATGTTTTCTCTGGTTGCTGGCACGAGGCCTTACATAATAAATGAAAAGGAAACAGAGCTTTCCAAGAGGATGGGACGCTGTCCATGAGCCTGATTTACTGGGAAGATGTGGCTTTGGGTCTCAGGCATCGGGTTCAATCCCAGACCTGCTGGCTCCCGGGAAAGATTAAGTAAGTTACTTAACCTTTCTAGACTTCAGTGTTCTCATCTGTGAAAATGGGACTGTTCCAGCTGCCTCAGAGCTTTGTTGAGAGGATTAAATAAAATAATGCACTGAAAACACTGGAACACCTCCATCATTGCCTCCCAGGTTCACAGAGGGCTCACAGAGAGCTGAAGCACCTCCTCAGGGGCAGTCTGGAACTTTCTAAGCACTTCTCAAAAGTTACCAATACATTTACTCTTAATTCTTTGGGAGCTCGGAACCTTAGATGGGGTGTCCGATTTGTTTTTGTTCATCTGTGGAATCTTCTTGTGCGGGTGGGGTGAGGTAGGGTGTGAATGGAAGAACTCCAAGGAAGTTTTTCCCAGGGCAAGGGTCACGCTGGTGTCATGACTGACTCCCTGGGGTGGGGGAGAAGGCAAAATGGGACAGCAAAGAAGGCAGAGTTGAAACAGCCCTGCAAATACAATTCCTGCCAACCTGGAGACCATGTGGCCCCAGACTGAGTACAAATGGGCACTTGATGTGGCTTATTTGGACAAAGAGATGTCATCTTGGCAATAGCTATAATTTTATAGTGAAAAAACACACTACTGATAAAGATGGAGTGACGTGAAAGAACAGAAGAAAAATTAAGAAGGTGTCTCACTGGCAGTCTGGGGGAATCAGATTCTTAATTTCAAACAGATTTTGCATATTTGTGCAAGCCCCAGCAGAACACTTTGGATCTAAGTTAATTTGGTTTGTAAATAACATAAAACTAATGCATGATAAAGGGCAATGGTTGATGACCATTCCTAAAAGTAACTTTTTGATGAAATATTTGAGTCCAATAGAAGAACATTCATCTTAAGCTTGTGGCAATGATTCCCAACTTTGTCGGCACTTTAGAGCCACCTGGGGGTCTTTTAAAAATTCCCATGCCCAGGTCTTACCTTGGACCACTTGAATCAGAATCTCTGGCAGTGGGATACAGGCATCAGGAGGTTTTAAAACTCCCTGGGTAATTCCAATGTGCAGAAAAGCTTGGGAACCACTAATCTATGACCTCTCTGCTTAAGTGTGGTCCATGGACCAGCAGTAGGGGCATCACCTGGAAAGGTGCTAGACATTACAGTCTCAGGCCCTACTTCAGACCTACTGGGTCAAGAAGCTCATTTTCACAAGAACCCCAGTGTATCCGTGTGCGCATGAAAGCGTGAGACACGGCACTCTACAGTATAGCAAGCTGCTCCATCAACCTCTGTTCACAGACCGTTTATTTCTGCCTCTGAAATGCAAAAGCAAATTCAGAGAAGCAAGAATGAGGATCTGAAATCACTGGTTTCTAAAAAAACTAAAGGCTGGATAAGTAAGGAGGGCAAAATTTGAGCGCCCCAGACATTTTTACACATTTTCAGGTATAAAATTGTTCTGCTATGATAAACATATACAAATAATAGCTAGTATTTAGATGAGGGAGAGCGAACAGAAGGAAGTTAGTTCTTCAGTTTGAACTCTAGGTTTTCAAAGATCCCTAAAAAGATTATCTGTTGATAAACCATCTCCCTTTTCCAAAATAAATGATACACGAATCCTTCTCCTTTTTTATTTCATCTCAGATACTAATATTATTTACCCCTACATCTTATTCTTTCTGAATTCTCTATTTTAGTGCTGTTTTGCTTATTAATATACTTTGCAAACTAGTTAAGATAGGTAGTTGGTATATTGATAAAGTCTACCTTGAGATTTTTGGGTGGCTTGAAATTGAAGAATGTAGTCAGTTTATTTTGAGAAGCATTAAGTTCTAGAAGATAAGGCATACAACTCACACAAGACAAATCTGGGGGAAAAATAAATACAGAATAAGGTAAGTCAATAAAATAAAAGTCATACAAAGTCATTAAAAATAGCATATGCTATATCAGAAAATTTTTAAAATTGTCAGAGGCAAGCACATCTTAGTCATTCCAGATGAGTGAAATGAATAAAAACAGGAGTGTGTGGAATGCACATGTACACACACTGTGCACACACACAGTGTGGAAAACTCTCCATGAGCCTACAATTTAACCTTCCTCCCCAGGGCCTCCCCACCTCTTCCATCCCCCTCTCCAAGACAGCCAGGTAAAATATGACCGAGGCCGCCTCTGTGTCTCGGCTCACTCTCCCACAAGCTGCGATCAGTCAAATGCTTCAAAGGTTGCCAGTCATGGAGGAAAGGATGAGGAACTAAAGCCTTAGACAATCCTCTTGACAATTAGTCCCTAAATAACTAAATTAGGTCTTTTCAGAAAGACGGAAAATGCCACAATTAGAGAACTTGCTTCGTTATAAATTAAATTTTGTTTTAGTTGGACTTAATCCTAAATCTCATTAATTATTTGAAGTGATTTAAATGATTGCTATTATTTTACTTCGACTGTGCATTGGTTCAGACACATATCTGAGTTTTGCATTTTATCCCAAGCAAATATTCTGAAATTCGAATACTAAGAAAAAGACTATAGTGCTAATATTCACTCCTAAGGAAATTGCATGTAAAGGATAAACATGGTGAAGTATTGTGTTGCCTTTCTTTGCCACTTTCCAGCAGATGCACTTGGAAGCAGCAGGAGGCATCAGGGAAGCCTCAGGAAGAATCACAGGATGCGGGTTTACTGTCTGTCTCTGCCAGTGACTTATTTCTCCACCTGACAATGGTAATAATAATGTCTCCTTGTCTTCTCATTCTAGGTCATAGACCCAGCAACTACACCTCCTCCAAGGATGTCCCTGGTGGGAGACTGGAACCTCCACACCAAGCAATGTGCGTCTACCTTTCACCAGGTGGCAAAGACACATCCAGCCTAGGAGAAGGAAGCAAGGCCGAGCGGCTGGGGTTGTGCCCTGGAGTGGGTGGAACAGACAATGTGAGGGTCACCTCCCCACCCACCTCCTGCAACATCTTTCCCTCTCAAGGGTCCTTGAGGCCAGAAGATCCCCACCAATTTCTACTTCACTTCTCTGGTCTAAACCGCACCCTTCTTTAGCCTGTCTTTTTTATGAAATCAATCTAGGAGGGACAATACATTGAAACATTAACACTTGGGTGGGAATTAGTGAGTGAGCCCAGGGAGGCTGCCTGGGAGGGAAACCCTAAGGAGAAACTGTCATTGCTTTACAAGTTTTGCCTATTTGTCCATTCTGAGCTCAGCTCTGTGTCTTCCAGGAGTGGTCTCAACCATTAATTTCCACTGGCCACCATACTCCCATCTTTCTGTGGGCAGGTAAGTGCTGTACCATGGAGTTCTGTCTTGAAGCAAAAGGAGCAGCTACCATTTAGATAAACAGATGGCAAGTACAGTTCATACTTTGTAGATGGCCAATGCTTTCATTGTAAATGGCCAAATCACTGACAGAAAAAAATCCACGGTCTGGGTTGCTGGCCATCTAACTCCGGTGGGCCTGTTCATTCCCTATCAGTGTAGTGACCTCTGTGTCCACCAGATGGCAGGAGCTCCTCACGTCTACACCTGTGGTTCTCAAAGTGTGGTCTTGGACCAGCAGCATCCGCTTGACCCAGCAACTAATTAGAAATGTACATTTCAAGTCCCACCCCAGATCTACTGAATCAGAAACTGTGAGAGTGGGGCACAGCCATCCATGTTCCAACAGCCCACCGCCCCAGGTGATTCTGATGCAAGTTGAAACTTGGTCTACCTCAGATCATCCATAAAGCTGTCCTCACAAAAAGAGAAATATACTGTACTTAACACAGTGTGTTCTCAAGCACTTGATGAGTTAATCAAATGGGCCATAAAAGATTAAAGAAGACTGATCTGAAGAGGAAAGCCTCGTTGGCAACTGTGGACTCCTTGCTCAAGCGGCGAGGGTATGAAGGCACATTTTCCTCTTTGCTAGCACTAAGCGTTGTTGAAGACTCCCACCACTCTGCAATTCCTTATCCAGTAAATGAAACCAACCCAGGAGATGTGGGGCGCAGGGAGCGGTCCCACCAGCAGCACTAAAAAAGTCTTTCCAATGCTATGATATGTGGCGCTTGCTTTAAAATAACTCTGGGGAAGGGCGGCAGGGAGGTATAGATGAAGAGGATGGGCCAAGGGCAGATAATTATCGAACCTGAGTATTCACTACAACCGTCTCTCTACTTGTGTACATGTTTGTAATCTTCCATAAGGCAGTTTTATAAAACTGGAATAAAAAAAATTTCAAAAACAGTAGCATTTTAAGAATTAAAATATGCTAGAATATTTTTTAGTCATTGAAATGAAAGTGGATTTTAATTATTGCAGTCATGTGAGTGGAAAAAATTAAAAATGAGCCAGAGAAGACCATATCAGCAATATTTAATTGTCATAAAAAAGACAGGCTAAAGCAGTGAGTAGAAAGATTATCAGTCAAGAAAGCAGATCAGAAATAAGGATTTGCTTCCTCCCCTAGAAGTCTAAAGAAAAGAAATTGTACACTTTAACTTCAAATAAGTTCAGAAAATTAGAACCGAGGATTAAGTTTTGAAGAAAATGTGACTAATGTCACTAAATGTGAACAAGGTGTCACAACATATATGTTATACAGAACTAAAAATGGCAGAGTTAGAGTTAAAAGGATCAGCTAAATATCCAGAGACAGTAAGAAGACGGGGAAAATTAACTTGTGAATTCCTGGTGCTCACACAAGAACGGAAGTAGCCAGCCAGGATTAAAATGCAGGTGCAAACGCAAAATAAAGAAAAGAATTCATTAAAGGAAAAACGAAAAAAGACCAAGTCATCTACACTGAATAAACTAATAGAAGGAAAGAAAAGGGAATCATCAAATATTCAGGAAGTATTAAAGAAGGAACAATTCATCTCTTAAAAGGAAAAAGCAAAGCAAACCTTCCATCTGGTACTCTCCAGTATCACCAAGTGCCTCTCAACCATAAGATAAGATCACATGTTTGCTGACCTGTGCTGTTTTCTTTACTCATTAGTCATTGGTGCCTTTTTTACATGGAAAGCAGAGGCACAATATATAAATTGATCCACAATAGTACTTATATCAAGTTTTTTAGCATTAAACTATATTACATACTGCAAAGCTTAAATTTGGAAATAATTCAGTGATCCATCAATTTACTAGAATGACAATTACGTACCTTCAATTTTATTTACTGAAAGATCCAACTTCTGTAGGTGAACATATCCACAGAGAATGCTAACGTCAATTAAATCATATCCCTAAGAAAATGAAAGGTAAAAGCCTTTAATGTTGTTTTAACAGGTTAGTACTAGCCTTCTCATGACATCTAGAAATAATAGTTGACAAAAGAAATCCAAGGGGGCTGGCCTGGTGGCATAGTGGTTAAGTTCACATATTCTGCTTTGGCGGCCTGGGGTTCACCAGTTCTGATCCTGGATGCAGATCTACACACCGTTTGGCAAGCCATGCTGTGGCAGGTGCCCCACATATAAAGTAGAGGAAGATGGGCATGGATGTTAGCTCAGGGCCAGTCTTCCTCAGCAAAAAAAAAAGAGGAGGATTAGTGGTAGATGTTAGCTCAGGGCTAATCTTCCTCAAAAAAAAAGGAATCCAGAATTTCTTTCAAAAGTAAGGTAGAAGTGAGAGAGCAAAATCTGAAGCCTACTACTAATAGGATCTCAAAACAGACTACATACACCATCAAAAAACGCATTCCTCTGAAGAAAATAATACCTTAGAAAATTAGTGTTGTTAGCAAGAAGAAAATACAACCTGAAAAGGCAAATTAAAGCGGTGTCATGAAGACCTTTACAGCAGAGTTCTATGTTAAAAAAGCCCCACACATAATAGTGATAAAGCCAAAGCCTTTATCTAGCAGAAGAAAAGAAAAAGCAAATGCCTAGAATTTAAATGAAATGTTAAAGAGAGCTCACACCTAATCGGGAGATCATTAATAACGATACCACCTACACTTTCACAGGGTTCATTTTCAATGAATTTCAAAGCTCTCCTACAATAATCTCATCAGATCAAACAAACCTGAGATCCGTAGGGCAGATTATTCCCAATTTAGAGATGAAGAATATGAGGCACAAAATGTATGTAAACAGCCTAAAATCACCTAGCAAGTCACGGATAGAGAAGTGAGTCCAAGTCTCCTGAATCCTTGTCCAAGACTCTTTCCATGAAATCTTGTGTGGGGATCAGAATTTGCCACTACAAAATGTGTCTCTTTGGCTTGATTAATTTTAAGGACAAAAGATGCTGAAAGAAACTTTGATCTTTCCCCTAACTGCCTACAAGAATTTAAGACAGAAGGCCTGCCCCAGGACAGGCCATCACCATAGACAGCTCTGGGTACAGCAGACTGGGAGGATGCTTGCTAAGCCCATTTTTAACACAATTCTCTCTCAGGTCACACTGTCTATAGATGGCCCAGCAAACATTTATTTGCCAAACACTTGCATTTCCATCTCCATGTGAATTGTCTTCCTCCCCTTTGAAGTCCCAAACCACTACCCACAATATTCTCCTTTGTGTTTAGCTGAAAATGGTATTTAAGATGGTGGCGTTTGCCATTTTGGCAAGTTATTCATTCTCCTGAGTTTCTCCCATGTGTACATATTCTTAAACTTTGTTGGATTTTCTCCTGTTATTCTGTCTCATGTCAATTTAATTCTTAGATCAGCCAGAAGGACCTAGAGGGTAGAGGATAGTTTTTACTCCTCTACACTGGCTTCTAGTGAACTTCAAGAGGAGCTGGAGGGGAATTTGGTCCCTCGGAACAGACTCACATCACTGGTTTATGTTGTGATGTCAGAATCAGAAAAAGCCAACCAAGGAAGTGTCATTATAAGCAAGTTCTCAGGGACTGGCCAGGTGGCACAGCAGTTGAGTGCGCACGTTCCACTTTGGCAGCCCGGGGTTCACCAGTTTGGATCTCAGGTGCAGACATGGCACCACTTGGCAAGCCATGCGGTGGTAGGCGTCCCACGCATAAAGTAGAGGAAGATGGGCATGGATGTTAGCTCAGGGCTAGTCTTCCTAAAAAAAAAACTAAAAAAGCAAGTTCTCAAATACAATAACGATAAGAATGTTTAATGATGGCCACTAGAACAGTAACAAATAAATACTTACTGAAAACCTACTGTATACAAGGCATTGTGCTTAGCATGGTGAGAAATACAATGATGAAAGAGAGCCATATTGTGCCCTTAAGACATGTAACTTTGAAAGGAGAGAAGCTAGGTACATAAGTAATAAGAGAAAGTAAAAAATAACACATAATATAAATAAGATATAAGGGGAAAAGAAATCACTAAACCAGGCACCCCTGAGAAAGTGTATTCAGTAAGACAGGTTATTAAGGCAAAGTAATTCAACATGTAATATCTCAAATGTAAGGAGGTCAGTGGCAAAGTAAGTTAAACTTCAGTCCATCTAGCTGAAATAAGATTTAAAGGATTGCTGTTTTCTATAGATCAATTTAAGGCATAGCACTACGTACATAAGCAGAATATTGATTGAAAGGGAGTTGTGTGGGATGTGTTGGCTGCTGGAATTACCTACCATTCCAATGCCTAACAGTGCAATGCACACAGGGTGCTCCCTGTCTGCTACTGCCTGACGGGCTGAGTCATCCAAAAAATGTTATAAAGTGAAAACAGTAAAAGATTAGAGCCTTAATATGCTGTCCTCAAAGGACACACCGTGGAACCAGCATGGGTGAAAAGAGCTTAACATTTCTTGGATAGTTTACTAGTTCAAATCCAAGACAGAAGAGCCTTGCTATGAATTATCTATACTTTAGCTAAATTATGGTGCTATGAAAAAATTTCAGTACACTTTTTTCACCTATGTATCTGCATTTACTCTGTGGCTCTCCAAGGAATACTTAATGCTTTACAATATAAGGAAGCAAGAGGAGTTTGCTTCCTAGCAAAAATAATAAATATTTTTATTTATATTTATTTAGTATTTTATTTTATTATTTTATTAAATATTTATTATTAAATATATTTATTATATATTTAAATATATAAATAAAATAAAAAATAAAATTAATTTTTTCCTAGGACTATGGAGAAACAAAAGAAGGAAAGAAGCTAAAATACTCTGAGTACTCTGTTCTTATAGCTTCTCTTATGATAAAACTGGAGCTAAGATTCTGTGCTAGTATCGAAATCTTGAAAATTGATGAATAAGAATATTTTTTTTTTCATTAATAATAGGTATCTTTTGGAAAGGTAGCTCTAGCTCAAAGCTATTTATTTCTTGACATGCTTAGAGGGGAAAAGTCAATACCAAAATACTTTGTTCCCTTGGATTCAGATATAAATTTTAGTCCTGGCACTGATCAGAGAGAAAATTCTTAAAGAGTTTTTGATTGGTTTTACAGAATCAAATTCAACCTTCTGGAAAGGAGGCATTGATTACTATAATATAGACTACTTAAGATGAAAGAAATAGACTGTGAAGGGAATGGAAACAGAGGAATTTGGAGGGCTGATTGCTGGATTGGCCAGGCTCTTTGATGTCTGACATTTACATAAGTAACTCTTATTGCCAGTCTCCAGCAAATGAAAGACTCTGAAATTTGGAACCACCACAAAAGCTATGAGTACTAGAGAAAATGGATATGGTCCAACCAGCGTCAAGATGTAGCCAGCCAATGGCAATGTTGTCATACTCACTGATAAAGTTAGATTGAGGTAGACCTGCTCGGTCCCAGAGCCTGAGCGCCCCAATTGGTGAAGTGCCCCAGCCACGACATCCTCTCTCAGGACCCCATCAATTTCCTCCTGCAAAGAAACCAGAGAGCTAGGTGAACAAAGAAAGGGCTTCCATTGGCAAAGAAACTATCTAATTCATTGTATCCACCACTTATTTAGTATACTACGTATCCAGGTGCGGAGCCTTCCAAAATTTACCAGCCCCAAAGAAAATTCTGTGTTAAGGACACAAATATTATGAATAATTAAATAAATACCTATCAAATCAATGTTTTTATTACAACTGAATTTTTAGGTGGTCACTTGCATTAGGTATTCCAAGTGGAATGAACACAATAGCAGTAGAAGCATCAGCATTAGTAATTATAGCTACATTGACTGAGTGCTTCTCTGTTCCAGGCACTGTGCTAAGAACTCTCAATGGATAAATTCATTTATTCCTCTTGAGAACCCTGAGGTAGGTACTCTTAGCTCCATTTTACAAATGAGGAAACTAAGGCTTTGAGATGTTAACTTGCCTGAAACCACATAATTAGTATGTGACAGAGCCAGAATACAAACCCAAATCTGTCTGACGCCAAGGCAGTTTTAACCACTACACTTAACTGCTCGCCCACACCTCAAACAATCATTACCTCAAATTAAGGCAATTACTTCTCTAAATTTGGTATTCTGGAGAAAACAGGTCCCCAGTTCACTTCCTATTGGCTAATTTTGCTGGATTTATACAATTTGTAAGATTTATTAAAAGGGCAATGACAATTTCCATAAGGAGGTTGGCTCTTGGTCTGTAGACATCTGTGGACCAGTGGTGATCTGACATGCTCCCCAATACTGACAAACAGAAGAGACAACAGGTGAGTCGGTCCTAATGTTTGTGTGTCTTCAACTCCATAATGACCAACACATTAACAATGACATCAGAAGGAGGACACAAAATACAGAAATCATACCAGTCACACCAGTATAACTAACCATGACTAGTATTTGGACTATGATAGCAAAATACCCTTTTCCAGGTAATCTATATTAATTCAGGAACCAACAATGCTGCTCAGATTGCTGGGACTGATGACATAAGTATGTAGGCTTGTGCTAGTGTAAAGAGTTTCTTTCTCCCCAGATTTCCACTACCCTAGGGAAGCAAATTATTGCCCACATTGAGATAGCATCCAGGCTTTGGGGATGGGCAGGCTCGGGTGGAACTCCAGATCTGCCATTTTGGATGCATGACTTTGAGGATGTAAAGTTTTCTCCGAGCCTCATATTCCTCATCTATAAATAGGAAATGTTATTACTTTCCTTTAATGTTTTGGGGAGAATGAATAAAAAAGTGTATGTAAAGCTCTTAGCACAGTGCCTGGAACACAGCAAGTGTTGCCAATAAATGATAGTTGTCACTACCAATTGACGAAGTCGGAAATTCCATATCGTAATGTTTCATTCATCCATACCAATCAACTTGTCCACAAAGTGAGGGAAAGATATCTACTTTTCTAAATAAAGTTCCAATTTCTTATATAAGGCCTGGGAAAGAAAAGACGTGGGGGAGTGTTATCTTCCCTGCAAAACTTTCCACCTGAACCTCTGTAGTTTACCTGACCCACTCCCTCCATTTCCTGGAAATGAGAAGATATTGCATCCCTCACTTATAGTAGGTGGATGTCCGTTTCTCAACATAGCCATTGATATGGAGACAGGCCACATTGTCAGCATTTTCCCAGAACCCCAAGACAAGACCCCCCCCATGGCAACCCTATCACACCTCCTTTGAGGTTCCTGCCATTCTCAGTATCATGCCTTTCCCTTCTGGTCTTTGGTCATTTTCAGACCTTTACAAGCCCTATCCCTATCTTGGGTGGCTTCAGAATCCCTAAGGATGGCCATTCAACACCCCTACTACTCCAAGCGCATGCACATACGCACATTACTTTCCCAAGTCCAGAAACCTTAAAAATGGTCTCCACCCAACTTCAGCCACTCACTCCCATGGCGATGCCCTGGACCTACTCATCATGCCAAACTGCTCCACCCTAGAAACCTCAGAAGCCAGTATTCCACATACAGTATTCCAGTATTCTGATTCTACAACTGCCTATCCTTCAACCTTTCCAACACCTACTGAACTTGTTCTTTAATGACAACAAAATCTCCAGTCTGTTCATCCTTCTCTTTCTCAGAGTCTATCTGTCCCCTCCTAACTATATTTCCTTCCCTAATGCATATCCCATGGACAATTTCAGCATCTCTCTGCCCTCAAGTCTCTGATTTCTTGTCCTCTGACTGCAACTACTGCATACATACCAAAACCTGAATCAAGATCACAATCAACCGCTGCGCTAAGGCAGGGATTGTGTCATGTTCATCTTTCATTTGGGATAAAAATCTGTATAGCATGCCAAGCACATGCCAGCCACTATGCTCCACTCAGTGGAGAGAATTATGAATAAGATATGGTGCCTATCCTTAAGGGATTTACAGTTCAATCTGGGAGACAGACAAGTACATAAGCAATTTCAGGAGTTTGATAAATATTACAATACAGGTAAGCAGAGTGCTTTGTCTAGAAGCAGTGCACCCATTTTATGTTAGTTCTAGTGGGAGCAGGAGGTTAGCAAAGGCTTCCTGGGGAAAGAGTGATTAAGTTGAGACCCAAAGTTATGAGTTATTCTGGCAAAGGGGAAGAAAGGGCAGGAAAAAAGAGCCAAGAAGGGTCTTGCAAGCAACAGGGGCAACATGTACAGAATCCCAAAGGCCAAGACAAGCGTGGCCCATTGGGGAAACAACAAAGAGTTCAAAATAGCTGGAGCACAAAGTGGGAAGGGGGAATACAGCACCTAGTACATGGTGGGCACTCAAATATGGGTTAAATGACCTAATAAACCTACTCCTCTCCCTGAGCTGCTGAGTGAGCTGGGAAGGGCCCCACACCCATGCATGCTGGTGCCATTCTAAAGGCAACTTTTAGCTGGACCTTGATGCTATTAGACAGTCTCCCATTCTTCATCAACTGCCTTTCAACTCCCCACCTTGGCTAGTCAAGTCTTCATCACTCTCCTCAAGATGCATGGTGCCTCCACTCCTTGGTCCTCACTCTTAGCTGATGCCCTTCTCTTCTGCTTCCAAGGCAAAGTAGAAACAATCAGACATTAACCCCTCAATGTTCTGCACCTGTCCTAATGCTTCTCTCTCAGGTCTCAGAGGAAGCCTCTCCTTCACACTCAGGGCCCCACTCCCTCTGTTTCCTCAGGGACCTTGCTCAGGGACCATCAATTTTGCCCTCTTTCACCTGTGATTGCAACCTGTCATTCTTCACTGTCTTTCTCCAACCTGTCACTTCTCCAACTATACAAGTATGTGAGTCTCTGCTGTCCTAAAAAGGCTCTCTCAGTCCTGCATGTTCCTGCAGCTGTAGCTATAGTTGCCTTCAAAACCAAGCTCCTCCAGAGTTACTGTTTCATCCTTTAGATCCCCTCTTCACCTTTATTCACTCTTCAAGTCACTTCAGTTAGGCTTCTGCCTTTGTTGCATCACAAAAACCACATGGGCAAGGTCTCCCAGGAACCTCAAATAGGCAAAGCTAGGGAGCACTTTTTAGGCTTCTTCCCACTTAATGTGCTGGCAGCACAACCCATTCCCATGTTCTCGAGACTCTTTCTTGCCTTGGTTTCCCTATCAGACAGCTCTTGTTTCTTCTTTTTCTCTTACCAGTCCTTTCCAGTTTCCCCTCCCTGATTGCTCTTCATTGGCTGGCCACTTAAACACCTGTACCCCTAGACTTCTTTCCTTGGCCCTCTTCTTCACTTCTCCTCTCTTCTCTTCCTGGATGATCTCACAGACTCCAATGCTGATGATTCCCAGGCCTTCTACCCTGATTTGCAGAGTCCTCTGATTCATATATCCTGTTTCCTATTGAAATTAATGGCCTTAACATCCTCGCAGACCATGGCATAGACCTGGCAGTCATCCTAGACTTCTAATAGTCAGTTAGTAACCATCTCTTCTTAGATATTTGAAATATGTCTTCATCTTTAGCTTCCCCACTCCCACTTCCATTGCCTTAATCCAGACTCTTGTCTCTCCCCCATATATATTGCTAGAGCCTTGTCACTCATCTCCTTGCCTCCAGACTTACTATCCTCTAATCTAATCCCACTCGGCCAGCAGAGCAGTTCCCCACTGCTTAGAGACTCAAGTCCACAGACCATACAACAGCACAGAGCCCTTCACAATCTGGTCCCCACAGCTGGCTTTTCTGTTCTCCCCTATAACTCATCAGGAGGAAAGGCTGCCATCTGCCTGCCCACACACCACCTGTCCACTCAGACAGGGTCTACTTCTCTTGAAATCTTCCATGATCCCTGCAATCCGGCTGTCAACTGTACACATCTCTGTATATAATACTTCACATGCTAAACAGCTATGATTTACTTACATTCTTATCTCACCTTGAGAGCAGAGGCCACGTATGTCCATGATCATGTTCTCTTCTTCTTCTATTACGACTGTCACTACTAAGGATTAATTCTATAATATTTTGAGAGCCTACTCTGTACCAGACACTATATTAGGAACTTTAACATAGAGTTTCTCATTAAATTTAATCTTCATAACTATCCAATGAGTAGGCATTATTACCCACTGTAAGTTACTGGCAAAAAGTGGTTTTCATGGATCAGACACATATCATGGGCCCAGACACTTCTTCTGCCCTATTTAGTCAGAGTGCTTCCCACATAGCAATCATTCAATGAATGTTTGTTCAATGAAGGCTAAATTGATTAAATCATTTAATGAACTGTAGTTAGCAGATAAAAATAGGCCAATTATTTGTATTGTAACAGTGTAAATAATATATGATGCTAAGTATTTTACATATAGGATCTCATTTAATTCTTACAACTCTCCCATGAGACAGGTATCATTATAATTCCCATATTACAGATGAAACAGAGAGAGGCGAAGTAACTTGCTCAAAACCTCATAACTAACAAAAGACTTTACACGCATCTTTCATTCCAGAGGCAGTATTCTAAACAACTGGTCTGCACTACCTCCCTGAAGCTCACAAGGGCTTTTGAAGTCTGAGGCTAATTGCATGATAGGCCCTCAGTACTCATTGGGACCATCACAGCCTTGTAAATCTTAACCGGGAGAGGATATGGAAAATAAATTACTGAACATCAAAGTCCAAATGTTTCCTTTTAAAACATTTCAGTCTATTCAGCCTATTAAAACTAATTGAGACATTATAAAAAGCTAAAATAGAATGTGAGAACGCAAAATAAATATTAATATTTAGAACGTAAATGGAAGAAATAATAAACTTTTTCCACACACAGCCTACGAGCCAAAAAGAATAACTAGTTCAAGTCAACCCCCTCAATGGTTTGTTGATGGCATACTGAAGACAGATTAACAACGGTACTAATGAATCCCCAGCCGAAGAGCACGCGTTAATTAGAATAATAAAGTAAACGGTGATTCATTTGTGAATTCCTCTGGGGTGGAAGCTGGTGGAAACCATACAAACATCTCAAAGTTCTAAAAACACTGCTAATTTTGCAATAGTCACTATTAAGGATAGCGAAGTAAATAACAGAAGACGAACAACAGAAATAATATTTTTCTCTGGTCCACTTTAAGCAAAATGAATGTAATCAGCACATGTGGAAAGAGATAGAAAAAGAGGAAAGACAAAACGGGGAACAAGGGTGGAAAAAATGGGCCAAATGTTGAAAGTGAGCAAAAGAACATTATGAAAGACGGGAACCCAAGTCGGGGAAGAGTGTACATGGTTCATGGCTGAATCAGAGTAACAGAGAACATTGCAAGTCACAGAGGGGAGAATAAGAAGAAATAGGACAAACGAGGAAAGTACTTTGTGAAAGAGAGCAGGCGTCACAAAGAGAAACATGTTTTACCTCGAGGAGGAGAGGCGGCTAGAAAAGGTGCAAAGATGCAAAGAGGGGAAATCAGAAGAACATCACAGAGTGGGGATATTGGAAACATTCGATTTCTCTGTATTATATCTACTTCTGAAAAGAATTTGAAGCAATTTATACTACGAAGGTAAAGGAAAGGGGAGAGAAAAACCTAATCTAAGAAAAATATTGATTCTGCGTTTCCTGGCAGCCAAGACAAAGGGAAAACCTAATAGTTTATTGAAAGGCAGCAAATCAGTTTATGTTTTTGAAAGAAAGTAAATAATATATCAGAAGCCAAGAGAAGGAAGTGATGTGATGAGAAGTGGAAAGGGACAAGACCACAGGCAACAAGGTAAGGAAGGAACAGGATGACGATAAGTGTAAAAAAGAAGTGGGATTGGGTGGTGGTTAGAACATGTATTGTAGAAAAGACGGAATTTGTATTAATGTGAAAGGCAAAGCCGTCACTCTAGGCAATACACATGGAAACGCTGAGAACATTTCCCACATCCTAAAATACTCCTACAGTGAACTGGCTGTTTGAACATTCTATGGCTCCTTTCTGGGGTGTGTGTGTTGCTTGTATAATGCGTCATATGCCCCTGGCAGAAGTAATATATTAAACTTTTAAGTCATTTAGTCTTTGGGGAAGAACTTACATTATTTCAAGTGAGTAATTTTTTTTTTCCTGGGGAAGAAGGATGAAGGGACCAGAAGTGGGGGAGAGCGTTGGAGTACTTCACAGTCCACAGGAAAGGTGGAGAGGATGCCAAAGACGAACTCTGCCTAGTCACAACATATGCACTACTGTGAAGGAATCATTTTGAAAAAGTTAAAGCCGTAAGTAACTTCCACACAAATAGATACTTTTTCATAACGGCGCTGTGTAAGCTGACGCTTAAGAAACCAAATGTGCTCCTGAAAAATAATGGAGACACTTGGAGGTATTTCAGGCAGGGGTTGAGGAAACGGGGTAACAGAAATGGGAAGAAGAGACGGGGAGCCTCGGAAAGGTCAGGAAAAGGCGCTCCTGGAGGCGAGAGGCCAAGAAATGGGCTCAGCCTTGGCCTGGTGAGGGGGGCGCCTGGGGGCCGCGGCTGAAGGAGCAAGGCCCGACGGCCGGAGAAGGGAGGGAGGGGATAGGCGATGCGGGGGCAGGCACACCTCCAAATTCGGCATTTCGGATTCTGAGGACTCCTCGGATTCCGCTTCGGTCTCTCCCTCGCCCTCGATCTCGTTGTCTCCGTCTGCGTCCCACTCCTGATAGCGGCGACCGAAATGCTGGAGCAGGTAGGAGGAGGCTCTGAGAAAATTATCTTTCGGTCTCTGCCCCATGGGAAAAAAAGACGGGCCAGACTGACGATCTCTCTCTGAACGCAACAGTACCGACTGGGCTCCAGCTCGTGAACTGCCTAAGCCTCCCTGGAGAGAGGAAGGCATCGGCCGCTGGGGATCTCTCCCGGAGGTCGCCATCTTGTTTACCCGGGTTGCCTAGGAGACATCCGGGGAGGAGGCGCCGCCAGGGATTCTGGGAGCTGTAGTCTCCGCCCCTCCGCGCGTCCCCGCTGTCTGTGTGCTGCTGGCGTGCGCCTTTCTCTTTCCTTTTGTGTACCTGTTCTATTATTTTTCTCTTTTTAGTCCAGTCAGTCACTGGCTTTGTTTCTTTTTGCTTGTCTTTCTCGTTTTCACCTCTTTTCTCCGCACGCCTTTTGTCTTCAACTGTTTTCTCCCGACTTCAAAGACCGTCATAGATTTTTCATACTACCCTAAGATCGCCTCTGAGCCTCCCATCCTGCTTCATTCACAGAGGCTCTTTCCACAAAGTGGCACTTTGGAAGTGTTAGAGGTCTCTAATGCTATCTCTCCGAAAACTAGTAACACTGAAACATTACTCCACGCAGAGCGCAGTGTTAGGAGATGAGGGGGTGCAGAAATGAAACAGAAGGCATGGCTCCTGTACGTATGATTTAATTGCGAATAATAAAGTGAAACTACCAGAGGATGACTGAGAGCTGATTTGTAATTAATTTACGTTCTCCAACCTCCCACACCCACGCACCACCCGCGCCGTGATAAGCCATGTCCTTGGGGAGAAAAACTGGCAGTGGTCTAACAGTCCAAACAGGGAGAGAAAAAATCGACTGTCAAATTGACGCTGTATCTGAAAGCCTCTGAAAAGCTGTTAGCATCCCATAAATAATTGTATTAGTCAAATGACCTGCATTGGTAATTATTTTTATCTCGTTACATAGGTTCTCTTTGCAGTTTTATAAAATACTCTTGCAAGATTACAAAGCATGATTTTATGCCAGTGTGATTTTATGTGACCCAAATCCCATAGCCTTGAGCTCCACAAGGTAGGCAGTCTCTAGAAAAGCAGAATGAAAATTATAGTAACTATTATTGCCATAGTGATGACAATAGAGATCCTTGCAGGGAACTTGCCCTTGTCCTCCTGGCCTTACAGGGCCTTTTCTCCATGCTTCAGTGATAGCAGTTGCAAATACAAAATGATCCTGTCAATGGCTGTCAGGGGAGAAGGAGAAAAAATCCTTACGGACACCATCCATTGACTATTATCTTTCTCAGTGCTTGAGGGACCGGTAAAACTAACATAAAGCTTTCAGAATTACCTCCCTTCATTATCTTCCTAGTCGTAAATGTAAAGGCCACAGGGAAAGTCTCTCTTTTTCTAGGCTCATCTTGCTGCTTGCTTATTTCTTTTTTCCAGTGGGTAGAGACTCCTGCAAGGGATTTTTCCTCACCCTCGCTCCCCGTAGAACCTGGCTCTAGCTAACTGACATAGGGAAGAAGAGGGCAGAAAACACAAAAATGGAAACCCAGTGTGTTTTTGTTTTTTCAATAACTTAATCAGCATTTCTACCAAAGCAGACTCTGCCAATGTCAAACTATCGAGGAAAGTATCTTCAGGCAGAGTTAGGACCTGTTGAAGAATAATCTTCAAAAGGTTAAAAACATGATTCTCATACAAAAATAGAATGAAACACATGTGAAAGATTTTATTCAACTCATTAATTAATGAGGGAACCAGTAAGATGATAACAGGGTGTTCATAGTCCATGAAGAAAGACATTCTGAAATAAGTTCACTAGGTTAAAACGAGCTAATGCCTTACAGGACATTAAACTAGAGCATTTGGGATTATATATTTCCAAGTGTTTTGTCTCTTTGCGTCTTCACATCTACCCTCTGTCTTTCCCCTTTTGACAGACAAGGTAACCGAAGTCCAGAGAAGTTAAATAACTTGCCCAAAGTCAAGTGGTGGTGCTGAAGCCCAAACCCAGGATGACCCACTCCACAGTCTACCTTAATCTACCACTTTTGCGGGCAGAAAATGTGAGGCGAGTTAAAGCTATTCAAGGTCTCAGAAGAAAAAAACATGTATCAGTTAAAGTTCTTAAGTATAGGTAAAAGTATAAGTAAAAGGTCATTTTATGCCATGACCCTTTCATATAGAGTCATAGCATGTCAGAAGTAGAAAGAGCTTAAAGGTGCATCTTATCCCAACTTTTCCTTTCACAGAAGAAGAAATCGATGGCCTTCCAGGGACAATGACTGGCCCCAAATCACCCGCCTTGTTAGCAGGCAAGCAGAAACTAGAGTCTAGACCTCTTGTTGCTCAACCTTTGTTCTTGCTAGTTCACCAAAATGCTCTCTAGGCTGGAATTGTATGACCAGAGGCCCTGCTTTGGGATTCAGGGCATCAAAATAGAAGGCATTGTCTCTATAAAAGCTATTTTACCAGGTAGAGACAACAGAATTAGGTAGAAGGAGAGGAGGGGAGGGGAGGGGATATTTTGTCTAAACTCTTCTTATTAGCATAAAACATCAATATTCGCTTCCATTTTATTCATGCGTACTGTAAACCAGACCTGTGCTAAGGGTGCTAAGTATACACATCTCAGTTAATTATTCCAACTGCTCTCTGAAATAGGAATTGATATCCCCATTCTACAACGGAGAAGAATGATGCTCAAAAATGTTAAGCAAGTTGCCCAGTTGCACAATTTGTGTCCAAACCAAAATTCTAACTCAAGTCTTCCTGGATTCAAAGGCCCTGATCTTAACCATTATTACTCTGCTTTCTCCAGAAGTATGAATTAGTTTCTCAGGAAGTAATTTTGAGGCACAGACAGTCTGGCCCTGATGAGATACTGAAAATGGTAGTGTGTGTGTGTGTGTGTGTGTGTGTGTGTGTGTGTATCTGTTGGGAGCCAGGCAGGAAGACCCCAGGTTTCTGGGGCCAGGGAAGCGGAGTGGGGTGGGCAAAGGCAGTGGGATATGATAATCCAGGAGAGCAGGGTCTTCTGTGATAGCTGTGTATCCTTACCACCTTGGGTGAGGAGAAGGAGAAAATGGAAGAGGGTCTCCATGACACTCGAGAGTGCCTCTCTTGAGAGGACATCCAGGACAGGCTGTTGGAAGCAGAGAGTCAAAAGGGTAAAGAGCTGAAGTTTGCAAGAGAGTGGAACTACTAGCTTCAGCTACTTGGTGGCTTTGCCTCAGAAGTATTATTTACCCTTACCCCTAATTTTTCTATGTGGAACAGAGGTTTCCCACAGTCTGGAGCCAGCACCCTGGTATAAGACCTTACCTCACTGAGAATGGAAAGAAAAGGCAGGACGAACCCTCTGTTTCCTGCATTTGGGAAGAGTATCTTCCCAGGAGGGTAGACCTCAGGCAAAGCAAAGAATGTGTGCTCCCATCCCCCATGTCATGTACCTACACCCTCTCCCCAACTTTGTGTAAGGAAAAACAGGTTGAACAGGGCTTCTCAGGCATGTTGAGGTGGCAGCACCTTGAACTCACAGTGGTTTGGTTTTTTTTAATTTTATTTTTTCTTTTTCTCCCCAAAGCCCCCCAGTACATAGCTGTATATTTTAGTTGTGGGTCCTTCTAGTTGTGGCATGTGGGACGCCACCTCATCATGGCCTGATGAGCGGTGCCATGTCCACGCCCAGGATCCAAACTGGTGAAACCCTGAGCCGCGGAAGCAGAGCGCACCAACTTAACGACTCAGCCACGGGGCCGGCCCCTCACAGTGTTTTTTATTGAACACTTAAATTTTTACAGAATATCATGAAATGGGGAGAGCAGACAGGCTGTAGAAGGCACCACTGATATAATAATAACAATGAAACAAAACCACAGGGGCCAGCCCGGTGGCACAGCAGTTAAGTTCTCATGTTCCGCTTCGTTTATACAAATAATCGATTATACAAATATTCATTTAATTTCAATTGCCATAAGGGCCAAGAAGGGACAATATTGGGACCATGAGAATATCACCTGGGCCTTGACCCAATATGGTGTGAAAGGGTCCTTCAAAATGTCAGACACTTTGAGCCTCATGAGGTTCTTCATTTGTTGTTATTGTTAGTGCCATTGAGTCGATTCCAACTCCTAGCAACCCAGCGCACAGCACAGCGGAACCCTGCTGGGGCTTTTTGCGCCTTCCTCTCACTTCCTGTGCTATATCAAACAATGCTCCACTGCTATTCACAGGGTTTTCATGGCCAATTTTTTTGGAAGTGACTGACCAGGTCCTTCTTCCTAGTCTGTCTTAGTCTGGAAGCTCCACTGAAACCTGTCCACCAAGGATGACACTGCTGGTATTTGAAATACTGGTGGCATAGCTTTCAGCATCACAGCAACATGCAGCCTCCACAGTCTGACAACCAACCGATGGGTGGTGTGGTTCCCTGACCAGAACAGGAACCCAGGCCAAGGCAGCGAGATTGCTGAATCTTAACCAGTAGATCACCAGGTCTGGCTTCATTCATTATCTTTGTAGAAATCAGCTATATTCAGATTATGATGGTAGAAATTAATTGGGCTTATAGGGCCTGATAAAGTCCAGGCAGGATTTGCCTGAGCCAAATAGTAGCTGTTCTAAGGAGATATCAAAGGCATTTTGGGGAGCACCCACTAATAGATACCCTGGATCAGATACTGCTGTTGAGATTAAAGATAAAAATTGCAGTCTAGGAAGAGATCATCTTAAAAGCTCATGGACAAAGGCAGAAAAATCAAGCCACAGAAGAACTGTTTGCAAAGGAATTTCAAGCATCAAGTCATGAATAAAATCTGAACAGAGGACTAGATAAAGATTACTGAGAATTTCTAGCCCCAGATTACCTTCGCAGACAGAAAAGTGGATTTCATCACGGAAGTCACAGCAATTTAAGACCAAATTTTTAGAATGTTAAAATGATGACCAGAAGGGACTGTATGAAATCTGTTAGAAGAAGATATGAGGACTTGAGGATGTTATGCAAGGACATTCAGAAGATCAAAGAAGACCAGAAGGAATTAGAAAGAAATAAGCACAGGATTTGGTAGAAAGGAAAGAGAGTTTGAGAGACAGGAGGTTTAATAAGCAAAGCGTCCCAATGGCACTGAATAATAAGGACAGAGGGAAGAGTAAACAGAAGACAAGGGAGCGAACTGTGCAAGAAATCTCACCACGACCCATACCCTTCAAAAATCACAATATACTTCACCTAGTTGAGAACAAGTTTGGAACAGTGGTGTTTTGTGGAAAAGCACATCATGCAGGCTCTGACGTAAAGCACAGGAAACACCCAGGTCACCATTATCCCCCATTGATTACACAACCTACATAAGTGGGGTCTGTTTCAGGCACTGGGAATACAAAAAAGTTAAAGTCTTGGTGTCTTTATTCAAGAGATTTGCATTGTGATTGGGGCAGGACGATACAGAGGTTTTAAAACTGAATTAAAGGTACACAAGAGAAGGTAAGTCCCACTGATTGGTCTGGAGTTAGTGTTACAGGCCCTCGGGGAAGGACTGAGTTGGGAGCAGGTGCAGACTACCATTCCCCTTTAACACTCGTGGCAGACAGGGCTCACTCCATGAGGCAGATAAAGCAGTGCCCCAGGCCAGTCCATGGGAGTTGTCAGTTGAGATCAACCTGTGTCCCAGGACAGGGATGCTCAGAAGCTTCATGGATGAAGTAAGAGTTGAGCTAGGTCTTCAAGAAGGAAAGAGGCACACAGGGGAGGAGGTGGGCAGTCCTGGAATGGGAAGTGGCATAAATAGAGGCAAGGAGGCTGGCCTGGATGTGTTTCAGGAAGAGTCTCTGAGAAGTAATTGATATAGAAATAAAACCTGCTCACAGGAAGTTGGGAAGAAGGTGGAAGGTGCTGCCTTCCTAAAAGAAAAGGGGCATGAGTGAGGAAGCAGATGAAATTGCTTCATGTGTCAAAATGTCTTAACAGAATCTAGGGGATGAGACCTACAAAAGAGGGAGAAAGGATGGGCCTGGTGAGAGATTTTGACAACCATGAGGAGAAGGCAGGAACCGTCTAATTCTTGGTTTGACACAAAGTTCATTACACATGGATGATGCTTTCCCATGAGATTGATAACAGGCTCTGATATACCATGTATTTTAGGCACTACTCACTATTTACATCTACACCTATGGCCAAATTTCCTCAGTTACTTTTCTCTACTAGGGGTCCTTCCCTTCCTAGCAAAAAAATGCCTTGCGCATAGTAGGTGCTTCATAAACATGTATTAACTGCTTAAAAGTTTAGCTTTATAGCTATTATACTGAATGTAGCTGCGACTTCATTCCTCCTGAGTGAAATGACATCTGTGCAGATGAGTGTTTGGAATTAAATTAGCAGGACACCTATCTCAGTCAGAAAGGTGCACCCAGACTCTGGAACCTCCAAAGAAATAAAAGACACAAACCAGCATTCAAAGAGTCTAACAGGACTTCTTTTGAGTCAGACCTGGGATCTAATCCAAGCCAGTCCTAATGCCTGCCTCCCAAGGCTATGGGGAGAGCTAAATGAGATGAGTGTAAAATTGGCTGATTTAGTGTGGTGAATTGCAAACACAGCCACTGATTCTCATCCTTACGTGCACACCCCTTGCAATGTGATTTCGTAGCCCCTCTCATTAAGAAGTGGAGTCTATTTCTCCACACTTTGAATCTGGGCTTGGCTATGTAACTTGGTTTGGCCAACAGAACAGTAGCAAATGTGGCACCAGCAGAGACTTGAAAATGCTTGGGCATTGGGCTCCTCTTGGGACCACTGTGAATACCCAATAAAGAAGCTAGGGCCGGCCTGCTGGGTAATGAGAGACACCAGGCCCAGTTCCCTGGGGCCTTGGACAGCCAACTCTCATTGTCAGACATGTACATGAAGTCAGTCTTGGTCCTTCAGTACCAGCCAACCTGCCAACTGACCCAAGATTCCAGAGGGAACCCAGCAAAACCAGACCAGAACTGCTCAGTCAACCCAAAGAATCGTGAGCTAAATAAATGGTTGTTTTAAGCCACTAAAATCTGGGATTGTCTGAAAGGCAGCCAAGTTAACGTTCCCATGTAGTGTCTGGATTGCCTACAGTCTGACTCAACCAGTTAGTAACAGACTGAAGTTAGAATCTTTATCTTCTGACTCTTATTCAAGTGATTATCATATTGGCCTTTGATACTGTCAGTATTCTGTTGCATCATAAACAAATCTTTGCTGCTATCTGGGTCAAAAAAGAAGCTGCAAATCCTTCCAACATTGTAGGTATATTAGTCAGGGTTCTCCAAAGAAACAGAAGCAATAGGAGATTTGATAGATAGATAGATAGATAGATAGATAGATAGATAGACAGATAGATAGATAGATAGAATCATGGCTCACATGATTCTAAATGCTAGAAGTTCCAAGATCTGAAGTTGGCAGGCTGGAGAGCCAGGAGAGCTGATGGTGTAAGTTCCAGTTTGAGAGCAGAGGAAGGCCTTGAGTCATGTCACAGGGGCCTTTTATGAGTCATAGGACACTAGCAATGAAGATTTCTGGAGAACAAAAATCAGTAACCATCAGAAGAATAGGACAGAATCCTGACCTTTGGCCTCACTGCCCTTAACTACCCAGGTGAGCACATTTGTGTTTCAATTACTTATCTGCTTTGTAAAGAGTCTTGCAGATACACACAGCTCTGAATATGCATAGTATTTTCATTATAAATAAATAGAGGCTTAGGGCAGTTTTCAAAGTTCATTAATTATTGAGGTCCCCTCAAGAAGCTCTCACTCTGTCATGTTTTGATTTTTGTTCCTGACCAAATCAAGTTACTCAAGAGTACATCTTGATTGTGAATTCATTCAGAAAATGATTCATGGGTTTCATAAAATTATTTTGAATAAAAATCGTGTTGGAGAAATTTGGTTTTAACTATTTAGGTACTGAATTGCTGTTTACTACAGCTTTTTAAAAAATTGTGATCAAACACACATAACATAAAATTTACCCTCTTAACCATTTTTAAGTATAAGTTCCATGGCATTAAGTATATTCATAATGTTGTACATTATCACCATCCATCTCCACAATTCTTTTCATTATGCAAAACTGAAACTTGATACCCATCAAACAATAACTCCCCATTCTCCCTTCTCTCCAGCCCCTGAAAACCACCATTCTGCCTTCTGTCTCTGAATTTGACTAGTCTAGGTACTTCATAGAGTAGAATTAAACGGTATATAGTTGGCCTTCTGTATCCACAGGTTCTGCATCCACAGATTCAACCAACCACAGATCTTCTACTATGTTTATGGTCTGCAGTTGGTTGAATCCTCGGATGCAGAACCCATGGATACAGAGGACCAACTAAGGAACTTCAGCATCTGCGGATTTTGGTATCTGAGGGTGGTCATGGAACCAATCCGAGGAAGATACCAAGGGACAACTGTATGCCTTTTTGTGGCTGGCTTATTTCACAAAGTATAATGTCCTCAAATTTTATCCATGTTGTAGCATGTTTCAGAATTTTCTTCCTTGTAGAATGAAGAATGTTCCATTATATGTATAGACCAGATTTTGCTTACCCATTTTTCTGTTGGTGGGTTGCTTCCACCTTTCAGCTATTGTAAATAATGCTGCTATGAACATGGGTCTGCAGAGACCATGAGTATATACCTAGAAGTGGAATTGCTGGATCATACGATAATTCTATTTTTAATTTTTTCAGGAACTGCCATACTGTTTTCCGTAGTGGCAACATATTTTACATTCCCACCAACAATGTACAAGCGTTCCAGTTTCTTCATATCCTCAGCAACACTTCTTACTTTGAGTTTTTTTTTTAATAGTAGCCATCCTAATGGATGTAAGGTTGTATCTTATTGTGGTTTTGGTTTGTGTTCCTCTAAGCTTAAGCCTCTTTTCATGTGTTTATTGGCCATTTGTACATCTTCTTTGGAGAAATGTCTACTCAAGTCTTTTGCCCATTTTTTAATCAGGTTACCTATTTTTTTGTTATTAAGTTGAGTTTCTTATATATTCTGTATATTAACCTTTAATCAGATATACGATTTCCAAATATCTTCTCCCATTCCATGGGTTGCATTTTCACTCTGTTGATTGTGCCTTTTGATTCACAGAAGTTTTAAATTTTCATTTAGTCCAATTTATCTATTTTTAACTTTTGTTTCCTGTGGTATTGATGTCATGTACAAGAATCACTGCCAAATCCAATGTCATGAAGATTTTCTCCCATGTTTTCTTCCAAGAGTTTTATAGTTTTAGCTCTTATGCTTAGGTCTTTGATCCATTTTAATTATATATAGTATAAGGCAAGGGTCTAAGTTCATTCTTTTGTATGTGGACATCCAGTTTTCCCAGCATCATTTGTTGAGAAGACACTACTACTTTTCTATGTTTAAAATTCTCAAAAGAACAAAGATTGTCTCTTTAGGTAAAGAGCACTAAGACTTTGCAAGATGGGAGTAATTATAGGCAGGCATTACCAAGCACCTGACCAGTACTAATTCAATAATCTGTAAGGCATAGGCCTTACTTAGTTTCCATTTCTCCCCTGGCCCATCTGTTCCCTTCCAGTCTCTGGATCCCTGGAGGGGCTGACCCCTGCAGAGAGTATCACTTGGCCCCCTTGTCTTCTGTCTTTTGATTGATTTTGGCCAAAGGGTGGCAGGAGATAGGAGGACAGGCGAGAGAATGGTCAGTTTCCCTCACGCCTCCTGCATCCCTCTGTGACTATAATTCCTGTCTGGAGTCCCTCTTCCACAGCTTCAGCTCTCATCAGGCTCTGGAACATTATTTGCATCCCTTGATCTTTCCACCTTTCTACTGTGGCTAGGCCCTGGGTATTTCAACATCCTTTGTTGGTTTCCTTAACCCTGCCCATCCCTCTGTAAATAGTCTCTTCATTAAATTCTCTTCAGAGTGCTATCTGAGTGGGCCTAATATTTCCTGCTGAGCCCCTGACTGATAAGAATGGTAAGTAAACATAAAGACAACCATTTGAAATGAGCTAATGAAACTAATTAGTCTAGTGAGATATTCACTGTGGTACTCACATTCTGTTTGGAGGTTGAAGGTTGAATGAGAGAGGCCCAGGAGTCCTCTCTCTTATTCTTTTTTTTTTTTTTTTCTTTGGATGGGAGAGAAGCAGGGAGGAAGAGAAGGGAAATTCTGAAGTTATTTTTGTAAAGGCTAAGATTCCAAAGGGGAAATTTGACGTAAAAGACCAACATCCTCTGCCCAGTATGAAAGCTAGGTATTATAAGCAGATTAGAAGTAGGATTTTACACTGCTAGCACCTTTAGCAGCCAGAGGAGTTTCTCCAGTCTCCCCAAACCTAGTCAAGAAGTTATACATTGTTTGTATATCACTCAGCCATATAAATATGTTTACAGTTTGGGCATAACAAGTAAACCCAGGCCTGGATTGCATTAAGCAGTAATTTATCATATCAGATGTTAGTGAGAGAGATGGCACCTATCTGTGAATACCCAACTATTCTATTTCTTTTAATCTTACTCCTTTAGTCATCTCTCAAAGGGATTCTATCTTCCCATGGCTCATTTCTCTTCTATGCATTTGAACTTAACTAATGGGCAAACTCAATCCACACTCAGGCCTGCCTCAGTTATTGAACTAACCTGATTGTCTGCGGAAGGAAACTGCCATCCAGCTGGACTGGAATTAAATCATCCTGTGAACTAGACCCAGAATTTTGTACCCTAGAGGTGAATCCTGGGCACACAGGTAATCAGAATTACAGGACTTCCTCCACCTGGCAGGTACCTCCATTGCTGATTCAATCCATAAAACGATGCTTCTGCCCTGATAAACATCCCAATCGCCTCCCGACAGCAGCTATCAGAATTGCAGGCTTACACCCCAGAAGGGAATAAACAGCATCCCACTACTTGTGGGATATTTTGTAAACCCAACCTATTCCAAGGATGACAATCATCACAATTTACAAGCTTACATGGCTAATTCCTAGTCCTTGGCCATCTCAAAAATTACCCTTTATGTTAAAATTTAAAAGAAATAAATGGATATGTATCATAGTTAAAAACATAGATGGAGAGATCTTCTCCATGCCCAATCAGCTCATACTTATTCAAGTAATGACTTAAGGCTGAAAGAGAGGACTTCCAGATTTGATTCATATCTCCTCATCCTACCATTTCTCAAGCAAGCTGCCAAGTCTTCTTAGATAAATCCTAAACAATATTTTATATTTTCATTATGCTTGTTCTTAAAAATGAAAGTAAAAAGACAAAGTATTTTTCACCCTGGCAATAAACCTGCACAGGCAGAGAATTAGATGTCAGAATATTTAGTAGCAGCCATGTTATTTAGCTGATGAATTAATAGGAATTTGTGGAAAGGGAGGTAGGATTTAAAGTTAAAGCTGAATAGCAATTAGGTCTTAGTATCATTAAAATTCCACTTTCAGCTGCTACTAATTTTCTTTTTGACCACAAAAGACATTAGTTTTTCTGAGTAAAGAGGAAAAAGATCTATATTGTTTTACAACAGTACCCACCGAAGAGGCTGCCACCGTGGTAAGAGGTTGTCATTTGAATTGTATAGACAGGAACAGATGAATAGAAGACGGGAAGATTGAGGAAGAAAAGAATGCACTGGGGTGCATGTGACAATCTTAAAAGCATGAGCAAACTCAGATTGGAAACAGTAATACTGTTTCCAGTGGTAGGAAAACAGATGAGGGAGAGAAAGAAGAAATAGCAGAGGCCGGCATCTGGACCCGGCCTCGACACAGGGGGTCAAAAGCACGGGACACCAAGGTGTCCACTGTGGAGAAAAGGATCAGGTGCTTTGAAAGCGAAGGTTGGGGGTGTCATGCAAGGCCAACAAGTCCACTTAACCAAATGACAGTGTGGTTATTGGTTTTAAGCCTTTAGCAAATTTCCATCCTTGAGATACCAGTCAGTATTTGGAACTTACTTGGGGAGCAGGACTTGGATTTGCAGCATGATTTTGCCTTACCACCTTTCCCTTCCCTCCCCCAAACAAATGCTGGTCTACTATGAGTGCCACTGGGACTATCTACGCACTTAATTCCCGATTAGAGATAACAAATATGGAAGCTGAATACATTTCATTGTTAAGCAGGTCCATTAATGGATTAATTGAGAGCAAAAAAGCATAAGCATTTTAATTATGTGACAAACTGTAGAATCTGACCTGTAGGCTGTCAAAACGACAATTCTGAGCTCAACCAATCAAAAGCTGAACCATCTAAGGTGGAGGAAACATCACAGCATGAGTATTGTATGGAATTCCAAAATAGCAACTAGGCCACCATTGCTAAACCTCAAGAATGTTTAGAAAATTGGACATTCTTCTTAATGCAAGTCTGGTAAACACATAGCTCCTTGAGAAAAGCAGCAAGGTGAAGAAAGCTGATTCTATAAATTTTGAACCACTCTATAGAATAGAGGAACAAGAACTCCCTCTCAAGGAGAAATAGTTAAAAAGAGAGCTGCCTAGAGAGGCTGAGATAAGAAAGGAATGACTCAGCAAGAAGATGGCAGCCCTGTAAAAATGAAATGTGGGTCAGAGCCTCAACCCTCCCCAGCCTCCCTAATGGCTCCTCTGAGGGTGGTTCTGTTAACTTTGCAGTCATCCCTTAAAGACAAAAATGAACATCCCATGACCTCATCACAGCACTAAAAGGGGTCACATATTAGTTGGCAAATGGCAGTCTCTCTTTGTAATTTACATACTAAACAGAAGCTTCTAGATTCCTGGAATCTCCCTTAGGGAGACAAGATAAATAAGAAAAGGTGCTTATGCTAACCCATGGTCTAGTAGGAGAAACTGAACTAAGGACAGATGATTCATAAAGATGGGTTGGTTTTGTAACACAACGTGAGAGATGCTAATGATGCAGCCATGGGCCAAGTGCCAAGGGAAAACAGTGGAGGCCATGCCTAACTGAGCCTTTTTTGAACCCAGCATTTCTCACTCTCATAAACTAGAGACCAAGCAGACAATCAAGTCCTGGAGAGGAGAGAAAGGGCATGGCAATATCTTCCCTTTTCTTTGGGTCCCCTAATTTGCTAGACCGACTCTAGATGCCTTCTTTCTTCAGAATTTATGAAAAAATACCTCATTCTACCAGTTTTCTCTGTGGACTCTGGAACTATGAATTATTTCCTCTGTTCTCCCTGAAAACAAACCCAGGATGTCACCCTCCCTGGCAAATTGATAAGCAGCTGGCCCACTCGCTACTGTCACAATTTCTAACACAGATGGAATAATGGGATTTCTCAATAAGGACAGCTGCCATATGCCAGGCACTAAACTGGTTTCTTTATGTACTTTCTGTTTCTTAATATTCAGAATAGTAGGAATTATTATCCGCATTTTGCAGACCAGAAAACAGAGTTTAGGAGGTTAAGTGACTTGCCTAAGAGAACATAAGCCGGTAGGCAGTGCAGCAAAAAATGTAAACCCAGGTCTTCTGATCCCAAAGCCAGTGTTCTTTCTGCCACACTGTGCATCTCATGGAAAACTGAAATATAATCAAGTACCACTGAAATCTCTTGGAGGAACAAAGCTGAGATTTCATTAGTTTAATAAGTAGAATTAAAAACTGGGCCCAAGATATGCATGCTGGTGCTCACCCAATATCATTCTGGGTGGTTATGATATAACCACGTTGAAATACGGCGGAGAGAGGCTGCATTCCAGAAAGGTGTAACATGTGAGCGAATCTTTAAAGGACCTTGACATTAAATGCTGAGGCTTTAATAAAATACACACGTATTTTATTCCAAGTTATAATGGTGGTCTGAACAAGGCACTTGTAAATAAATCATTTATGACCAGAAGAAAAATGATATGGTCTTGGACTTTTATTTTAATATGGAAAATTTGTAAAGACTATAGCCAACTAGGTCTACGCACAAAGAAAAAAGAAATTTGCCTTATCCGTTACCGACAGCCATGCAAAGTTGCTGTTTGTTAGCTCAAGGAAATCTGACAATAAAAGATATTAGCTAAAACAACAACAACAACAACAACAACAAAAAACTCTAACATCTTACCCCAACACTCCTTTCTAACAGAGCCTCAACCCGCCCCTCCTCCCACCCCCGAACCCCTCCTTCCACCACCCACCGGCCCTGCTTCCTGTTGCCTGGAGGGTGGCCCTCACCTAGCTGCAGCCTCCATTGAGCACCCTGATTGATTTCAGGCAATCAGAGTGTCCCGTTCCCTGCTGATGATTGGTTTAGGATGGTCACATGCAACTCGTCTGGCCAATGGTATTTCTCTACTGGAGGGCCTTCTGGGAACGGTTTCCCAGCAGTTTAAAAGTTTAGAGACAGAGGTGATCTCTTCTTGAGTGGATTGGTGATGGTTCCACATAGGGTGTTGGGACTACGTCAGGATAAAATCGCCAGCCTTTGTAAGCCAGGGGATGGGGTCAGAGGGAGCCTGGGTTTCCGAAAAATGGCAGCCTTCTGCCCAGGCCAAGGACCGATTTGGGTCTTTCCTTATTTCCTCTGGCGATGGGAACCGCTCTTGGATGTTTCTAACGGTTAGACGGTTACTCAAGCTATTTTGCTTTTTTTTTTTTTTCTTTTAGTAGAATCTGGGGCAGTTAATCACTTTACATTCATTACTCTTTTGTAATGTAGAGAGCTTTCTCTGTGAAATGCAGCGCAATTTTCACAGAAGCCATAGGAAACTTCCCTCCCGCGTCCCTTCATAAGATCAAACAGGTATCTGTCAACAAAGGGCAGTCATCCCGCGCTGGAGCTCTTTAATGTGATAATGAGATAATGCCGGTCTCTGATTTCTCCTGGGCTCTTCAAGGGTCTGCAGATTCCATCCTGCCCGCACCTCTTCTCCCAATTCCGTCCTGCTCAGCATCCTCCTCCCACTTATCTCTCTCAAATTCAAATGAACTTCTCAATATTCTGTGTGTTCTTTTAACCCTTTTACTTTACAACTTTATACTCACAGGGCACCACAGATTTTTATCCCTAAATGTAATTCAACAAAGGCTTATGGAGTGCCTACTATGTGCGCAGAACTCTGATAAGCACAGTGCAAGATCTAAACCTGAGCAACATTCCTGCCCTCGGTTAGCTTGTACTGGAGTAAGGGAAATAAGTCAGGGTAAAGTCAGGTAAGCAGAAAGTACAAATCAGGGTCCCATTTTTGACCAGCTGAGGCAGAAAGGGCAAGTGGGACTGAGGGTGTGAAGAGACAGGAGGGACCCGGCAGAAGGGGGCCAGTCAGCTCCTTGTGCCCCTCATCCAGTTTGCAGATCAGCTATAGGACCGGTTGCAGGTGACAGAAGCTTCCGCAGCATCTTTTCCACCTCATCCTTTCCTTGACCTCTCTTCTTACCCAGCCCGTGGACCCTTTGCGTGCACTTCTGCCTTCTCTCTCCAATGAGAAGCATTCTTCAACTATGTCCTTTTAAAAACGTGTTATTATCGCCATTAGCTGAAGCTCCCATTTCCACCTACAAGCTGGGTATTTGCTGGGCTCTTCTAAGGCTGGATGTGAAGCAGAGGTAGCTCCAGGACGTCAAGACCCATCGCTCAGCCTGTGGGGACAAGAGTTTAATAGGAGAGAAGGGGCTGGGACTTCCCAGGGTAGTGGGCAGCTGGCTTAGCCTCCTTCTCTGGATGATGTTCCCTGCCCAGCTTCGCTGCTGTGCTGAGCCAGACCTGCATGGTGCTGTGTGGGGTGGGATGAGGGGAGGTGGATGGGTCCACTGACCCGTGTGCCTTGATCAGAATGTGAGATAGACTTGGAATATCCTCTGGCCTGCATCCATGTGACTCGTTCACTGTCAAAGATAAGGAAATCCACCAAGTATCCTGTCTGTAGGATTGGCCTCTGTCCTAATGTTACTCAGAGCTAAAAGGACTACTAATAGTGAAAATTAGGACCTCTTACTGGTACCACTTGTCAAAATGGACTTTAGTGGAGCCATTTTAAAATGAAGTCAGGGATGCCTTTCCAGAGAAACTGCTTTGCTGTCTTGAACCTTGAACTGGGTCAAACCTGTGGACTGGGCCCAAACAGCAATTGTTTTACAAGCAATTCTGTGAGAAGTCAGCAGGAGAACTAACGTCCTGATCATAAAGACTGAGGATTGTGGACTGTCTGAAGGTAGAATCGAGCCAGTGGATGTCTAGCCAAGCCTACCTCTGTGTCTCCAACTCCACTTAAAATTCTTTTTAATACAAACTCCTCCCTTCTTTGCCTTTTAAAGCCCAACTTTTACTCCCTAGTGAGACACTATTTGAGTTTCTACCTGAATCTGTGCTCCCTGAATTGCAATTCTTGAGACCCCAAATACACTTTTTTTAAAAATGGTTGAGCTATTTATTTAATTAATTTATTTTTTGAGGAAGATTAACCCTGAGCTAACATGTGCCACCAATCCTCCTCTTTTTGCTGAGGAAGGCTGGCCCTGAGCTAACATCCGTGCCCATCTTCCTCTACTTTATATGTGGGACGCGTGACACAGCATGGCGTGCCAAGCGGTGGTATGTGCACACTCGGGATCGGAACCATCGAACCCCGGGCCGCCGAAGCGGAATGTGCGAACTCAACCCCTGCGCCACCAGGCGGCCCCTTTTTGCTTCTCTTGTAGTTTATGCCTCTTATTCGTTGATGCACTTAACAACTGTTACTGGTAACATGTAACATGTAAAAGGCAAGGTATTTAGCCTCTTTTATCTTCAGTTTTCTTATCTGAAAAATGGGGGTAATGAACATGTTATGCAGGCTTGATGTGAGAATTAAACAAAATAACGTAAATGCAGCATCTAGCACAGGATGCAGCACATAGAAAGGACTTCGTAAATTCTAGTTCTCACCCACCCCCCGACAAATCCCTTTCCATAAACATTTACTCGAGATTCTAGTTTGGCCATAACACGAAATAATATTTGCAAACTGAGTCTTGCAGCCAACCTTTCCATAGGAGGAAATACCATGTAATTTTGAAGAGCTTTCTAGCAAAATATTTGGTGAATAATTTTGAAGTGAAGAAAGGTCATCCATTTTGAAAATGAAGTTCATGACTAGAGAACTGAGGTGGATGAATAGCTTAGCAAGGAAGAAGTCCCCATTCAGAAGAAGTCCAACAAGGTGGTTGCATGTGGCTATTGAAATGTGGCTAGTGTGAATTGAGATGTGCTGTAAGTATAAACACGTACTGGATTTTGAAGACTTCATACAAAAAAACTCCATAAAATATCTCAAAATTTTTAAGTATTATATGTTGAAATGGTAATATTTTGGATATATTGAGTTAAATAAGATACTTTACTAAAACCGTATTAAACTATTAAAATTAATTTCACCTGTTTCTTTTTACCTTTTTAATGTGGCTACTAGAGAGTTTTAATTACTGAGGTTCACATTATATTTTTATTGGATGGTGATGAGGTAGTGAGTAGTTTTGGTGACAAGCCACCACATGAGATCTTAGTGACTTTTCTTTGGCTTAATAAGTTTTGGTGATGAGATCTTACGAGATATTATTCACTTTTACCTGGCTTAATAAACACTTAAGCACAGAAGGAGTTAAGTATGGCTGGGGATGCGTTAAGCAGATTCTTCTGCTACCCTTCACTGTTGATCTTAACCAAGGCTTTTCTTACTCCCTTTAAAGAAAGTACTTTCTCTCATTCTGGTGCTAAAAGCATTTAAGGTCTTCCCAGATGCTGCTGCTTTTGTCTCTTTCTCCCGATGCCTCAATTAAGACTCCTTTGATGACTGGAGCTTCCTCTGTCAGAAAGCTCAGTGCTCACCCACTAATCAGCTCTCGAAAGAAAGCCCAGCTGCTATCATTTCAGCTTGGCTTTCTTACTCCCTCGGTGTCTCCACTTCCATTTCCTGCTATGACCGGGAGAGCAAAGAGGGGAGACCACTCTGGGGCTTGGGGGGCTGCAGGGCCTCATGCTTGAGTTCACTCTTTTGTTTTTCCAGATGGGAGAGACTTTCCTTGACAAACAGCACATTCATTTCGTTCCTTCATCCTTCCACAGAGAGGAACGACTGCTAAAAGCAAGGTTTCCGCAGTTTTGCCACTGACTAAGCCTTTTCTTTGTTAATAGTACTTAAAAAAAAGCAACCCACATTTGAATAGATTAGAACAACTTTTAAATGGATTAACAGTCATTTCCCCCCCATTTCATTTCATTTCGTATATGGTAAAACTGTTGTTTTTCAGCTGGCTTCAAAATTTCAATTCTTGTGTCAAAGTGAATGATGTCATATTTTCTTTCAACTTCAACTGCCTGCTGGATTCCTCTACTTGGAATGTAGTGGTGTCTACCTCCCCCACAGGCACCCCAAATCAATATGTGCAAAGAAACTCAACTCCTCCCACATGGTCCTCCCCTCCTCACTAACTCTGTTACTAGCACTACTGTTCTCCTGGTGACCAGGCTCAAAATGTGGGCAACGCGTAGTTCACTTCCTCTCTCTTCCTTCCTCTTCACCGACAAACATCTGCCAGGTCAACAGAGGATTTCATCTCTTGTCTTCATCCCCTCTTCTCTGTTCGGCTGTCATTTTCCTATTTCAGTCCTACTTTGCTTCTTTTTCAGGCGATTGGAGCAGCTTCTTACCTAGGCTGCTTCTTGTCACTCACTTCTCTAAGTAGATGTATCCACGTTCATCTTCCTGTAGAGACTCTGATCAAGTCACTTCCCAGCACACGACCTGTTCCCCATGACCTACAGACTAAAGGCAGACACCTCAAATCACTTCCTGCCAAAGTGGATATGAATAAATATAGACACAAAACAACCAACTGAGAAGCAAACTGCCCCAGATAAAAAAATTTCCTGGCACTCAGTGCTCTCTATTGCCTGTCTGCAGCATTCCTTCCCACGGCTCCTCTTAAGACTTTTGCTTCCAAAAAGAACTGAAATATTGAGTGCTCCTGATATGCAAGCCCGATTCTTAACTTTCTAAGCTTGTGCTCGCCTCTTCATCCGAGGTTTTCTTTTTCTGTATCTAAAAAGACAGTCCTACAAATCTGTCCTAGTTGGCTAGAGCTGCTGTCCTAAGTACCACAAACTGGGTGGCTTAGAGCAACATACATTTATTCTCTCACAGTTCTGGAGGCCAGTCCGAAATCAAGGTCTCAGCAGGACCATGTTCCCTCTGAAGGCACGAGGGAAGGGTCTGTTCCAGGCCTCTCTCCTAGCTCCCAGCAGTTGCTTGGTTTATGGCAGCATAACTCCAATCTTCACATGGCATCACTATGTGTATGTGTGTCTCCAAATTTCTCTTTTATACAAGGACACCACTCACATTGCATTAGGGGCTCACTTTACTCCAGTATCATCTCATACTAACTAATTACATCTACAATGATCCTATTTCCAAATAAAGTCCCATTCTGCTGTACTGAGGGTTAGGACTTCAACATATAAATTTTGAGGGGACACAGCTCAGCTCATAACACGAGCCTTATAGCCAAGTTCAAATGTTACCTCCTTCTGGAAACATCCCAGGCCCACTCTCCCTCTTCCTCCTCCAAGCTTGACATAGTCTTGTGGGGGACTGGAATTGGCCACCCCAAGATATGTCTCTTTGGCATGAGGATTATTTTGGGCTGGTTACTTTTAAAAACTGCAGACAGGAAAGAAACTCTGAAAAGAAGAGTTTACTTACCCTTTGTTAAGAAACATTTACATTGTAAAGGAAATCTCCATCTGCAAAGATGTCTCCCTCTCTGTACAGGAAGATGGGGGATGACCTTACCTCTAGAAACTCTTATCAATGCAGAAGGCAAGGACTTAAATCTGCATAATAACCTGACCCTTGTTTATTGCACTTGTCTGGTAATCTCCCATAACTGACTCTCCCCACCCTCAACATCCTCCTTTGTCTTTAGCTGAAGATGATATTTAAGGTGGTGGCTTCAGCCATTTTGGCAAGTTTCTCAGTTTGCCTGAGCCTCTCCCATATATACATGTTATAAAGCTTTGTTTAATTTTCTCCTGTTATTCTGTCTTATGTGAATTTAATTTGTTCTCCAGCCAGAAGAACCCACAGCAGGTAGAGGAAATATCTTCCTCCCCTACAGTCTCTATCCCTCCTTGACTACCTTCAGTGCTTTACGACATGAGCACTGGCTTTCGTCTGGTTCAGGTATTCAAATTGGCTCCAAGATATTTTTTGAAGGGAATGTTGACCTGCCTGCAGGATCTCTAACTCCCACACCCATCTCTCATCTCAGAAGATGGAGGAGGAAAAGCATAAATGCTTTACAGAGAGCTCTCCTTGGCCCTGGGAACCTGCTGGGTGTGATGAGGAGGTGTCCCAGTGGTGATTCCCTGCCATGACGGTTGTCCCCAGAACCAGTGCTGGAGTTCTGAAGACACCTCTGAGGACTCTTTCACCTCCAACTGCTAGAGGCTGCACTTCCAATTGCTACCACTGAAGAACTGAGGATGCTCTGAGCCATCCCCACTCCTGCCAGCAGCTCTCAGATCCAGCAGTTAACCTACTATTTAAGATGCACATCTTGATTTCTTTTCACAGCCCGCTCAGCCACATTTTGCAGTTTTGACTAGGAGATAGCACCCTACGTGCAAGAATTAGGTCAGGTCACACCATTTAATAAAGCTATCATGAATGATGTGAGCACTACATACAAAAGGGAAGAGGAGTCACACAGCTGTACTCTTTGTGGCATGAAATCATGCAGCTTCCACTTGGGTAGGGAACTTTTTGATGTCACAGGGTGAAGGATTAAGTCATAATTATGTAGCTCTAAATTACCTTCCAGCAAACCCGCTGGCGATTCTTCATTAACATCGCAGCAGGCTTTAATTCCAGCATAAGACTGATCACCCTTCAGCTCTCTGACATCCAGCCCACAGAATATGTTTGGAATTAAGCAGGGACTTTGTTTGAAAAGAACATCAGGTGCTGTTTCTCTACTTTTGTCTCAGACTTGAGTTTGATTAGCAAGTGTGCATCCTCCTTTCATGTTGGTACATGGGATGCGTGTTTGACCTCACTGCCCCAAGCTCACAACACTGGAATCTGAGAACCCACTAGTTATTAGGGACCTTAGTATCACTGGTCACCTCAGTTTTCATCAGAAGGCAGTAAAACTCCAGGTCAGGTTACTTTCAGGAATTTTTATGACTAAGATGGCCAACTGATATGACCATGAACATTTTCTAGGCCCAAATCATACTCAGAATCAGAGCTCTGACATCTTAGTGTCTTTTCCATGCACGTTGAAATAAGCAGGAGGAGAGGCTTAGGGATAAAAGGGATCTGCTAGCAACTTGGATGTTTCCATCTCATTTCAGGTTGTGGAGGTTGATCCTCGGTCAATGTGCAGGATCTTTAGGATTGGTTAGTTGACTCTCGGTTTGGGTCACCCAGAAGCTTGTGTCTCAGCAAAGACTGTCTTTGAGCCAAAACATCTCCATCCTCTAGGGTAACCAAGGAGATTGCTTCCCAGTGTTAGGCAGGATAAAACAGCCTTGTTTTAGGGGAATGTAGGACAGTCCTTGTAAGCAATAGATGGTGAGATCTGCTTTTCTCCATTGAGGAGGGAGCTAGGCTTTCTTATACACATCTTTCAGGACTGGTTATCCATAGACTTTTTAAAATCTGTAACAGGGGATATTATTCACTTAAATCAGGTAATATTTAGCAGCTGACTAAAGCACAGAGGAGATAACAGAGTTGAGAGGGACAGTCTTGGCCGGTAGATCTCCAAACAGAATTAGCTAGTGGACTTTAAAAAAGGGAGATATTGCCAGGTCTCGCTATAGGCCTATGAAGTCAACATCTGCAGTGGTTCTTTAAGCTTCCATGAGTCTTAATTTTAGTTGTAGCAGCTCTCCTAATTCTTCTATGTGTTTTCTTGTCTCCGTTTGTTATTTTTATCTTAGCTTGTTCATGGATATATGTCATAATTCCAGTCCACTTCAAATTCTTTCTGGAAAACAGATGATGGTGGTAGTGGTAGGTGTCAAGTTATAAGTAATTTGAAAACAGAAGTCATCCACAAAAATCCTCTACCCACTAGATAAGGAAATCACATTCATCATCTGTGATAAATGACCATTTATCTTTGCTTGAAATCTTTAAGTGAAAAGCAGCTCACTACTTTAAAATGTGACCTATTCCACCGTGGACTGCTTTCACTATATAAAGTTCTTCCTTGTATTGAAACAGAAGTAGCTTCCTGGTAACATTCCTCTATTGGTCTTAATTCTTTCCTTTGATTATTTTAGAGGATTTTTCCTCCTAGCGTTTATTCGTGTGAAATGAATAAGAGAAACCTGATTAAATTGGAGTCAGGAAGGCCTGCAGGGGGAGTTCTCACACCCTATCATACATCGTCAATTACTTCAAACAGGAAGAGACTTATGCTGGCATCTCCAACAGGAAGTACAACTATTTTACTATTGAAGGAAGATTTCTCTCCCCACCCGGCAACAGCCCAGCCAATGAGAAGCACCACAGCTCAGCCAATGAGAAGCTATTGCCACCCTGAACTTTACTTTCCCCCAATGGACTTTCATTTGGAATAGCCCCTCCCCACTCTCCTTTTTCTCCATAAAAGTAAGCTCCTTCCTTTATTCTTCAGATTTTCCTATGGTTAACCACAGCATGCACATCCCAAATTGCATTTCTTTTGGCTATTCCCAAGTAAACTTGATTTGAAGGTAAAATAACAGTCAAATTTGTCTTAAGTTGACATTAGTTACTATTGCTGAATAACAAATGATCTCCAAACTTAGCCGCTTAAACAACAGACACGGTTTGTGTGAGATACACAGCTTCTGAGGGTCAGGAATCCAAGAGCAAATTACCTGTATGGTTCTAGCTCAGGGTCTTTCATGATGTCATTAAGATGTCAGTTGCTGGGCCTACCGTCATCTGAAGACTTGACTGGAGCTGTAGGATTCACTTCCAGGATGAGTCACTCACATGATTGTTGGCAGGAGGCCTCAGTTCCTTGCCATGTGGCTCTCTACACAGGGCGGCTCGAGTGTCCTCATGACATAGCAGTTGGCTTACCTCAAAGTGAGTAATCCAAGAGAGCAGGGAGAAGTCTCAATGTCTTTAGGCCCTAATATGGTCACATACCATCACTTCTGCCATATTCTACTTGGTAGAATTGAGTCACAAACTGCAGCCCAACTCAAGGGGAGAAGAATTAAGCTTGACATCTTCAAAAAAATTTTTCTATGTCTTTATTGATAGTCTCCTTATGGTGAGACATTATTCTTATGCTTCCCTTTAATTCTTTAGACATGGTTTCCTTTAGTGCTTTGAACATATTTATAATAGCTGATTAAAAGTCTTTATAGGGGCCTGCCCAGTGGCATAGTGGTTAAGTTCACGTGCTCCACTTTGGCAGCCTGGGGTTCATGGGCTCGGATCCCAGGCATGGACCTACACACCACTCATCAAGGCATGCTGTTGTGGTGGCCCACATACAAAAACATAGGAAGATTGGCACAGATGATAGCTCAGGGCCAATCTTCTCTGAGCAAAAAGAGGAAGATTGGCAACAGACATTAGCTCAGGGCCAATCTTCCTCACCAAAAACAAAAATTCTTTATACAGCAAGACCAATATTTGGGCTTCCTCAGGGACAATTTCTATTGACTGCTTCACTTCATATGTATGGACCACACTTTCCTCTTTGTTTGTGTGTCCTATTTTTTTGTTGAAAACTGGACGTTTAAAAAATTTTATATTGAAATATGTCACATATCATAATATTCATACTTTAAAAGTGTGCAATGCAATAGATTTTGGTATATTCACAAGGTTTTGCAACCATCACCACTGTCTAATTCCAGAACATTTTCATCACCCCAGAAAGAAACTCCATATCCATTAGTTGAAAACTGGACATTTAAAATAATATAACGTGGCAACTCTGGAAATCAGATACCCTCCTTCGCCAGGGCTTGTTGTTGTTGCTGTTTTGTTGTCATCATTGTTATTTGTTGGTTTGTTTGGTAACCTTCCTGGACAAATTCTGTAAAATATGTATTCCCTGTCATGTGTGGCCATCATGTGTGGCCACTGAAGTCTCTGCTCAGTTAACTTAATGGTCAGCAAATGACTGAACAGAGATTTTCATAAATGCCTTGAACCAATCAGTCTCCAGCCTTTCCCAAGGGGTGCTGTGTACGTGCGTGTGCTGGGGCACATCTTCAGTGATCCTGAAGTTTACAACTTCCTGCTTGTATAGGTGCTCAAGGTCAGCCAGAGGTGCAAAGTTAGGTTCCTCTTAAGTCTTTCTTGAGTGTACACAGTCCTGCACCGGTGTGGCCTGCCAGATCCCAGGTGATATGTTGGAGCTTTTCAAAGCCCCCATGAACATCTCAGTCCCGAGATCTTCCTTTTAAGTTTTTGGCCAGGCTCTTGTCTGCCCCAATGGTATCACAGCCTCAGGCAGCTACAATGCTAAACAATTGCTGTTTATTGTTTTTGACAAATGCCCTAAGAATTAGGTCTCCTCCTCCCTCCTGTCCCTAGTGAGCTCTCAATCAGGTCAAATAATGACAATGTCCTATGGATGAGGCTTTTCATGGAGCTGCAAGACAGGTCAAATAGTGACAGTTTTACAGGAATAGGGCTTTTTGAGGAGCTCCAAAGCCGGTCTACCCCTCCAGTGACTGTAAGGCTGCTCATTCTCACAGCTACCATGATTTTGAAGCTGCTGGTTTTCAAGGCTACTGTAGAGCCCGGGTAAGGGGTACTGGAATAATGCAAGATAAAATGCCACAAAGTTTGCTATTCTTACCCAGAGTTTGGAAAAGTTGATTTTGACAATTTTTTTCTTTTTTTTTTTTAAAGATTGGCACCTGAGCTAACAACTGTTGCCAATCTTCTTTTTTTTTTTTTTCTGCTTTACCTTCCCAACCCTGCCGTACATAGTTGTATATCTTAGTTGCAGGCCCTTCTAGTTGTGGGATGTGGGACGCCCCCTCAATGTGGCCTGACAAGCGGTGCCATGTCCGTGCCCAGGATGCAAACCCTGGGCCGCCGCAGCGGAGCACTCAAACTTAACCACTCGGCCACAGAGCCTGCCCCGTGATTCTGACAATTTTTGCAAACATTCTTGTTGCTTTTGGGAAAGAGTGGATTTTCAGAAGTTCTTATTCCACCATTCTGAAAGTCTCCAAGGTCTACCTCTTGAAGGGAGGTGAACCAAAGAATTTGTGGACGTGTTTTAAAACTGCCACACGGCATCTGTACTCAGAACTGAAATCCAAAATCTCACCTGCCAACCTGGCCCTGAGCTGCCATTAGCAGTCACGAGACTCAACAATGGAGTTAAAGAGGTGGGCAGGCCCGTCCTTTCGGGGAATACTTTCTTTACAGCTGAACCAGATGCATTTTCAGGGGAGCTTGTCCTCTCTTTGACCACTTGGAAAGCCTGTGCCCTCTGTGACCACCTGCCAGCCTTGCAAAGGCTGGGGGATCAGGGGGCATCCACATTCAGGGAAGCATGCTGGAGGCCCTCCTGATATAAAGACAATCCAAAGGCAGCCCAGAGGTCAACCCGTGATAAGATTTGCCAGCCTCTTGGGACGTTCTCTGATCAGCTTTCCCAGTGAGTCTGGTGGCTCTTCTTGCCTGGATGGTGCCCCACCAATTGGCAGCCATATTCTTAATTTTGGCCAGCCCGTTTCACAGAAGGGAGCCAGTGCCCTTCTGTGAGAGTGTGCCTCAGACATGAGCAAGGGGCCAGGGTTAGCCCCTGATTTTCTGCACAGACCCTCTTAGGGTGCTAGGACTAAGGGGCCTGTTCTGTGTGTCGCTGGATGGGGCTCCTAGGTGCATGCTTGGTGTGCAAGCTGGCCACACTGAAGTAGAATTCTCTTGGTGGATAGCAGATCTTGTGCTTATGACAAGCAAATATCTAGAAGGGAAATTATTGAGTCATGGATAGTTAAATTTCTAAGTATTTTGATACATACTGCCAAATTGTATTCCAGAAGGCTCCTACCAATTTCTAGTGCCTTCTACAGTCCATGAGCGTGCCTGCTCCCTGTCCCCTCAGTAACACTGGCTATTATTAACTGCGGTAGTAGCTGTGATGTTAAGAGCAATGTCATCTATTTGCATGACCTCGGTTTGCTTATCTTTGTATCCATTGTGCCTGGCATAGCGTCTGGAACAAAGCAGGTACACAATAAATGTGTTTTGAATGAATAAAGACTCAAAAGACTGCAAAATCTATTCCTCCAAACCAAAGCCCTCTCCTGTCTACATCTTTTTCTAGATGTCCCCCAGGTGCCTCACATTTATCATCCACTCACTCCTTCACCTCCAACCCTGCTTCTCCTGCTCTCACATGGTGTGCCCTGTCCCATTGACTGGCAGGCACATCATCTAGCTAGAAACCTGGGAACCTTCCTTTCTTCCTTTACCACTTCCTCTTACTCACCCCTCCCATCTAACCAATGATCACGTCCTGACAGTTCTATTCATTCTTCACCCATTTTTCATTCTAAAAATAGTTCTTGACCACCTACTATGTGCCAGGGATTGTTCTAGGTGTTGGAAATACTGAGAACAAAAGATACAAAAATCTCTGCCCTCATAGAATGTATACTTCAGCATACTTAGCATATTTGAGTATATTTAGTGTATTTATTTAGGGGAAGACAAAAAGTAAACAAATTACCATTATCTAGGACGTCAGAGGGTGATAAATACTATGGAGAAAAATCAAGCAGAGAAGGGTGATCGGGTATGGGGGAGGGGCTGCTGTTTTCAACAGGTCAAGGAAGGATTCACTTAGGAGGTGAAACTCGAGGAGAGACCTGAAGGAGGTGACGGGGCCATCATGCTTTTAAAGGTCTCCTGCATCTATCCACTTCTCTCCATCTGCACTGCCATCGCCCTGATTCAAGCTGCCACCATCTTTCTCCTGGATTATTACCGGTCTCCCTGCCTTCCAATTCGTTCATTATCCATCTTCCCCCCAGGTGATATTTCTCAAGTCAAAACCTGATCCCACTTTCTTGCTTAAAACCCGTTAGTGGTCACCCCAAACGCCTCAAGGTAAAAACTAAAAATTCATGAATATCTCCTCCAAGCTCCCAAGACCTTCTCCAACCCTATGTTCCCCAAGTCCCCACTGAAAGCCATAGCTACTTTTAGTTCCTTCAACTTTTAAAAACCCTCTTAGGGGCCGGCCTGGTAGCGCAGCGGTTAAGTTCGCACGTTCCGCATCGGTGGCTAGGGGTTCACTGGTTCGGATCCTGGGTGCGGATGTGGCTCTGCTTGGCATGCCATGCTGTGGTAGGCATGCCACATATAAAGTAGAGGAAGATGGGCACGGATGTGAGTTCAGGGCCAGCCTTCCTCAGCAAAAAGAGGAGGATTGGTGGCAGATGTTAGCTCAGGGCTAATCTTCCTCAAAAAAAAAACAAACAAACCAAGCTTCTTAAGCTCCTCTCTTCTCATTCCATAAAGAAAATAAAAGGGTGTTGTTTTATTGTTGTTGTTGATTCTTTTTTATTTGGATTTGAGATGCATTTTAGAGAAACTGGCTCCCTCTAAAAGGTAGATTTTGGGACAGGATGAAACTTTCTAATCAGTTAGGTAAGAGCTAATCATGCAAATGAGGGACATTTGTAGCTCAACTAAGTCAGTGGCTGCAGCTATACATTATTAATAAGCTATGGGCTGGTGGCATGGCCCTGGATATGAATTAATTTACAGTCCATCTAGCTTATGTGAGATGGGCTCTCAATCTTGGTGTGACAAGGGTACAAACTCTGAACCCTTGGAGACAGAGCCAGTTCGCACCAGCAATAAGGGGTGAGCTTTGGGGGTGGGGGGCTCTATGTACTAGTTCATGGGGTCTCTGGTCAGGCTTCCTGACTGTGGGTGACTGGAGTGGAGCGCTCAGTGGGCCAGAGAAGCACCATATCACTGGGGCCGAGCCTGACCTTGTTTCTGGGGAACACACGTAGTGACCTCGCACTCTGGGGCAGCTGGAACTATACCCTAGGTCCTGTCTTGCAAATTTGAGTCATAGGTCCCAAGGTCTGGTGGCCCACTTAGTTCAAAGCCATGTTCACAACTAGGAAAATGACAATGAGAAGATGTCCTCTTGTGGGAGATTAGAGCAATTGGTGCTGCATCCAAAGGGCAGGCATTACTGAGGGGTGGGATAGCAGATAGCTACCTGAGAAATGCTGCCTTCAAAGACGACACTCAAAGCCATCCTTCCAGAACCCACTCTCCAGAGGTGGCTGTGGCAAACTTTTCAAGTATTGCTATCCGAATCTGAACAATACCAGAGGGTTGGTTAATTAGCATGAGAAGGGTTAGCAATGAGTGGTGACATGTGTTCAAGATTTGTCCTTGGCTGGTAAGACATTATGGACTTAACACCTTTTCATGAACGAATTTAAAAATAAGTAAACCCAATACTTGACAGATAGGGAACAGCACTCCAGGTTCTGGATCCCCCCAAATAATGGAGAACTCTGGCTCCAGATCTGACTAGCAGGTGAGTCTGGTCCTGCTGATAAAACATTTTTGTGTTTGCCTTGGAGAGAACCAGTAAAGGCGGTGGTCAGAGAGTGGGGACAGAGAGTGGGGACTTGACTGAACTTACAGAGCATGTTGAGAGATGACTGTTGTCCTCACTTGCTAATAAATGTTGTCTTCAGCCTGCCTACCTTGTAACATGCTAGCTGCTGGCAAAGGTGTGGGGAGGAGGCATATTACACTGACTTAGTTCTTGTGGTTGATAGCTCCTGTTGTCTACCAAAGGAACCTGGCAAATAGGAATGTCAACTCAGCTTAGATCGGTGCTATAGCCTGATGTTTCTGTTTTTCCAAAATTTATATGTTAATATCCTAATCCCTGATGTGATGGTATTAGGAGGTGTGGCCTTTGGGAGGTGACTGGGTCATGAAGGTGGAGCTCTCATGAATGGGATTAGTGCCCTTATAAAAGATACCCCACAGAGCTCCCTAGTCTCTCCGCCCATGTGAGTACCCAACAAGAAGGCACCTTCTATGAACCAGAAAGTGGGGCCTGACTAGACACCGAATCTGCCAGAGCCTTGATCTTGGACTTCCCAGTCTCCAGAACTGTGAAAAATAAATTTCTGTTGCTTATAAGCTACCCAGTGTCTGGTATTTTGTCATTGCAGCCAGAAAGGACTAAGATAATCAGTCCTCAATGGATTACTTAGACAGTCTTACTTCTCTCTGAACTCTGGGTAGGGTCTAGGACAGTGTGTAACCACCCCAGGGTTGTGCTGGGGCAGGACCCAAACCATAACTAACTGGATCTGGGAAACATGGAAATGAAAATCCAAGAGAATGATAACAGCTAATAAAACTGCAAAGCATAAGAATTTCTATAACCCCTGAGAAAATACTTTAATGTTTGTCGTATCGTAGATGAGTGAATTGCAGCTCTTTAAGTACCAAAGGCCTGGTCCTTTATTAGTCTCTTAAAACTGGCTGAGTCAACAGCACGTCAGTGTTATGCTTCCTCATTTTAAAATTGCAACTTCAGATCTCCTTGAAAACCATTAAGATTTACTTCCATTGGGACATCAGAGAAATACAAGGAACTCTGAACTGTTGGAGAAGAGCATGGAAAAACAGAAAATAGATTTTTTTCTCAGTCTTTTTCGTGTTTTAGTGAATGAGTCTGTGGTATCAGAGGATAAAAACTCAATTCTGAGGACTGGTGTTGAATGGCACTGTGATGGGACGCTTCCAAAGAAAAACTGGCCGGGGCCGGCCTGGTGGCGCAGCGGTTAAAGTGCATACGTTCCACTTCTGCTCTGCATCTTCCTTCCTCTGGGACCAAGCACACTGAGTGGTCGCTGTCTGGAATGTTGCTGGATGTTCTTTGTGGCAGAGGGGCAGCGAGCTCTGGAGGGTTGCATACAGGTAATTAAATGCTTTGGCTGAGGAGTGACATACTTCTACTCACAACTCATTGGCCACCTAATCACATGGTTCCTCCCAAACACAAAGCAGCCAGGAAAGGCAATCCTACTATATTCCTGGAAAGTGGAGAGCAGGAAATATTGAGAATCTGATTAAAACCTCAAACTTTTATTTCCTCCATTAAGGTGTATCTGGCTAACAATAGTCTCCAGTTATTACTCCATCTTCTGAATTCCTCAGGTGTTTAGTCTGAAGCACAGAATGCACTTCCGGTGGTGCGCGGGCTTGTGATATTCCATAGTCAATTCACGTGTGTTGCCCTGTTCTTTCCATGAGACGGTCATGTCTTCGAAGGCAAGGTCTTACCTTCTATGCCTCTACTCGGCAGCCTGACAGTGAGGGGCCCATTTTTAGGCCCCCAAATGCAGGGTGCCTGGGATTGGCAGTCAAGAGACATGGGTGCTGGTCCCGCCTGTCACTAAGTGTCCCCCTCTCGTCTCTTGGACCGCCTCATATGACCCCTCAGGAAAGAGAGATGGTTGGGACATAAGCTCTCTAAAGTTCTATCAGGCTCTAATGAATCCACAAAAGGGGGAGTTACTGAGAGATTCATTGATGTAAGCCCCCAACCACAAATGAGAATATGAGGAACATCCCTTCCCTCTGCCACCTTCCAGGAAGGTTATCTGGGGACTTCTCCCAAAGCCCAGGCTCCATTTACCCCAGCGGGCTGGTTCAGGGCTGAGAAAGAAGAGGGAAGGGAGGGGTCAGTTGGGAAACTCCCTCAAGCAGGATATTGTTTTGAAAAGCCCAGGATCTCCAGTGGCAGAAAGGAAGAGATTTGGCTTTGGAGGAAAGAAATGAGAACTGTCTAACCCGGAGTGTTGGCTCCCCCAAAGCTAAGAGAAGGCAGTAGATTCCACAGTGGCTCCAACCTGCGCTGAGCTCACAGCGCCATCCAGCAGGCAGCACCTTGGGGCGGAATGATTGCAGGGGATGCCTGTGGAGGCTGGACACTGAAGCCTGGGAACACGAGAAGGGACCCCTGCATCCGGGGCAGCAGCACGCGAGGGCAGCAGGTTCCAGAGCAGGAGAGATGAAGCAATCATGACACACTGACCAAGATACTGTCTTCATGGAAACCTCCCCATCCCTTCCCTAGGAAGAAACCACAAAAAATGACTGAAGTTGGGCTTTTGCTGAAAAGGGTAAATAGGAGCTCAAACTAGATTTGATTTAGAAAAATTTTTTTTAAAAAGTGACACTTTTCTCACTTCAATTTCATTGAGCAATTTGTGAATTTATTAGAGATCCATGATATGACCTTCGTCAGCATAGGTGGGAAGAGTAACAGCAAACTCAAACCCTGGGCAGGAGGCCAGTAGGTCTGTTAATACCTGGTCCCTAAAGGGTACATGAACCTTCAGAGCTTAATGAGATGCGCATAATGTGTTGGCAGGCAGTGAGATGCAAACTCACTAACAGCTAAAAAGGAAGTGAGCTTGAGGACCCAGACACCCAAGGGCTGTTGTCCTGTGTGGGGGAGGGGCTGGAACAATATCTGGACCTACTGTTGCGTGGGGGCTTCAGGCTTCCAAACACAGCAAGCAGCTGTCCTGCACCCCCTGGCATAGCCTAGGCCTCCCTAACAACAGGCCCTGCCACTCCCGGGGGCCGTACTCTTCCACCACATCAACAAAGCAGGTTTTCTAGATACTGGGTCAGAAGTTCCTCAAAGAAACAGACAAGAAAATATTATTATATTTTATGTATATGTAATATTTATTATGTGCCAGGCATCGAACACCCCTTTTACTTTATGCAGCAACTGATGGATAGGAGCTATTATTATTTCAGAGATGAGGAAACAGAGGCTCAGGGCATTTAATAACTTGTACATCAAACTATTTGTCAAAGGCTGAGGTGACATTCTGAGCCAAGGTACAGCAGATTCTCAAACCTGAGCATTCAGCCCACCCTCCTGACTGTGCCAGCATTTGGCTCAGGTGTGGGTCATCTTCGGCTTCCAGCTAGCTGGCTTAGCCCCTGGGCCAAAAGTTTGTGTTTTGAAGAGTTATGTTAATGCACCAGTCACGGGGGCTGGATCAGGCTGCGGGAGATGAGGAGAAGCAGAGGAGAGTGGGAGAGGCAGACCCAAATTCAGTCCAAGAGTGGCTCCCTCTGGGGGCCGTAGGAGAGGACAGACTGCATGGAGGTGTTAACTTACCAGAGAATGTCACTTGGAGCTCAAATATAGCATGTGAGGTCCCCTTCCTCTGCCACACGGGATGAGGGGCATCCCTCATAGAATAGAGAATAGAGGGGTTCCAAGCACAAACTCTGGCATCAGCATCTGTCTGGGGCCAAGTCCATAATCTGAGCCTTAGTTTCCTCTCTAAAGTAGGGATGATAATATATCTATCTCAGAGGATTAAATGGAAAATTGGTAAGGCATTTAGCACAGCATCTGACACATATTAAGTGCTCAACAAATGATATCTAAAATAACACAATAGCAAACATACAATAACAACACTAACAAAACACAGGTACTAATAGATTCCTGCTCTCTCACAGTAAATAAACCCTGTGAAAGAAAACTTGGGCTGGTAAGTAATCAAATAAGTTTGGGATGAAGAGATGGCCAATTTTCTCCTTCTAGAGAATCTATTGCAAAGTCAGCAGGAATCTGAGGCCACATTTCTAAATGGGATAGACTATAACGGAAACTACACTCATCTGAGAGCACCTGGCCTCATTTGTTTTTCAATTGTATGGATAGACACAAGCTGTATTTTAAAAATACATGTGCAGCCTTTATAGGTCGTTGCGTCCCGAGGATGGGACTCCTGCTCCACATGTGTGAATGTCTTGGCAAGATTTTTAATTACAGACATACGTTTTTGGTTCAGGTATCTTAAAGCAACTCCTCAAATCATGCACATTTCATCACATTCACACCTTAGCTCCATCAGCCAAAATTCTTCTCTGGTCTTTGCGTCTTAGTTCATTTTTAAGGAAATTTCCAGCTCAATTCCAAGGGCTTTTGCATCTTATTACATTCTTGATAATTAGCTCTATCTCATTACACCCCAGCCCAGTTGAATAGGATTAGTTGTTTTCAGGTGCAAACCTGTGGCGTGCCTCTCACTACACCTCTTCAAAATTCCAGGCAGGCCTCCGCCTCAGCCAAATTAGGACAACCACTTCCAGCTGTGGACACTTCATTACATCTTCCATTTCAGGAAAGACTCTGCTGTATTTCACATCTGGTTACGCGCTTATTAATCATGTACTTCTTATAACAACTGTGCCTAATGAGGACAGAGTGGAGACCTTTGCTGAGCCCAGTCGTTCTGTTTTCTTGTTCTTGGTACCTCCTTACCCTCCCTCTCAATTAGGCCCAATTTGTTTTACATCCCTGCCACATTAAGACAATTGTTCTCAGGTGTGTGTGTTTCAGCACTGCTTTTCAAACAAAATCTTGCTGACCAGGATGCTCCTTGATTTCATATCCTGCTAGGACAGCCACTTTGCTGGTCTTCTCATCACATTTGCCCCCAGTAGAGTGAGTCTAGCTTGGGCTTGCCTGGGCTCTGTTATCCTCTGTTCTTTACTGTAAATTTCTGTGCCCCCTGGTCCTGGGAGGCAGCCACAGCTTTGCCTCAGAGCAAGAGTCTGGAAGGCAAAGGCCTCAGTCCATTCATAGAGCCTACGAAGTGGGAATCCATTTGTTCCATCAACAAATGGTAAAGGGTGAACTTCCAGGCTCTGTGCTAGCCAGGGAGGGACCATGAATAGTGAGATACAGTCTAAAGCTTCTTGAAGGGCAAAGCTCAGAAGAGAGCAGCAGAGGGTCAGGCTAAAGATTTCAGTCTTCAATCCCTTGAGATGTCTTCCTAAATGAAAGGATAGCCTTGGCAGACTGAGGGGGGAAATATGGACTCAAGGGAGGACAAGATCAGAGTGGAAGTTTTATAACTCTTCATCAGAGTGGAAGTATGAGCTCCATGCCACAAGGGACTGTCACTTTTGCTTGCCATTGCATGAATCCCATATCACCTGAGCTGTAACAGGCAATTATATCTTTGACTGAATGAATGCATTAGTGCTAAGAGATTCACGGATATGACTTGACAGTAAGAATTATCCGGGTTTGGTTGCCAATTCCACTTGGCTGTATTTGAGTTTTTCTTTCCAAGCTATTTGGAACATAAATTAATGACTGTCAGGCTGAGGAAACGTTCAGGCAAGAACGAGGCCCTGAGGAGGGGCTGGGGCTTCCATGAATGAGGTCACTCAGCAAAGGGCAGTAATTCCAGGTGGAGGGTCCCCCACAGATTCTGCCTGACTGGCTATTTTCAGGATATAGGCCGTGGGAGCTCAGGCCTGGCCCTACCACTGAATTTGAGCCAATCTGCCTACTCAAGAATGAACTTGTCTTTCAGAGCCTGGAAGTAGGGGCCCTCTTTGGGCAAGGGCAGCATGAGGAACCTATCCTTGCCTAATCAGCAGAGATATAATCAGAAGAGAGAGGGAAAAAATTTTAGGTGTGGCCAATAAGATTAAAAAACCCCATTGTGAGGTAGAAAACATTGTGCTAGGATGAAAGTCCCTGGAAGAAACTGTATTAATAGTACAGATATAAAATGAATGTTCATGGGGTGAAGGGTACATATGATCCAAAGAGTATTGTTTATAAATTAAGAGGTGTAATGACAGGTGATAATAAGATAATCAAAACTAACAAAACACTGTAGAAGAAGCTGCCACTATCAGCAGTTCTGAGAATACAATTTGCCAATACACATCAGGAGCTGGATCCTATCCTTTGGATTACTACCTCTTTTTCACAGAGTTTATTCTAAGGGAGGCTAAGTCGGGAGAGACCCCTTTAGGATTTTCTGATCTCTTGGGTATGGAAGGAAGGAAAGTAGTAATTAGGACGTGGAGTTGTGAGAATGACATGGGCTAACGTGTTAAGTACCAAGAGTAGATGATGTGATGATACGAGAAGGAAGCTCTCTCAGGGCTGCTCCTGCCTGTGGAGCTAGTTCTCTGATGACCAGGCTAGATGAGCTCGCCTCACAGTCCTTCCTCATGGTCACGTCTGTCCACCTCAGGACCCTTCCACATGAGCCTTCTCCAAGGCGCTGTGACTAGTGCTGCAGACAGTATTCCACAGATGTCCATCGCACTTGTCACTTGTAGAACAAGATAATGGTTTGCTTGTTTTCAGAGTCCCTTCCAGTGAGGCCTATTTTGTTGGCCTTTTTAGCGGCAACAGCACATTTAGGGAGTGGTCATGATGGTAGAAAATGAACTCTTGTGGCTACCTATGAGTGTGTGTGTGTATGCTGGACCCTGTCCTTGGCAGACCCTGACTCTCTCTAGAACTTTCTGGTCATGGCTCTGAATAGCACAAAAACAGTCTCACAAGATATCCCCAAAGTAGGACCATAACATGTAGAAATCTTCACTTGGTCTCAAATGAAGGTAGGTTTTGAGGTGGCCATGCCATCTCCATGTGCATCCATCCAACCATCCAGTGAATGTGTCATTGGCTATTCTTGACCTGTTGAAGAATAATGATGTATCATCCTAAAAAGGAATTTGGTCCTTGAATGTCTTGGACAAAGAACCCCAGATCGCTTTTTCTGTGCAGAATCAGCACATTTCAATCCTATAGGTATTGTAAGCAAAGCAGGGGTTCCACTTTGCTAAATGTTCCTCTGAAGCAGCTCACCTGCCATTTTTCTGCCAGTTCAGTGTTTCTGGCATTCTACTCAGTCCGAACCCATGTTATTTCCACATCCAATAAAACTATCTTACCCACTCCCCAGTCCCACCCCTGGCTCTACTGGCATCACTGTCACCACTCCAGGGTTCTTTGCATAGAGTGGACAGGAAAGGGAAGAAAAGGCACAGAAGCTACGCTGGGAGGACAGGGCCACCAAGAGGAGGCTTCCAAACTGAAGTGGTCAGCTCTGATCTCCCCGTCTCCTTCCTCCCACCCCTACTTCTTGGGTAGACTACTTCCAATGATATTGTTTAGGGGCAGTAAGTTTTTCCATGGTTGTCTCTGACATACATTCAACTTCTCCCCAACTGGGCATCTGAAGCCCCACAGATTTACAATATTCCTTCCAGAATCCTCTTGAAGACCATCCTCCAGCCGCCTGCTGAATTCCTTTCACAGCTGCCTCAGTGTCTGACCTGATTTCTTTTCTTTTTGTTTTTCAGGGTCTTTTTAAAATTTTTTGTTTGTTATTTATCTATTAAAAAAAATTTTTTTTGAGGAAGATTAGCCCTGAGCTAACATCTGTGCCCACCTTCCTCTACTTTATATGTGGGATGCTGCCACAGCATGGCTTGATAAATGGTGTGTAGATCCATGCTGGGGATCTGAATTGGCAAACCCTGGGCTGCTGAAGCAGAATGCGTGAACTTAACTGCCATGCCACCAGGCTGGCCCTTGACTTGATTTCTAACTCAGCCCTGCGTGTACATCTGTTGGGATTTTGGTTAGTCCAGTTCCCATCTTCTGTCTTAAAGGTAGGTATAAGGGTGTCCTCATCATCTAGGATCTGGCCCCATGTCCAGCAGCATTTGACACACATTAGGCCTTCAGGGGATGTTTGCTGAATAAATACACACAAAAAAATACACGACATTCATGCTTCTCAAAACATTTTTTAATTTTCTGCTTTTCCTGCCAAGACCAAAGTTGTACAAACAGCTGTAAAATTCTGTACCATCAGGGCATGAGGCATGGCCTCGAGAGTTCAAAAACCTTCTTGCTCTTCTTTCTATACATTTTCAAGGTGTGTCATGGTCAGTGCATTGCCTTCTTTGGTGACATATCAACCATAGGCACCAAGAGTGGCTGGAGACCTGGGGACAGTGGTGAGGTCCACTGTGCCAGGCATGGTGAGCACACACACAACCCAAGAGCACTTCAGAAATGGACTCAGGGGGTAGGTGCACAGAGGAGGAATGTCATGGCTGTCCCATATTTCCCGCACTCAGCTGAGCAGACCTGGGCTACTTTCTAAGGTGAGAAAGACCTAGGGGCTCAAAATGAGAGTAAGTGAGCATCTAAGCATCATTCACATCCAAACAGTGTTTCAAGTGAGATTAAAAGTTCTCTAACCATCATTTTCTCTTGGAAAGTACAAGGGAAAAATCAAGCAGAGGGTTGAATCACCTTTTGTTCTTCCATTTTTTCATTAATTTGATGGCTCTTGGGTTTGATACAGCAGAAATAAAAACAAAAAGGCAATACACCAACCTATAACCTCGTACAAGCTACCGCATACCAAACTCTCCCAGAGATTGAGATAAAAGGACTTTTTCCCCCTATCCCTGAAGAGGTCCTGTTTGGGTTAAAGAAATTTGTTAAAAACTACAGCCCATTGAGAAGCCATTGATTTAATCTTGGCAACAGAGACAGAAAGCAATGCACATACACTTATTTCATTGAATTGTAAACTGATGGGTCAAGAGAGTAAAAACCTATTGTTTATGTAATAGAGCCCTATTAAGTGGTTTTAGGAAGGGACTAAAACTTAGGCAGCACTCTACTTTCCCAAGATTGTTGGGCCTTAGTAATTCATGCATTCATTATCTCAGAGTCCAATTTGACACAGCCTTCCTCCCTATCCCACCCTAGTCCCCTTAATTGACTGCATTCAAGTAGATGTTAAATCAAAACACTGTGTACTGCAAACTCCCTTTAGAGTTTATATGAAAAGCCAAAACTACAGAGAAAAAAATCCTTACACCTCCACTACTTTCTCCAATAAATCCTTACATTCTCCACTAAAGTATCAGTGTAGAGAAAAGTAAGTCAGCTCAGAATATACCAAATAACAGCAAAGAAAGAAGTGAGATGACTGAAAAAGCAAAAATGACCCTCCCCAGCCCCCCCCAGCCCCCTGTAGCGAACCCAATTAAACTGTAGTTATTTTTTTATCCTTGGTGGCTTGCTTGATTGCAGCCTGCTCGCAGATGATCTCCTTGAGCCGCTGCAGCCTCATGTTCTGGGTGGTCTGGTCTCCCACCCCTGTCTGACTGCGGTGCAGCAAGGTCAGGGCATGGATGTACTCCAGCTCCGTGTACTTCACGCCCTGGTCCACCACGAGGTTCAGGAGCTCATCGGCCGTGTTGTATAACATCTCGTAGTACTGCCTGAGAAAGCAAGACAGAACAAGGTTCGCCATCACCATTGTCAGCAATTTGAGGTTTTAGTGGTAATGGATATATTATTTATAAATTACTTAGTTTACCTATTCAATAAACATTTATTAATCACTGGACATTGTTCCAGGCCCCACAAATACAATGGAGAACAAGATAGACACAGTCTCTATCCTCTTGGAGCTCACTGGGGCTCACTTCATGAGAAGAAGTCTAAATGCGGATCCAGGGAGACCTGACATCTTTCAGGGTCTCAGTTCACTCATGACCTTCTCCTAATTTTGCATTTATCTCAGAAGATTCAAAGGAAGAGAAGCCGGTGTACAGAACCAAGAGGGAGAAAAATAATCAGGCATTGCCAGCAGTTTCTGTCTCATTCAACCTCTCATTCATTCACTCATTCATTGGAGGCCCTGTGAAATACATTGTTTTCCACTCCATAAAGTGGGATAATAATAGTGCCTCTTAGAATGGGCCTGACACAGGTTTACACGCTCCATAAACATTATTATTATTAGAAATATACTAATGTCTAATATTAGTGTAGTAATAATAATAGTAGTATATAAAGATGAGCAATACACAGCCCCTCTCCTCAAATAGCTCAGAGACAAGTGGGAAAGGTAATGAAAAGCAGACAGATAAGGATTGCATGCCTGTTGATAAAGTTAATTTCCACAAACTGTGTCATTTCATGCTCACAAACCAATGGGGCTATGACTCCCTTTTCTCAGATAAGGAAGCTGAAGCATAGAGAAATAAAGGACTCGCCCAGTGTCACAAAGATAGTGAGTGGCTGTGCCAGGATATGAATCCAGGTTTCTGACTCCCAGTCCAATACTCTTTCTTCACAGACAGAGACAAGAAGAACGTTCTAAGTGCCATGAGTGAGGTATAAATGCAAAGAATTTTTAGCAGAGGAAGGAGAAATCACACCATGCAGAGAGGAGGGTGAAGGATCAAGGAAGACTTCACATGGGTGAGATATGTCAGGCACGGCTTCCAGGAAGGATGTTCTAGATTAAAGGAAAAGAGGGGCCGGCCCAGTGGCGCAGTGATTAAGTGTGCCCATTCTGCTTCAGCGGCCCAGGGTTCACCAGTTTGGATCCCAGGTGCAGACATGGCGGTCCGTCAGCAACAAGAGGAGGATTGGCAACAGTTAGCTCAGGGCTAATCTTCTTCAAAAAAAAATTATTAAAAAAAAAGGAAAAGAGAAGAGCGTGAGCAAAGACAGGAAGGAGTAAGTCAATTAGCCTGGGGAGCACAGTGGAACAGTGGACAGTTGGGGGAAAAGGCAGTTGAAGCCAGAGGTACAGAGTCTGATATCAGAAAAGCTAAGGCAATGAGAACCTTAGGCCTAGTCAATAAAGAACTTTAGGCCTAGTCGAGTCAATAAAGGACCTCTCCTCAAGGTTCTGTTGAGAGAAGAGGCATCATTCCAATTTGTGTTTCTGGAAGAGTAATGTGACAGCACTATGTAGAATGGTCTAGGAGGGGACCAGGTATAAGTCTAGCAAAAAAGAAGGGACTTGAGAGCCATGTGGCTGCAAGGCCACTGGCCCAGGTGGTGGAGAGAGGAGTAGTGCCTGTAAAAGAAACATGCATTGGAGTGAATCGTCAAGGCAGAGAAAAGATGAATGTGGGAGACAGGAAGGGAGAAGATTGCCACTTGCCATTCTTAAAACCAACATTATGCCACTACTAACCCTCACTGAGTCTATTGGACTCAGGCTAGAACTTGCATGGCTACTACAAATTACCCAGGACGTAAAGTTCAGTGCAGGCTCTGAGCCAGCAATGCTATCACATCTGGCTAACCAAAGGACGGGGAGCCTTCCCAGCTACAGTTTACTTCCTTCTCTCCTCCTGACAGGAAAGGTAGCTTTGCCAGGATTGAGGGGGCAGAACAAGGCAGTGGGCCAAAGGCAATTCTGGGGGTGAAGGGATCTTGCAGATCTATCAGGATCCTCGCTCAGAAATGTCGTACTATTGGACTCAAGGCCTTGGATTTGTTTCTTCTTTATCAGGAACATCTTGAAAAAGAGAATATCCTATGGGAGAACCAAGCCATCTTTGCAGTAAGGAACACATTCTGGGAGCTTCATAATTTCAAGGCTATTTTATAAACTGCTGCTACAACGGGAACATGGTCAGTAAGAGCGTTGGTGTGTTTTCACATGGCTAGTTCCTCTTCCTGCTCTGCTAAATTTCCTTTTCTAATTAACACACTCTTTTTGTACATAGGAGAAATAATACTCTTTTGTGAATATTTCCTTTAATGGTGGTAGGAATGGAAAGTGCTTATCTTAGACTGGTAAATTTATGAGTGACTCCTGGCAACAAATCCTTCAACATCCTTGTGTAGAAGGTCGTCTTGGGGCTAATTTTCTATAGTGGTTTCAAATGAATGTTCACTTTAACCTCATGGAACCACATATTTAGGAATCACTGGCCAAGGGGAATCCTGAATGTGAAAGGGGTACTTCTGATAGAAGAGGCGAATGAACTCTAATCTCCAGAGGTCTGGGAGCCCAATATCAGCTATAGTCAGGAACTTTATTGAAGCTTCATGTTTGGCATAAAACCCATGTGACCTACTCCTATCCCATAATATATCTGTTGTAACTAAAAGACACTATTTTTAGGAAAAACTTGATGCTATAGGAGGATGCATCATACTTAAACCATGGCTTTGCATGCCCCCTGGCACACCACAGCTTCCCCCCTGATACCAGCCCCTGAAACATCTAATTCTGTTTCCCTTAGATGCACAGGTAAGGGAGAGAGCTGTCCATTTAGGGAACTACCTACGAATATATTTTTAAAATAACTCAAGAAGAACACACGTTCAAATCTAGATTTACCAAATGGAATGAGAGAGAATTCGGGGCTCACGATTCTTTCAAAGCTAGAAGGGACTTGACAGCTGCAGTACTAGACTGGTCATTCTCTAACTGTAGAGTGCCTGGGGAGCTTACGAAAAGCAAGATTCCTGAGGCTCCATCCCCAGATACTGTGATTCCCAAAGTTTGGTTTGGGGATATTTACAGAACTGTTCCCATCTCCTTGAGCCAAAGACCTAAAAGCATTAAGGAAGGAAACAGAAGCAATAACTGGGTTGTGATGCTTTTCACTGAGATTAAACCAAAAGAATTGGGTTTCCTTGTATTATGATGTTGATATTTTCATCATTTATCTTAAGAAGTAACATTAAACCCATCGGACCAGATAAAATTGGGTTTCTTTTGAAGAATCTGATGAATTGTTTCCAGGGATACTGGCTGATTCTCTACAGAGGCTGTTGTTCCATGCTGGGAGGAAACAACAAAACAAAGATGCCTGGATTTCTAGTCCTGGATCCTCCAGTGTGCTCAGTGATAAAGGGCATAGCACTTAAGTCCTTAACGTTTCAATATCCTCTGTGCAATGAAGACCTTTATAAATCCCAGAATGACACTTGGAAGTAGTCTGAGAGACTAAAACAGTCCTCAAGAGCCTTGGATGAACAGTGCCCCAGAACTGCAAAGCTGAGTTATTAAACAAAATTGACAGGTAACTGATGGTGTATTTTCTATAGTTAGGGAAAAAAATTCCCCATAACCATGATGATATATTAGGTCATAAAGAAACATAAATATTTAAAGACAGAATGAAATTCATTCATCTTTCAGAATAGTACCCAGTAGCAAAGACTATACTAAATCAGCATACCAACAGTTACACTTGCAGGTGGGGAAAGGGTGCTCCAAGGTGCCTGAAGGAGAAAAGAAGATGCCTCGAACTATACAATTAGAATGAGCTTCCAGGATAAACACTGACACACTGAAATGAAATCATGTAACCCAACTGGGATAAATAATTTATCGGCACTTATTGAGGCCCCAAGAAAAAGAAAGCTTGATCTTCATCAAGCATTCAAATAGCACCATGGCTTCCAGGGCACCACGTTTTATACTAGATAGCACTTTTCTTAGCTGCCTGCACGGGATTGGTGAGCACACATTTGATTTAGACATTTTCTGGCTCATGACTTGTAGAGCAAGTCTCTTCATAGCCCATAATATTCAGCGGCCAATTGCTAAATGTGGACCAAATATTCTATTCTGGAAATCCACGTCACCTTGAATGGTAGAACATTCTGGGAGAGGTGGTTCTTCTCCCATGGTTTCTCTCGCCCTTTGCTGTGCATCTTTGGGCAGCAGTTCCCAACATGTAATGAGCAGAGAAGGAAGGGGCTGTAGTGATAGAAAAGTGGTGGCGTGATGTCACATGGACTGATCTACCACACGTGGTCCATAACATGACAACGATTACACTTTGTTCTGGTGCAGATTATTTTCACATATCTTCTTCATGTTTCCTTTATCAACAGACAGTTCCTCCCTGTGTTTTTTTCATCTTCCTTTATTTTACTGGTATTGCACTGCAACTCTTTCTTCCCCATTGATTCTGTCTGTAAACATTTATGCCAGTAATGATATGAAGGGCATTGTGGTAAGTTGGGCAGATTTTAAAATGCAGATTTGCATTTTAAAGTTTAAAAATAAATTTTGTCTTTCTCTGATTGAAAAGTTAATACATGTATCATATAGAATGTATGAACTATACAGAAAGATTAAGGAGAAAAAAGATTACTCATACAATTCCATTATAAAGACAAACCACATTTTGGTATTTCCTTCTAGATTTTTTTTCTCCCTGTGTAGTATTCTCTCAATTTCTTTCTTATAGCTGAAATATTTAGGTTGAAACACAATTGGACACTTTGGTTGTTTCCAATTATAAAATCTTTCTTTCCTGAGGATAGATCTCCCCAAACCAGAATTAGTCAAAAGATAAGTGTATTGTTTAGTATGCTGCCAAATTGCTTTCTCAAAAAGTTGTATCAATTTATCTTCCTACCAATAACATATGAGAGCACCTATCTCCTCATATTCTTTTAATTTACATGAGGTTGAACAATTTTTCACCTACTTTTTGGTTTTTATTGTATGTAGGCCTGCAGGTATGTATAAGCAAACTGTTGACATCTTTTCATCTTTTGGGTATCACTGCTTTTCTTTTCTCTAAGAGCTCTTCATAAGTTTTCATAGACAAGATGCAAGAAGCATTCTAGTCTCTCATCCCTGGTTCTACCTCCCATGTTGGCATACTCAGCGTGAAAGTTATACCTGCTTCTTGGAAAGCAATTGGAACCACTTTCAGTTCTCTTCTTCGTAAACTGAGGGAAGAAAGCCCCACTAAAACCAGCTATTCCCAACCCACAGCAATTCTCGTTCCTGTACCTGCAGGCGTTCCATGAAGTTTGGGTGTGCGGGTGGAAGGAACGCATGAGGGACTGTCTACAGCCCTGGGGAAGGCTTGGCCATCGGCCTCCCTTTACTGGGTGGGTTCGAGCCCTAGATCCCTGAATGGAAACTGTATTTTCCATAGATATACAACTATGTCTCATGCTGGGTTTTAGACACTGTCTTGATTACAGCAATATTAATAGTAATATCGAACTTTTAGGTGCATTAACATATTCAACCCCTTGAAGTAGGTCCTGCAATCATCCACATTTTACAGGTGAGCAAAGTGAGCTACAGAGAATCTTCCTCAAGCAAAAGGAAAATTGGCAACAGATCTTAGCCCAGGGTGAATCTTCCTCAACAACAAAAAAAGAGCTACAGAGAGTATGAATGATTTGTCTCAAAACGAAGGAGTCTGAACACTACCCTCACTTCAAAGCCATAATACAGAAATATTTGAGACTATGAAAAGCAAAAGTACTAATTGCAAAGAATATTTGTATAGCTAATTCATTTTTAGTCATGATTTAAAGATTTTATTTTTCCTTTTTCTCCCAAAGCCCCCCGTACATAGTTGTGTATTTTTAGTTGTGGGTCCTTCTAGTTGTGGCATGTGGGATGCCGCCTCAGCGTGGCCTGATGAGCGGTGCTATGTCCACGCCCAGGATTCAAATCGGCGAAACCCTGGGCCACCGAAGCAGAGTGCGTGAAATTAACCACTCGGCCACGGGGCTGGCCCCTTAGTCATGATTTAGAAAATACAAATTAAATAAAATTCACATACTAACTCAAGTCTCTGCCTTCCATTGTAATGGAAAAAAACAGTATTGTGGCAATTAAAAATTCATTTATAGACTCTGCAGTTACATTTGAATAACACTGGATTTTATCTGGGAATTCAGTGCTCTAAACCAAACAATGAAGTCATGTTGCAAATTCAGCATTCAGGAGTTAACAGGAAAGACTTTTGGTTTTGTTCCTTTTATCACTTCTCTTTATTTCTCCCTTTTTTGCCCCTCCAAGATGGTAATGGACAAGGTGACCTTTGTTTCCAAAAGTTGGCTGCCCTTCTGATTCATGACTTCCTTGAGGAAGGGGGATAATCAAGTAGTTTCATTGTGAAGACTTTCCCTTCTAGTCCTTCCTAAGATAAAGACAGTATTAATGTCAACAAGAAAATTAGGCTCTGAAGCTGACTTCTTAAATGTAAGTTTCAAAGAAAGAAAAATATATCTGAATATAACTTACTATTGACTGTGGCTTCCAAAATTCCTTTAAGTCAATAGTTGCAGTATTTTGAGCACTTTAATAAAAACCAAGTAGTAGACGGGTCACTAAATTGTCAGGTAAAACATTCAACTCCTGTTTTCTCTGCTCAATCAATAGTCTATATGACAATAAGCAGAGAAATGGAAAGAGAGAATAGAAAGGAACTGAATAATCCATAAACTAGACAATCATCCCATAAATAATTGAGAGGTAGTTACAGCAGAAAGACTTAGAGAAATAAAAATACTCAAGAGATCAACTGAGCTCAGATTCTGGTTAAGTCTTTCATTCCACTCTAACTAGGTGTACGACCTTGGGCAAATGCCGTCAGCTCTTTAGCCCTCTGCTTCCCATGTGAAAAACAAAGAGCTTATAGCAGATGCTATTTAAGCACTGGCATTTTTGGATTTTAAAACCTTTACAGCATCCTCTGCTTGGCCCTTTAAAATCATGGGCTTTCGTCAGAATTAGCTGACGCTGATTTTCCCCCAGCCATCACTGCAAGATGCAGTAGTGATTGATTTGAAAACATTCTGAACAAGTGTAAACTTAGCTCAGATGTACTTTCCAGACCAATAATAAAACGGATGGTAATCCTGGGTGCCAGTAGAATAAATTAGTTTATTAAAAAATATAATATAATTGCTCTCATTTGTCTTCCCCTTCAGAGAGCTTAGAGTTTATTACGGACATGATTGAAAATCCTAATTTGAAATAGTTGAAGTTATTTCTATTTCAGGAATAAGAAAACTAAGGTAGAGAAAAGCTAAATAATTTTCAGAGAGTTGGTGGAAGAATTAGATTTATATTCTGTACTGGGATACTTTTTAACACTCCTGACAACAGATTGTGCAGATTTTTGTTCTGGCCAAGACACTCTAGAAGAGAAGTAAAGGACAGGAGTCCCCCTTGTTTGTGATTTCACTTTTCATGGTTTCAGTTACCTGCAGTCAACTGCAGTTCAAAAATATTACGTGGAAAATTCCAGAAATAAACAACTCATTTTTAAAATTTTGTGCCATTCTGAGTAGTGTGATAAAATCCCCTGCTGTCTGCTCTGTGAATCATCCCTTTGTCCAGCTGTATATGCTGCACACGCTACGCTATCCTCCGTTAGTCACTTAGTAGCTGTTGGTTATCAGATCAACTGCCGAGGTACTGCAGTGCTTGTGTTCAAGTAATCCTCGTTTTACTTAGTAATGGCTCCAAAGCACCACTAATCTCTTACTGTGCCTAATCTATACTTAAACTTTATCATAGGTAGGCATGTATAGGAAAAAACATAGTATATATAGGGTTCAGTACTATCCCAGGTTTCAGGCATCCACAGGGGGTCTTGAAACGTATCTTCCACACCTAAGGGGAGACTACTGTACGGTTTTTAGAAAAGACAGTGCAGAAATTCCCTCAGCTGGTGGCAGCAGAAAATCATTTCAAGAGGTAAAGAGAGCTTGGGAGTCTGCTGCCGTAAAGCTTGCACAGGCTTCTTTGATGGATCATCTATCCACATTTTCTTTCTATAAAGTGACACACACCACTGCCCTTCATCAATGGCACTATGCTTAAGTGGCAGTTACCTATTGGCCTAGTTCTGATAACCATCACGCTTCAGCAGTATTGAGGGGTATCTCTCCTGGGGAGACGATAAAAGTTAAAGTCAGCTGTGTTCATCCCTCTCAGGAACATATCCTGATATTTTTGATAGCAGGAGCCAGAGCCTTGCTTTATTTCTCTTTAGAAAACACAACCACTCAAAACAAAGGAATTCCTCCAAGACCCATCACTGTTGAGATGATGACCCTCTCCTTAGCTCAGTTACAGTAACTGAAAAGAGAATAAAATTTCTTTTTGTTCCCTTAGCTAGAAACTTTGCTCCCCACCTTTGGAACACATTCTAAACTTATAAATATCTATAGTTTAAATTTCCTCCTCAACACTTTAAGGATTCTTATGTCACTCTCTGCTACATCAGATGATTTTTTAAATTAAGTTTTCTACAACAGGGCTGTAGGAAGATCTGCATTTTAAATTCAGCACAATTAAAACTGTGTCTCTTTGGTCTGGCACTGCCTTTGGTCAAAGCCCATTTGTATGAATAATTATTCAGTCCATTAAGAAAGCTGCTCAACTCCTTCTCCCATTTTGAAGGTTTTAATAAATATTGATCAGGCACATTTCTGTTTGCACTTGCCAAAGCAATTCTGATGGATTCATCTTCTGATGTTATCAAATAATGAAATATGAAAGAGTGAATAGAATTACCCTCTTGTTCTGTGATTTTTTATTTAGGTCCTTCATTTTACTTTCATAATTGTGTTTGTCTCATACTCCTGTAAATGCTCTTTTGATTATCAAAAGGTGAGTCCAGGTTAAGGAGAGCTATGCTGGGCTGAACATCACTTTAGAGAGCCTTTTCAATTAAAAAAAAAATAAGTGATCGAACATCACTTTGGAGAGTCTTTTCAATTAAAAAAACTAATCTATCTAATATCATAGGTTGATAAAAGGACATAGTATCATGCCCTTTGGTGGCCCGAAAGCTACATATTGTTTACCGATCGGCATAAGGCCCTTATATTGGATGTTACCTATATTTTTCAGATTAGCAATCTAGAAAACAATTGCTGACATATGCCAAATAAAAATAATTCAGAGGTCCTAAGGCTTTTTCAGTTTTAAGTAATGAAATGGAATTATCAATTTTTCAATAAATAATGCAAAGGATTTCTTCAAAGGAACACCTAGTATTATTATTACTAATGCTTAGGAAGCTCTAATAACATTTTAAATGCTAATATAGAAAGGTATAGTCCTTGGCTTCAAAAAGCCTTTTTTATCTACACTTAAAAAAAAAAAACCAATCCAGGCCTAGATCAAAGGTATCTAAGACATTAGGCAAATGTTTTAATTTAAAGTAAAATAAATCCTGGGCTTGCTAGCCAGCCTGCCTGCTAATTCTGCTCCTCTCTTTTGGTACGTGGGAAAGGAGAAAAGAGCTGAAGGACCCTAGATAAGGACAGAAACCAAGGTTTCCGCTCCAAGTGACTACCAGAGTTAGTGATGGGTGACGTGAAAGTGTAACAGGTGTTGGGTTTCTGTATTTATAATATAGAGATCCTTCTCTACTTGTAAGTGTTTGGGGAGCAAGGTCAGTGGGGATAGGCCTGGACCGCATGGCTTTGATGGGAGCACATGCCCATCGGAGCATTATGCCAAGATAATGGATTGATTCTGATAGGTGCCAGTTAGTTCTGTTCTTTAGGCATTGCCTCTGCCCCTAGCCAGCTACCTCTCAGGTGTGTTAAGACCAGGATTGTGTGAGGTTGAATGGACAGCTCGTCACGAGCCAGCATCGCTGCTGAGGGCTGTGCTATTCAGCCATCCGTTGGCTGAGTTACTCAAACCCTGATTCTTGACTTTTCGGTCCTAGTTAGGGACCCTAGTATACTTCTTGATACTGTTATAAGAAATTTCACTACTTTGCTAAGACCAAAGACTGTCTCTTTTAGGACTGAAGGGCCAGAAAGGAAAATGGTTTTGGCAGAGGAACCAAAAAAATCAGAGGATGATTTGAAAAGTATGAGCATATGCAAATCAGTAGGTCCCAGTGGCAAACACTCAAGAGTGCATTTACTAAACCCTTAGGTTATTCATGAAAGACAGAAAACCTAAATAAACCAAACTACAAAACGGGCCACCTGAGATTCAAGGACATGTGACTCAGAACGGATGTCAATTAGAAAAATAACAGACTAAATCAGAAGGAGCTAATGGAAATATGTACAATATCCAGCAGGGTTTAATTAAAGACCCAAAGACTCTGACAAACGTGATGGATAGCTTTGGATAGCTATGTGAATTTGGTGGATGAAAAGACCACCGTGGCTGATATATTTTAGATGTCAGTGAACCATTTTATACAGTGCCTCAAAAAAATATATAACTAGCAAAATGAATTCATTCTAAATGGCTACCCCGGATAGCATAGGCTGAAAAACAAACAAAGGGTAATGATAAAGATGAATCAACAAATTCAGGAGAGAAAGCATCCAGTGAATGCTAAGGACACTGGCTTATCGCTGATCTCACTTAATACCTTAATTCATGTGCAAGAACATACGGAGTGTTGAAAAGGACAAAGGTTACTAAATGGGGAAGGGCGGTGAACAGCAATAGAGAAAGAGAAATAATGTAAAGGAATCCAGAGAATTTAGAATTATAGGCAGCAAATAACATAATGAGATTCATCTTAGAAAAACCTAAGTGAATTTGTCTGGAAGAAATTCTAACCTCCTCTATTCAATCGTTGGGAGAAATCTTAGCATGGCACTGGTAAAAACAGTCCGCGAGGAGGTACGTGGGAAGGGGGTCAGGGTGGGAGAACAGCATGGAACCAGAGCACTTTTTCACTTCCTGGAGAAAAAAGTACCAGCTGTAGGGTGAGCAGGTGGTAATAATGCCGTCTTTGTTGTACTTCATAGTTCTGTATTGCTTTATATCGTAAACCAATTGAAAGAAAATCAGAAAAGAGCATCAAATGGGATTAAAGGGACAGAAGGTTGGAGGAAAACAGAAGATTAAAAGAGATTCAGTCCAATTTTTGCTCAAATGTCAGCTTATCAATAAGTGAGGTTTTCTCTGACCACCTTATCTAAAATGAAACCTGCCCCATGCTCATCACACTCTGTCCTTTCACTGAGCTTCACTCATCTCCACTTAAAAAATACATACTTCCAAAATAAATATTTTATATATTATATATATTTTTAAAATGTACGTATATACAGTTAGGGACACAGCATAGTAGAGTGGAGCCAGGGCCCTGGGTTTGAATTTCAGTTCTGTCTCTTACTATTTGTATGATCTTGGGCAATTGATTAATCTCTCTGAGCCTTATTTTCTTCATTTGAGACAGGAAACAGTAATATGGGATTGTTACAAGGATCAAATAAGCAACAACAGAGTAAGTGTTGCATAAGTGTTTATTACAAAAAGAAATGTCTCCTTCCGCTCCTAGAAAACAGGCCTGTAAGCGCAGGGCTGGATTCTGCATCCTTGTTACCCTTGGCCTGAGAACTAGGCATCTAGTGGGTGTTGAATAAATGAAAAGGAACGAATGAATGACAGTCAACAGTCAGTCAATCTCATTAAGTGACAGAGCACAATGTCAAAAGCACTCTTTGATTCTTTGACCCTGGGAGGGGAGGAACTATGAATAAAATAGTTGCTCCCTATAAAAGGCAAAGGGGTATTCTGACATAACTCTGAGAAGGAGACGTGGAGCACCCTGTGTTTGGGATAACTAGTTGCACAGGGGGAAGAGATCCATTTCTGGCTGAGGATCTACAATCCTCCCCAACTTTTCTTTCATTCTCTGGTAGAATTAGACACGAATCCCATATCTTTTCCCTGACATGTATAACCTTGGAAATTTCTTGGTCTATCTGAATTTCAGTTTCTTCATTTACACAAGGGGGTAAATAATAGAACATCACTGGTTAGGTTTGAGGGTTAAATTAAACGACGTGGTAGGAAACGTGCATGTAAAAATGGTAAAGTAACAGTTAAATTTTATTATTCTCTGTATTGGCCACATAGATATCACCTCTGTGGATCTTCACTTCTCTACAATTGTATGCGGGATCACATCTTCCACAGTGAAATGGTTTTTATTAATCCTTCCCTCTCGACTCAAAAGAGGGGTTTCTTTTCTCTTCTTTTTTTCCCAAGATTAACCCTGTGCCTTTGATCAAATCTCTCCCAATGCCTTTAGGACCCTGCTGGGGTTTTGTTTTATTTTGTTTTGAACTCTTGTATTTACCCCTTTCACTGGTTCTTTCATGTCTGTCTTCAAATATCTTTATGTTTCTCAAACTTTGAAAAAAAAACAAAACCAAACAACAAACCCCAAGCCCTTCGTGTGATCCTGTGCCCCCTCCATCTCTCATTTCTTTTGTTTTCATTGTTAAATTTCTCAAAAAAAATCATTTATATTCACTATCTGTCCTTCTAAAGTCTCCATTTTGTCTGAAACTATATTCAAAAACGTCACCAAAGACATCCTAGTGGACAAACACAATGGCCTTTGCTTAGTCCTCTTCCCTTTGACAGTTTTTCATCCTATACTCAACTCTCTTTGAGCCACGTTATTTAGATTCTTCTCCCGGCTCCCTCAGCTCCTTCGATTTCTTTACTGGCTCCCATTCTGCCTGCCCTCTGCGGGCCTACTCCCAGTCAGGCACTGGCCCTTTGTTCTTCTCTCTTTGCTTCCAAAAGTCTTATCTGTACATGAGATGTTCTCTCTCTTCCTCTCAAGATCTGGTCCCTCCATAAATCAAAACTTCATTTTCACTAATTTGCAGACATTTCTACCAGATGCCCTCATCACATGGCTTCCCTAACTTCCAAATTTTGCTTAACAGAATTATAGTTTGCAAAACCTCAAAATGTCAGTGTCACTTTTGAGTCTTTGCTCTTTATTTCTCTTGCCTGCTGATCACCAGGTCTATGGATGCAACATCCGGTATATTCATTTCTTCTTTCCAATCTCATGATCACAGATCTTAATCACTTCTCATTGGGTTATTACAATCATCTCCTACTGGGGTCTCTCACAATCACTAACTCCTCCCAGACTAACCTTTTCCAGCTCTAACTAGATCATATCACTGTTCTGTGTTAAAACAACAACACTTGCGTGAACTGGCGTGTTCACTAGTTCTGATAGGATCAAGTCCAAACTCCTAAGACTGACATCCAAGGCCTTTTAAAGATTTGGCCCCTATTTCACCTTTTCTCCTATTTTCCCCTTGCATCAACCTATTTAAGCCAAACTGAGCTACTCAATATCTCTTGAACATACTTAGTACTTTTTAACTTTGGGTTTGTGTATCCAAAGCCTAACCAACCTCCAAGAGTCTCCTACCCTATAGAAAGCTATCTCGAGCAATTTCTTCCTTCTCTGTTACTTACTGTAAAGGTTGCCTATTTAACATGTATCATTAGAGTAGTATCTGTTTCTTAAAAAAAAATTACTAAGATTCTTTTTGAACTGGTGATCCACTAAAAAAAGTTATTAGGGTATATACTTATTACCTGTGTGACCTTGGGAAAGTTATTTAACCCCTCTGGGCCTCAGTTTCCACATCCATAAAATGAGGATATTGATAGTACCTACCTCATAGGGTTGTTAGGAGGATTAAATGAGTCAATATCTGTAAAGTGCTTAGAACAGTACTTGGCACATAATACATAGTGTTTGTTAAACAAGCAAAATAAAAGGTACAAAAAAGCATACAATACAAAGTCCCTTTCCTACTCCCATCTCCTAGCCGTTACTGTGTTCCTTTCCCAGAGACACTCACTGTTACTAGTTTCAAATGTATTAGGGTACCCTTCTAAATACATTTTATACATATACAACCACAGTTGTGTGTGTGGTGTGTCTGCATGTGTGTGAGTGTCTGTGTATACACACACACACATATATTTAAAGAGAAATCGTGTTTACATGCTCTTCTGTACCTTGCTTTTTTCCACTAAACAATATATCTTAGAGATGGTTCCATTTCAGTACACATCGACCTGCCTCACTCTTCTTAATGGCTGCAGAGGATTCAATCATATGGATGTACCATAATATATATTTATTATCTTCTCCATGAAGGCAGGTTTCTTGATGACAAAGACTATGTCTTATGACCCTCTATAGCATCCTCCATGCTTATACGGTACCTTTCAAAATTCTATTTTTGTTCAGTTGCTCAACAATTACTACCAGGTAGTATACAGTAGGTACTGTGGATACAGAAATGAGTAAAACATAGCCCTTGCTCTCTGGAAATGCAAGGTCTGGTGTGACAGTAGCCATGTAATTACAGTAATGTGACAGTGGTTGTAATAAAGCTACAAATGAGACTCTCTAAGATCAAGCACAGGAAGGGTGTATCCTTCTTAGAGCAGTCAGGAAGGCTTTTTGGAGGAGACATTAATGATGAGGCAAACAGGAGGGAAAGAAAGTACTCGAAAAGCGAAGGAAGTGGAATGTGTGAAGTGGGCAGGAAAGTAGGAAGGATATGGTATTTGGGGTGAACCACGAATGTGTTATTCCTCACTGGAGTGCAAGGGATGTGTGGAGAGGGAAGGAGGGACAAAAGGTTAGTAAGGCAAGCGGGGCTAGATCACAATGGACCTTGTGTGTCAGGCCGAGGACTTCGGACTTTCATAGGGGGAAGGAGGGGATGGAGGGTGAGACTGACTTAGAGTTGTTAAGCTTTTATTTTGCCTAGGTTATTAAGACAAAACAATTATCATCTATTATTACCAGTATTTTAAAAAAGAAGGTATTTTAATACTCCTCAAGCAGAAAGGAAATAATCTCGAACAAAAGTCACATTTTTTTTTTTAATTGGAAACTCACTACAATGTCATAATTTTTCTAATTTTCCTAAGGATGAGGACACTCTAGCTTCAGTTTACACCCTGGCATTTGCGAACCAATGCTGTACTTGATGGGGAGGAACCTGAAGATAGAGAGTTCTCGAAAGAAGTCAGACATGATGACAACTGCAGCTGCAGGGTGAAGGATGGACAGTCTGAGAAGCAAGAGCCTTTAGACTGTCGGCCTGCCCCGCTTCTTGGTTTGCTCCACTTCATCTCCTCTATCAGATCAAATCAATCTTCTAGGTTTCCTCACAACTCCATGGCTCCAAGCTTCTAGCTGAACAAAATCAACCTCAAAGAGGGAGAAGGGTGCCAATATCTCAGCAGAAAAACACTTCTGGGCTCTCACCTCCAGTACCTTTCGTTTGGGTCAATCCTGGCATGGAACTATTACAGCACACACAACTGGACTGAGGTGAGGCAGAGAGGAAAGGGAAGGCTGGCAGCAGGAACAGAGAAAGGCAAGAGGGACACCTCTTCCCAAAAGGCACCTCCTATCACTTCTCCTCCATTGGTCTGGTTGAAATGTGAGGGAGGAGGACCTAAGATGCAAATAATTTTATAGATATTTTAACTATAAATTAGGAGTACAATCACTATTTCATCTAATCTGTTGACAACCACACACAACAGGCTTGATAACCCTAGTTTGGCAGATAAATAGAGGGTCTGAGAAGGACACAAGTCTTCATGTGAGAGACCCTGGATTCAAACCCTGGTCCATCAGATTCTCTACTCCAGTTATGGGGAGCCTGGGGGAGCAGCAGTAACTCAGAGAGTCATAGGACACAGCAAGAACTTACACCAGATTCTTAGTTTAGAATCAGGATTTGAGTCTGGGGAGGGCGTCTGGAGGGAAATGAGATACAATAAGATAAAATTAACCACAGGAAAATACGTTCTGAGAGTTGAGCAGAGAAAATCAAGCACAGAGGGACAGAATAGCATTTTTTTTTTTAACTGGCCCTTTCCATATTAAAAGACTAATACTGAACCTGCTCAACAATGCCATTCTCCTAAGTCTATATATAAAGAACGGGCCTTTGATGGGGAAAATATATATAGCATTTGCATTCTTTTTTAGGAAGAAAAAAGTATCGGATTTGAAAAACCTCTCAGAAAGGGCAACGTTCGACGAGGAAGGTCTTTGAGCACTTAATGCCTCTATTTAAATGCTAATGCTAACCTATAGCTCTGGGCCATGCAAAAACTAAAGTTTTTCAAAGACCATAAAGTGAATTTAAAATGAAAACTTAATTTCTTGAATAAAAGATTTTTATTTCTGCAGAGAAGCTGACACACAGAATTTCATGAGAGGAACACCCTTCTGATCAGGGTAAAAACCAGCCGGCGACACAGCAGGTGAGTTTAATGGCAGGAACAATGGCAGCCTCTGTCACAAATGGGGGTTTCCCCTCAAAGACTTGCCTTAGGAGCTCAACGTTTGCTACAAAATATACCTTGCAGAGGGTGATGGTTTTTTTCTTCCTCTTTAATGGCCAGTGCTGAGTGAGTGCTCTTGTTTGGAAGAAAAGCTCGTGACCAAGGCAAGGTGGAGGCACAAGGCCTGGGGTCACTTGGCTCAGAATAGCGAAGAGGACACAGAGTACTGGGTGAGGGGCTCCTGAGAGGTTTAGCATTGCTTATTTCCCATGGGAACCAAATGTAATGAATGCAGTGACTGAGGCCCGGAGTGCTGGCGAACCGTCTGTTCTGAAGTCAGAATTCGGTGGAGGCTGGGAGACCACATGCCGTATGTGAGTGCGCAGGGAACTGAACTCAGAAAAATACAATTAAACAAAATCAGGAAATACCTGTAGTGGGGGTAATGACTAGGAAGGGGATAGAAAGAGGCTTCCGGGGTGATTCTAATATTCTCTATTTTTATCTGCATGATGGTTATATGGGTGTATTCACTTTGTAAAAAGTAATCAAGCTGCATAGTTAAGATTTGTACAGCTTACTGTATATATGTTATACTTCAATGCAAACATATTACCTTCCTCCTCCCTATCCCAGCAAAAAGAAAAAAAAAAAAGAGACCAGGCAACAGGCTATGTGTTGGGGTGGGTACTTGGATATATTTTTAACTCAGTTTCATATCCTAACATTAAGACAAATGCTAATTTTATGAACCTTGAAAACATTATGCTAACTAAAAGAAGCTAGTCACAAAAGACCCCACGTTGTATGATTCCCTTTACACGGTATGTCCAGAATAGGCAAATCCACAGAGACAGAAAGTAGATTAGTGGTTGCCAGGGGTGGGGCTGAGGGAACGGGGAGTGACTGCTAATGAACACAGGGTTTCTTTCTGGGGTGATGAAAATCTTCTAAAATTGGCCAGTGACGATGGCTGCACAACTCTATGACTACACCAAAAAAGCCAATGAATTGCACACTTTAAAAGGGTAAAAGTTCATGCTATGTAAATTATATCTCAATAAAGCTGTTATTAAAAATGCTAATTTTATGAACTAGAACCCTGATTTCTTAACTATACTGAAGATATACATCCACAGCCAATACTGTTGTGAAGATTGATCCATTAATCAAGACATTTGCTGCTGGTCAACGTTCTCCTGTGATATTTGCAAGAAAGATCCTGTAAGCTGACAGATAAGAAACATTTCCACCAGCTCACATATTCACTAAGTGGCCCTGAAACGTACGAAAGCCATTTCTCAGGGTTCTACACTTTTGTAGGTTCTGTGATCCCCCAGCATCTTTGCACTAAATGCCTTTGAACTCCCTCCATTCTTATATACTATTCTCAACAAAAATTTATGACAACTAATAATGAATCACCCCTACTAGGACAATAGGTTTGAATTGGGAACAATTCTATGTGTCTGATTACAGAGTGACAGAAATATAATTGAGCCAAAGATTCACTAAAGATTATATTAATGTTTTTATTAAAGGGAATGATTAGTATTTATTTAACAATTACTATATGCCAGGTACTTTTCCTGATTTCATCCTCACGATTAAGGGTCACAAAGGCTAACAAGCTAGAGTCCTCTGGCTGGTTAACAAGAGGCAGATTGAATTCTGCCTACATAATACACTACCCTATCACACCTCCCTCAGATCACGCCAGGACAGCTCTGAGTTGGGCTGTGGGAAAACAGTTTACACTCAGAATCAAACTTGGGGAGAGAAACGTTTACTCATGATCAAGATACCTGTTGAGATCATGTTTGTGGCAGCCCTATGCAAACTGTAAAATGCTATACAAATAAACATATCTGGCAAGATTGTATTAATATTATTCTAGCCTGGGTATTGGGTGGGAGAAAAACTAGAAGCTGAGGGGCAGATGACCGCTCACGGGGCGAATGCTGTGCTCACTTACACTAAGAGAAAGTGGGAAATGAAACTTCTTGCCATTATCTGCTCTTTTATGTGGCTGATCTTCAGATCTTTATTCACGGTAATGAGTGACTCTTCAAGGTTGAGTTGAGGCTGTACTAGAGAGGAAGGCAGGGCGGGGTGGCCTGTGGTCTCAGCGGGTACAGATTTAAAGAAAAAATATGTTGATCCTTAATAGGAAAAGTCGAAAGTTATTCAAAAGGCAGCATAAATAGCCCGGGAACCTGAACCGGGTTTTTCACAAATACTGCAAAAGAAGGTGGTAGGAAAGAGCAAAAGGGCTTATTCCCATTTCCTTCACACTTGCTACCTTCAGAATTAGTGTCTCATAATTTCCACTGCTTTCAAAAATCTAGTGAAAACGTTCACAGCGCTTCACATATGGTCTAGTGGGGCTCGGTCAGCACGCAGGATGTAACCTACGGATTACTCTCCTGTGGCCTCAGGGAACTGCTGTTCTCATGACCTGAGCATCAGTGGAGAAACGAAATCAGAGGAAGGTGGTAGAGTGGATTACTTGAGGTTATCCACGAGTCAGAAGTAGAGTTATGATTGAACCCACTCTGCCTGAACCCCCAAGTTGCTGATCTAGTCACTCAACCACACTCCATCATTGTCCAGGCCAGTGCTCCTAACCAAGGTTACCCCAAATACCCTGCTTCAAATCAGCACTGCTGTATTGGAGCTGCAGACACTATGCAGGGCAGTGTGGAAACAGACAAGGAAGAAACAAGTAAGCCTTCGGTCTGTCCTTTCTGCAGTGAGGCTGTTCTGGCCAGTTTCCTGCCTCTTCTCTCCGCACTTCTCAACACTTCGTCTAAATTCACAGGCACAGGAGAGAACTCACCTGCTGTCCAAAATACTCACCTGAGCGTAGCACTCCTCAATATATTATAGTTCGAAAGCAAAGAATGTCCAAGTCTAAGGTGATGCTGGGAGATGTTACACGGTACTTATGAGCCAGGAAAAAACCATTACGCCTGGAGGTCCCTGAATGGCCCAGACCTGGGGTGTCCCGCCCACGCCAGGCTTACACTTCTGTTGAGAATCTGCTTTACTGGCAGACATTTCTAATGTTTTCAAAGAGAAACATTTCAAATGTGGTGGTGAAACAAACATTGGTTTGTGACCCAAATGTTTCTGCAAATGTTTTCTCAGGCTTGGGGATGCAAATGTTTACAAACCATTTGGGCAGGAAAAATGCAGTGATGCGTTTCAGAAATAGTTGCTTGGGGGAAAAAAATCCCAGTGCTACCGAGTGCAGCCAGGATGCCATTAAGAAAATGTCCATGGGTTCTTTTATAGTCCACGTGACATCGCAGACACAATGTGACATCTCAGATGCATCTACTCCAGTCCCTGCCCTGCTGCTAGCTAATTAGTGATCGTGATCCCACCACTTAATCCCATTGTACCTCGGTTTCCGTATGTGGAAAAATAAATAGATTAGACTAGAAAAGATGACATCTAAAAACCATCCCAACCCATGGAGGAGACTTAAGTGGCAGGAGAGGCACATTAATATTATTTCCACTTGCCAGAAAAAGAAATTCAGGCTTGGGGGGATTAGGCCCCAAGTCACACAGCTAATCAGCAGTACAGCTTAAAGCTGCATCTCCTAAACCTGGACTCTTCTATTGCACCACACAGGCTCTTGACAGTTTTTCTGGCTCCCTGGCTTCCTGGGTGCCTCGGTAGTAAACAACGGTGTCCCCAGTCAGAGATGGCCCACATTTGCTATTTGTCCTTTCACTTTCATTTTTTTTCTCCCATGCTTTGTGTCACTCAATCTACACTGAAAAAAGAGGGCTTTTGACAAGAGCATTGAGCACCCTGGGAATGCGGTAGATGTTGCTTTATTTCAGCGCATATTCAATGGAAAGTAATAGTGGCTTCACTGTAATAAAGAGCTCTATTGTGCTTTGTAATGAAGATACAAAGCACTTAGTTGAAATCACAGTCTTTTAAACTAATCTGCTTTATATTCTATAGTGGAGACCCAGATACAGGGAATTCAAAGTGATTTCTACAGAATGATTTACTCAAAGTAGCCAGACCTCCGAGTGGGAAGCTCAGTTTTGTCCAGATACTTACCTCTTGGGTCAGGGCTTCTTCTCTTTGCTCTTTTCCTGCCGTGTTTAGGCGGGCACTCTCTGATCTTTCTCAATGTTTATTCTACTTGTGAGTACTGACAGATTTCCCAGTAAAAATCATTACACGTCACATGGTCTCAGTCAGGGTACAGAATCCCACACCATCTACCTCTATAAACACACTCACATGTGCACACCAGAATACAAGACAGCTAGCTCAGTGGGAGGAGACGGAAATGAGGATTTTAAAGCCTTTAAATAAAGATTATAAGTGTTATTGGACTCCACAAAGATACAGAGTAATTAAAAAGCTCTTCAAAGAAGGGAATAAGTCCATTAAATCCAGTTAAATAATTTTTCAGAAACATTTCTTGCTGTTTCGTTCTCTCACAATGAACTGGAGGAAGAATATCTCATTTTCCAAATGGGACTTTATGGAGTTTTCAATAAGTCCCCTCAGTACTTATCTAAATCTTTAATTAGTTCTATAATATACTGATGATATCAAGCCTAATTAAATTTATATAGATAAGGCGCAATGAAATTCTAACCAAGTGAGCTGGAAAGCATATATTAAATAGTAAATTTAATGGTTCAAGCTGATAACTACAATTTTATATCAAAAAATTAAATTCAATTTACATGTTGTATTCAAATTGATTTTGAGTGTGCAAATTATTGGAAAAATCTCTTGAATATATCAGTAAAATTGCTAATCCAGCCTGTTTAAATATCAGTTATTAATGTCTGCACTTGCAAATAAGCCACACACATTTGCATTTTTGCCACATATAGTAAAAAATTATCTAAACTTTATACCATTTTATTAAGAATACTAAGTGATTTTTCTTTTGGCTTCATGCGTATATTAAGGAGGTAAAGAAATGACTATTGGGCCTAAAGAAGAGAGTCAGCAATTCAATATACAGCAAGGCAAAGACAATAGATATATTTTGCTGACTAAAGCAGTTGATGTTACCCTTTGGAAACAGCAATTACGATGGTAAAATTCTCCCTTGCTTTGGATCAACTAGAATGGAACCATACACAAACAGCTGATGCCATAATCACAGGGAGAGGCAGACATACACCAATTTGGTGGTGTTTACCATCAGTTTTAGGAAGCAGAGGGAAATGCAATGTTATGTTTATCAGAAGGTAAAGGTACATAACAGCTGACTGCATTTCTCAGTTCAGTCAAGGAATACGCTTGGGAAGCTATATTAAACATTCATTTGACTAGTCAGAGAAGGCCCAACCACCTACACCACATAAGTTGATTGATGCACATTTGTAAAAATTTGTGCAGTGATTACTCAGGACCAGCCATTATCTGCTTTCCCCAAAACATACCTCTATTACCCTTGGATTCCATTGCTTGGAAAGCTATTTTTGAAATTATCAAATATTTATCAAATATCCATTATATGTCATGTGTTTGCATTATGGGAGATACAAATAACATGCCAGTGACTTCAGAGAACAGAAAAATGAGTGTCAACTGGAGTAGTCAATCATTCCAGAAACGGGGTGGAAGTGTGATGCATTACGAAGAACAGGAAGCTTAAGAATAAGTCAGAACAGCCAGAACAAAGGCATGGAAGGTGGAGTACATGTAATGAGTTACATGTAAGGAGGACTGTGAGATCAGTGGGAACAGAAGTTTCTGGAATAAATAATGAGAGAAGAAGCTGGCCAGTTAAGAAAGGACAGTTATTAGGAGAACTTCTATTCAAGCCTGAAATGAATAGAGGGATGAGGCATAGAGGGTGTCAGAAATTTTTGTTATGTAAAATCTAAGCTTAAGGGATAGGGAGTGGAACGAAGGTTCACATTTGGCAGATCTTGAGCCTACTTTTACAGAGAACCAAAACCAAAGTGAATGAATCTGCTACTAATATCTGAAAACTTCGAGGGAGAATTGCTAGGACCAGATAAGGATGATGCAAGATCATCAGGAGCCAAGGATTACCCAGATTTCCTTGGTGAAAAGAGAATGTTGTCAAGTTTAGAAACAGGAACTTGCTTTATGAGAGAAGATGAGCTCTTTTTGAATGTACACCGTTCAATAAAGTGAAAGCCTGTGTATTCGGAGACTCTATCCCCATGGTTTTTCATTCCATTGCAGCAGCTAAGTGAAACATGAATAGCTGGGGAGCGGTGGTCAATTCTGAATGGAGGACTATGATGGAAGGCAGAGAAGAGGGAGACAGTACTACCAGGTCTGGCAAGATTATATCATTTCAGCTTTAGTATGACCACCTGTTTTTATTCTGAACTTTTAATTCAGAATGTTCCAAGGATGAGAGAGCAAATACAGAGGGCCAAAGAGAAGGGATTTAGAATCTCACAGCATCTTTTGAAAATTTGGTAAAATTATGGGCTGTCTTGCCAAAGAAAATTAACACCCACATAAGCATAGATTTTGCATAAAATGTTTGGGTGTTTAGGGACCCCCTGAAGCTCTATCATGCACTCCAAGTTAGGATTATATAGTTTATACTCTAAATATCACACACACAGACACAAAAGACATGCACACACACACACACACACAAATATCTATATCTATATAGAGAGAGACTCATCTTTTCTAAACGAACATATACCATTAATTATGTGCATGTTTGTCTGTCTATCAATAGGGCCAAATGTAGCTTGCTTTCACTCACTTCTATTTCTGGTTAATCAGGATCTCTATTCAGACCAGATGGAAGGAAGAGAGCTGGGCAACATAAAAGTGGGTGGATCTTTCTGTGTCACAGCAAGGAAAATGAAGGAAGAACCTCACTATCTGCAGAAGTAGGAACACAGGTTACGGCATTTATCGTGTAGACATATACATGTATATCTTTTCATGTGCACTTTGAGTGCTTTGAGAGTACTGGGTAAGCAAATGTTCATTTATCTTGATTCTTAAGGTCCTCACCTAGAGCCAGTCAAGCCCTAGAAAGATCTTGGTTCAAACTTATAGCCCAGGGATCTTACAAGAGCCCTGGTTATGGCTGATGGTAATATATGCAGACTGAGAGCATCCTGTGGTGTGCCTGTCTGCTTGGTGTAGGCCTCGCATTACTATCTGCAAAGATGCGGGGTATGGGGGCCATGGAGGAGAGCAAAGAAACATAAGGTGAGAAATAGGGAAAGTAGAACAAGAGAGATGAGAAGGCAGAGGTAGGGGAGACCAAGATAGAGAATAAAATTAATGTTTTGCAAGTGATTTCTCAAAAAAGATTAATTTACCCACATAATTTAGCTCAGCACTCCAAGACAATTTAAGAGCTATGTAAAACAAATTAGAGAGGCCAACAACTTCTGAATAACTGACTCCATGCAGTGGTTCCCGAAGAGCGCAAATGTAAATATAGATGCCTGGAGTATCAACGCAGCGCTCGGGGAAAATATTTTTATCCACACTGTATAACGTCTCCTGGAATTAATAGGGCTTAAATCTTTTTATGTGTTCACGGGATCTCCATGGGAGAAGTCTCAGGCTGCTACATCTCAGGCTGCATGTTAAAATCCTAAATCTGATGTGTGAAAGTTCAGCAATGCCAATCCGCCTGGTGCAGATGCCTGGCAGTTGAATGAGTTCAGGCAGTCCCCATCTGCCAGCTATGCTAATTCTTATCCAATCAATATTGCAACTCGTAGCCTCATGCTTCCCAGACCTGCCTCTGAAAATGTGATGTCAGTTCCACTGTGCTGTCCACAGTAGGTGAAGGAGGCAGATATTGCACTGGATTCTGTTCCCATCTTGACCTTTTAAAGATGGATAGTGGAAAGACAAGTTACCTGTTTTAGTTCTGTGTTATTCACAGTGCTAGGCATTTTGAAAAGAACTCCCTAGATTCAGAATCAGGTGGTAAGTAATAAGATGCTGAGGATTACTGTTTTATAACTAGAATACTGGAAATAAAAATATGTGCTTTTTCAAGAATTCCTGGGCTCTAGTTGGGGAATAAGAACCTGTGAAAAGTCAAAAGAAGTCTTCAATTTATTTTATTGTGGCATTCCGTTCAACAAGCTGTTTGAACCTAAGGCAACTGCTCAAGGGCATTCAGAGCAGAAATGAGAAAGATGATGCCTCCATGTAGGACCAAGAAAGCCCCCAAGGAGGGATGGGGATAACTCACTTCTAAACTGTGCCTAAAATCTTCATGGTAAAGCATACAAAGCCATGGATGCTAAAGCTACAGGAACACTGCTCTGTCTCCGTGCCTTCGTACAGCACGTGTAGAGCAGAAAATCTAACACCAGGATCTCATCTCGATTGATGCCTGTTGTAACTAATTGAGATGATACTTTTGAACCTCTTTGAGCTTCTCCACCAGGGAAAAATACTAGAGAAATTCAATTATTATTGAATTATAATCCTATAATATACTTTATCCATCATCTCATGCTTTTTGATTATCTGAGCCTGATTTCTTTTTATAATTCAAAGCGTTTCACTGAAGAAATAAAGTTACCCTGGTCTCCTTCTGTGAGGAAACCATCCCACTGAAATCCCCTTCAATGGAGCTCCCTAGGACGCGGCTCAGGGCAATGTGGGAGCAGTTTGCAGTCTTTGATTGAGAAAACTTGGTCAAAACCAACTGATATCATCTCCCTTTGGTCTTTATCCTTGCTGCTTTTCATCTCGCCCCTTGTTACTATACTCATGTTTCAAATGAGAATTGAATTCCTCTGCCTTGCCCCCTAATTTGACTCACTTTTCAATAATGTCAACTGACCATCAAACACATAAAAACTGGGAAACCAAGTGCTAGATATCCTTTTGCATGTTGCAATAAGAAGAAAAAGAACTGACAATTGCTGACATCCTCCTTGTATTTATACTAGTAGGTACTTCTGTTTGCAGTTTCATTTAATCCTTAAAACCACCCTAAAACGTAAACCAATCATTTCCATTTTAGAGATAAGACAACTAAAGTGTTAAAAGGTTAAGGAACTATACTGGAGGTTACGCAGCTACTAATAAGTGGTAGAGGTGGGATTCAACTCTGGTGTGCATTTTCTTTCCACTTTACCAAGTTGCAACACAAGAAAGTTTTGAGAAGAGACATAGAATCCTTCTGTTTATATAGACTCTATATATTATGGAAAAGCTATGGATTATCTAAAGAGATGAAGCATCTCTCAGGATCTACGGATTATATACAGCTGTTGAATCAAAGAAAAAATGATTTAGCAGCTCTAAGGATCCTGATTTGATACATAATCAGAAAGAAGGAATCTATATTTCTAGATTTCAAGGGAGAATTACTGAACAAGGAAGCTAGGCAGTCACTATGGGTTTTTGTTTTTCTGAATTATGTCTGTAATTGAACTGAGTATAGAGACAACACAGATAACAACTTTCCTTTAATAGGCCTATTGGTATGAATATTTATCAATTGAGAGAGATGAGATTAACAGTTGTCATGCCTAAGTCTTAGGTTCATGCTGAGATACAAATTGCCATTTCCAGGGACCTTCAGCCAAGTCAAGTCGGCTGAAGAGAGGCTGCAAGAAGGCAGCTGTCCATTTCTGTTGCCAGGGACTGGTTTAGAGGAGGGTGTGTGATACAATCTGGGCCGGTAAGACACGAGAGGAAGTCTGCAGAGGGACTGCTGGGAAATGCTTCCGTGTTGACAAAAATAAAGCACAGAAAGAGAAATAGTCTTTTTCCACTGGTTTTTGTGATGCTTGGAAATGCAGGAACCACCCTGGGACTGCAGAGTGGGATCTGGAGGAGGAAGCCAAAACACCTTGAGGAAGGAAGAGCAGAGAGCTGGCAAGAAGCTGTGTTCTTAAGGACATCATTGGGCCACTGGATTAGCCAACCTTCCAGCCACTCTAGCTGGGACTTCACATTACGCGAAATAAAACATTAAAAACAAGTGTTTTAAGTCACTCAAGGGAGGGCTTTCTGCTACAGGCAGTCAAGAGTATCCCAATAGATAAACTTCCTGTAATACATCTCCTCTCCCTGGTATTTTATTATGTTAGTGTGAAAATGCTGTTCTTCCTAATTTAAATAACCTATCTAAACCACTGTTTTTACTTCCACTAATCTGCCTGCCCCCACATTTTAGGATGAAGCTATGAATTTCCCTTTTTTAAAACTTTCTTCCTCCCTCTACTGTCTACCCTCTGCCCTCCACTCTGACCCCATCTTCCATTCTTCCATTTTCTCTCGGCTGCATTGTCACTTTTGCCAGTACTGTCCTGCAAACACAATCAAGTCTGCCATGCTTTGTCTGCATGATGATTCATGAAAAACAATAAAAAGTATTTACATCAATGTGTGTGTGCTAAGTAGTGTTCAGTGCAAGGTGCAATACTGTGTAAAGGATTACATTTCCTTCTCCATCAGTAAGTCATAACTGGTGGGCCTCTCAAGGAGGATGCTTCTGGAAGTTTGCTTTGTATTTGGACCATGAATTTCTTGTACAGTTATTTTTTTCCTGAAAATTTCTGATTGACTTTTGTTTTTTTACATTGTTTGTATTTATCATACCTTAAATTTTTTTTTTAACTTCTTAATCATACTATTCATTTTCTTGAGTCCTTTTCCCTCCCAGAGACCTTCTGCCGAGGGTGTAGTATCCTGTCACTCCAACTTGGACTAGTTCTTCTCTAAGACTGCTTCACAGCGGCCCTTTCACCATTTTTTCTGAGTGGGAAGTGTTTTCTAGATGCTACGTTTTCTAATTTTTTGGTTTATTTACTTGCTTTGCTTGAATACATCCTCAATTACTTCCCTAGGAAGAAGAGCATGAGAAATAAACTTTCCGAATCCTTATAAATCTGAAAATGTCCTTTTCTTGCCCTTAGAATTGGCTGACACACTCTTTGGATACATAATTCTAGGTTGAAATCACTCTTCCTCAGAGCTGAGAAGACATTGCTTCATTATTTCCTAGCACTTAGTGCTATTGATCACAAGTCTGACGCCAGCTGACTTTTTTTTCTCTCTCTCTCTGAAGCTTTTAGTAACTTCTCTTCTGGCATTCTGAAAATTCATGAGGCTGTGTTTAGGTGAGGCTTTTTTTCACTCTCTGCCCTGGCACCCAGTAGACTCTTTTACTATGATGATGAGGGCCCTTTCTCAGTTTTAGAAAAGCATTTCTACTAATTCTTCAGTACCTTCCTTCCCCCTTCATTTTCTTCTCTCTTTTCTTGGGACTAGAAATCTAGAGGACTAGCATCTAGCTGGATACTAGACCTCTAAGAATTGGTAGGCTCATGTTCCTAAAAAGCTGCTTCTCTTAGTGGAGGGGAGTTCTGCCTGGGAGTGTTATGTGGGTGGTACAGAAAGTGCTAACAGGTAAGTTTCTCTTTAGGGTGAGCAAGTGGGGTGCCAACTGCCAGGCTGGGAACCTCTTTCATCAATGCTACAATGAGGAGGGTTTTATTCTGGGCCTCCAACATCTGCACCAGAAGCGTTGACTTCCGGGTAAATATTTTCTAAGATGGCTTTTTCAGGAATACATTCTGGATGCCAGCATTTTGAAGGGGTGAATAAAACAGTGCTATATGATAAATTTTCACATCTATAAAATTTTCATTAATCCCTCTATTTTCAGTTTCTCTTGGCATTCTCACTCTTTTTTTTTTTTGAACGGTTGATTATGAGCCTGGAACTTCTCCAAAGCGCTCACTGCACATTCCAGACTGAGGTTTTTCCTCACTGGTTTATCTGTTAACTGTTCCCATCTTCTTCCCATCTTCCAGAAATCTCCTGGCATCTTTTGTTCACTGGTAAATCCCTCCTATTGTTTCTCAGTTGTGGATTTAATTCTTTTTATTTCTCTATGAAAGTACAGTAGTTGGGTCTGTCATCTTGAACTTCACATATTATTTAAACCTTGCAAGCTCTGCTAAAAATCCTGGAGATGATGCAGAACATTTGAAAATAACTTTTAATGCATGGCACTGAAACTCAGTGTACTATCAGGGAGGAGCACGGTATTGCTTCTTTGGGGTACCTAAGCAGGCACACAGTGAGGAAGAAGCTGCCGAAGCTGTCCACCACGCTTAGACAGAACAGTTTTCAAACTGCTGTCATCTCCGGAAACAAATAAAGAAGAGAGATGCTGGGCTCTAATGTGCTGACTCTTAAAAGTACAGGATGCTTTGAGTCCCTAGGTCCAGTTTCACTGAGAGGCCCAGCTGCTTCCACAGGTAGCAAGGGGACTGTCATACTCCCTTCACCAGCAAAGTCACCCAGCTCAGAGCTGGGCTGGTCCCAGCTGGCGTCACTGCTTCGAGGGTGGTGATGAGAGCAGCAGTAAAGGGTGTCAGATGGTTCTGAGCCTGGGGTGGCGAACAGCTTCTGCACCTTGATAGGGCATGGAGAGGTGCCAATCGGTGCCATTAGCAGCAGGAACACAGTGGCAGGGGCAACAGCTTGTATGTGATGGTGATGACAGCAGCGACAGTAAGAACAGGCTGGCAGCTGCCACAGACAGCAGAGTAGCAGCCGCTGGACAGTGACAGCAGCTACAACTGCAGGAGAAAGTGGTGACAGACTTATGCCACAAATACCTAACACTTTAATGTAATATGTTGAAAATTGCTTTCAATATACAGAATATTGCTTTCTAGGTAATGTGGTTATAAGATAAGACTTCAGTTTGCTTAAAGATGCTTATGACAAGGGGCCTCTTCCTAACACCACGGTCAGAGGACCTTACAAAGAGCCTTTGTCACCATCTCTGTATCACTGATTCTGAATTTCAGCTTCCAAGGGGTTAATTTGTTTCTAAAAAGGCTAGTATTTCCAGGAGGACTGTACTCTTTGTTGTCATCAGGTGGCAATAAAGAGTCATAATTTATAATCCCAGATCGTTTAGGTTTCTAGGGAGATCAGACATTCAGTATTTTAAAATACAACTTTGTCACTAACTCACTGTCTGCTTATTAAAACAATCTGAACCGAGAGATTCAGTAACAAATGAAAGCTTAGAGAAGAAAAATCTTCATTGCAAATACAAAACAAAAGAATTCGCTTGAATTTCTTTAGCTGTTCTTAACTTAATGGATCTATAATGGAGTCTCAGATTCATTTGCACAGAAGTTTCTTTCCCTTCATTAGATGCATCTATTTTAACTTTGGAATTGCTATTTCTTCAGTAGCTTATCGCAACATAGCTCCTTTCTATAATAGGAACATCTTCCTCCAGCTGGGTTGGAAATGTGTGTCAGATTTTGAAGTAGAAATACCTGTTTCCACCCTCCCAAGTGTAATCTACTCTTTCTCTAGCTGGAAGTTCTTTAGTCCTAATTAGCTCCATAATCAACTCTTAATAATAATTTAAAAAATCACCAGGACTACTAAAAGCATTCCCTTACTTCCAGAGGCAGTGATACAAACTTTGTGTCTGTCTTTCCTCAACCACAGAAAGTTTTTCCCTTTTGGGGTTGGGATGGGGAGGCGGGAGGGTAGGGGGGAGAGAGAAAGAGAGAGCTCCCTGCCATTCTTTATTACTACTCTCAATTTTTGTTCTTATTAGATTTTTTTAAAAAAACAGCTTTATTAAGATATAATTCACATACCATTTAATTCACCCATTTAAAGAGTACAAGTCAATGGTTTCTAACATCTTCATAGATATGTGCAACTATCACTGCAGTCAACTTAGAACATTTTCATCATCTCAAAAGAAACTCTGTACCCTTTAGCCATCACTGCCCTGTCTCCCTGCTCCCCACCTAGCCCTAGGCAACCGCTTACCTACTTTCTGCCTCTGTAGATTTCCCCGTTCTGGACTTTCATATGAATGGAATCATATGATCTTTTGTGACTGGCTTTTTTCACTTAGCATAACGTTTTCAAGATTCATTCATGTTGTCGCATGTATCAGTACTTCACTCTTTTATGGCCAAATCATAGTCCACTGTATGGATATACCACATTTGTTTATCCATTCAACCCATGATGGACATATGGGTTGTTTCTATCTTTTAGTTATTATGAATAATGCTCCTATAAACATTTGTGTATAAGTTTCTGTGTGGACAAATGGTTCTCATTTCTCTTGGGTATAGACCTAGGGGTGAAGCTTATGAGGTTTTAACATCCTTTCTTATCTTAATCCTCTCCCTCTTAAGTCTTAGCACACTGAACTGCTCACATTACTGAGTCCAGCCTGCTCCACTATGTACAAGCAGGAACTGCATCTTCACCTTTGAAGCTCCAGGAATGGTCAGCTCTCACATACGTTCAGTAACTATTTGATGAATAAATGAATGACCCTTGCCAATTTGTCACAACCACCTCAAGCAACTGACTTCTTTAGGAAATGCTTCTGAGACCGAAACAGTTTAAATTATAAATTTTTGTGCTTGTACATGGTTTTGTTCATTAAGGAAATCAGTGGTAAGAAGCTCCCAATGGTGGATGGTTCCAAAGATGTATAAGAACCTGAGAACAGTCTGCTGTAAAAGGACCACCAAGGTGCTAAAGTGAGACAGACATATAATGTACAATAAACAACAAAGATATTAAGCAACGTATTTTGGATAATGAGAATATGTCATCCCTCAACATAAGAAAGATAATCCATTGGATTTGCCGTGTCTTGGTCTAGACAAGGTCTTTCCTTTATCAAAGTAAGAGAAAACCATCTAGGTAGGTTTCCCACGCTCAAGAATTCTGCTTTGCCCTGCTCCCTCCTAACTCCCTAGAAATGCCTGGGGTCTGAGGGTCCTCTCATGTCTAATCACCAGATATGGCTATATAACTAAGAATGTTCTTTTAAGGCAGATGGCAGATGTCTAAATTAGACTAGATTCCTCTCAGGGAGAAAGTAAGAATTTGAAGGTTTTGTGTAAGTGACCCTAACACCAAACCTCAGCTCTCCTCCAAATTGGTCAGATATATAGATTCTCTCTGTCTACCTGGCACTTTAAGGGTACTTCTCTACATTATCATCATGAACTCTGCAGCTCCAGAGAAGAACCTGTATACCCTGTGGAGAAATCTTCATCAGAGGCAGAAAACTAGCACCTGGTCCAGCATTTAACAAAGTAATGACCTTCATCTTCCAAGTCTGGGCCACTGCACTGTGCCTACTGGAACAGGAGTCCAGCTGCCCTCCACACTGGGGCTGATCTGAGAAGTCCAGGTGCTTCTGCTAAAGATTTGACTTTCTGTTCCTTAGTAGCAGGAGAAGTCTCCCTGGACAATATCTTCCTCTCACATAATCATAGTTCTTATATTTTGTTTTGACTTAGAGTTTAGTAGATTTTTGATAGTAATTAATTGTGTTATTTTTACTTCAATTTGCCTAAGAAAAAAGATTCAAATTGATGTGGGCAGAGCAGATATTTATATAGAGAGAATATGGCAATATCAATATCAAAAGCTAATAAAACTAATAATCTTTCTCTATGTACTTAGTAACAAGGACACGAGTATGTATAGACAGTGAACAGAAGTCACAATTATTACCACACAGTAATTTCTGTTTCTAAAGCAGTGCTCAGCAGCAATATTATTCTAGTCTCAGACAAGCAAATATTATGGGGAGTGGGGGTCAGCAAGAGAGCCTCAGGGTTGTATCAGAAACTGGGAGAGGAGGTTCAAACCACACACGATGCCCCTTCTCCCCGGGACACCTGTCATCGCCCTAGGGCATCACTGTATCTAAGGTGAATGTGAACTATGAGAGCTTCTGACATCAGCCTGCAGGAGGCATCAATCAAGATCTCCATGAGGGAGCCCTGAACAGGGAGTTAGGAAATCTGGGTTCTAGTCCCATTAGGCTCATTCACTGGCCAGTTATTCCATCTCTCTGAGCCAGTTTCCTGCCAGTTAAAGAAACGGGCGAGAGGAAGGGGTCCTATCTAATGAAGATTTTCTAGGTTTCCAGGAAGAATATGATCTAAGTAATCCAAGAGCCAATTAGGACTCTTCTTACCGAATTCTAAACTTTCCCTCTGCCCTCTCCTGCTTTCTTCTTTCACCAATCTTATGGAAACTGTAGTCAGTTTAGCCAGTTCAGCTTTTGCTACCTCTCTCCTCATACTCTCAGTTCTCTTTCACCGTTTTTCAGAGAGAGAGAGGGAGAGCGCAAGCGAGCGAGCTGGGCTTCCTTTCCTTTCCTCCTTAGCATACAGAGAGAGGAGCTAAATTAATTCACATTCATGGAAAGCTTCAGCTTCACAGGCGGACCATAAATACAGAAATGCAGATTACTATTATTTCTGGTAATTTCAGCATCGATTGTTAATCAAAATGACAGAGGACAACAAATGAATACATATTTTAAAAAGGTTTTTCTTTTCCTTTGATAGCAATCACCTTGGAAGTTTTATTTTTGTATGAGCCCCTTAAACACTTAAAACACCCACTTGTCACAGCCAGGGTTAAAAAAAAAATTCTTCGTTGGAACCAGCTAAATCTGACATGATATAGTACAACATACTGTAGTAACCAAACTCTCGGTTTTCTTTTGTTTTGTTTTGTTTTTGTTTTTGAGAAAGATTAGCCCTGAGCTAACATCTGCTGCCAATCCTCTTCTTTTTGCTGAGGAAGACTGGCCCTGAGCTAACATCGGTGCCCATCTTCCTCTACTTTATACGTGGGACACCTACCACAGCATGGTGTGCCAAGTGATGCTATGTCTGCACCCGGGATGCGAACCGGCCAACCCGGGGCGGCTGAAGTGGAATGTGCACACTTAACCGCTGCGCCACGGGCCGGCCCCCAAACTCTCGATTTTCTTTTTTTTTTTTATTGAGTTAATGATAGGTTACAATCTTGTGTGATTTCAGTTGTACATTAATGTTTGTCATTCGTGTTGTAGGTGCACTGTTTCACCCTTTGTGCCCACCCCACACTCCACCTTTCCCCTGGTAGCCACTAATCCATTCTCTTCATCCACATTTTTAAATTCCTCATATGAGTGGAGTCATACAGAGATTATCCTTCTCTAACTGGCTTATTTCACTTAACGTAATTCCCTCAAGGTCCATCCATGTTATTGCAAATGGGATGATTTTGTTCTGTTTTGCAGCTGAGTAGTATTCCACTGTATATATGTACCACATCTTCTTTATCCATTCGTCTGTTGATGGGCACTTAGGTTGCTTCCATGTCTTGGCTATTGTAAATAATGCTGCAGTGAACACTGGGGTGCATAGGACTTTTGGGATTGCTGACTTCAGGCTCTTTGGATAGATACCCAGTAGTGGGATGGCTGGATCGTATGGTAGTTCTATTTTTAATTTTTTGAGGAATCTCCATACTGTTTTCCATAGTGGCTGGGCTAGTGTGCATTCCCACCAGCAGTGTATGAGGGTTCCATTCTCTCCACAACCTCTCCAACATTTGTTACTATTAGATTTAGATATTTTTGTCATTCTAATGGGTGTAAGGTGATATCTCAGTGTAGTTTTGATTTGCATTTCCCTGATGATGAGTGATGATGAGCACCTTTTCATGTGCCTATTAGCCATCCGTATATCTTCTTTGGAGAAATGTCTGTTCAGAAACTCTCGATTTTCTTAAAGGTGTAGTTTAAGGAGAACAGCAGCATCCAAAAAGTATACTTTGTCACCTGTTCCCTTTTTAATAGCATTTGGTTCTTGAGAAAGTAACCTTTCCTCTGACTGTAATATCCTCCTTCCTTTCAAATCTCACCTCCCTCAAAGTACAGCTCGAAAACTGCTTCTTCTACATTTTTCTCTGATTATTTTAATCCACTCTGGACAGTGTCCTAGCAGCACCTCTACTTAACTCTTTCCATAAAAATGCCTTTCCATGAAATAATTTTTTTAAGGTCTATCTTCTTTGGCACACAGTAAACTCAGTACTTTATTGTCTGTGGGACTTATTGCTTAAATTTTATTCATTCAGCAAACTGCTATTGGGTGTGGTAGTTATCTCTTGTTTTTGTTTATCCAGCATCCATCCCCCTTCTTTTGGTAACAGAATATTTCCTTTTCTCCAGAACATGTTCTATGAGGTCCAGGTTGGGCTGATCAACCCTTCCCAATAAGTGTGGACACAATGATGTGGCATGTCCAGGTAGAATGCTCCATTCTTCTCGGTCATAGCAATTGGCCTGGAGATGGATAGGGCCCATCAGAGTCCCTCTATGTGATACGCTGCAGGTATTTTAGAAGAGAGAGAGTCTCTCCTTCCCTAAGATTTCCAGCTATGAGTATGCTATAAGTTTAGGGCTATTATTTTGTCACACGGGGAGATAGGTTATGTAATAATAAAGCCAAGCAGATGCAGACAGAATTGGGAGTTTCAGGGGAAAAAAAAACCTGAGTCCTGTTGATACGGTTTGAGACCTTGGACAAAACCAAGTATAAAACCAATTACCCCTTGAATATCCCAGTTTCATGATTTAATAAATTTCCTTTTGTGGCTTAAGCTAGTTTGGATTTGGTTTCTGCTCCTTGCAACTTAAAGAATCCTGACAAATACACTAGATGTCTGCTGAACCAGGCACTGAGCATCTACTCTACGGCCTGAAGTTCAGATATAGTGGTAGCTAAATTCCAAAGATAACCCCTAATGCCTACTGTTATTCATGCCTTTGTGTAATTCCCTACTAAACTAAATCTGGGCTTGCCCAGTGACTTCCTTTAACTAACAGAATGTGGCAGAAGTGATACTGTGCCAGTCTTGGGTCAGGTCTTAAAAAACATTCATGCTTTTGGGATCCCTAAGTCACCATGTAAGAAGTATGACTCTCCTGATGGAGAAACCACATGGAAAAGCTATGTGGAAGGCGGAATTTCTGAGACTACATGGAGAGAGAGAAAGAGAGGGACAGACAGAAGGACCTAGCCATCTCTGTGTCTCAGCCGAGCCTAACTTTCCAGTTCTCCCCACCAAGTCACCAGACATATGAGGTCGCCATCTCGGATATTCTAGCACCAGTCGCCATCAGATTACAGCCATGTGAGAGACCTCAAGTCAGTCCAGCAGAAGAAGCATAAATTGAGCCTCAGACAATCTGCTAAAGCAAGAGAACTAACATAACAATTGTTGTTCTTGGTTCTAAGTTTTGCGATGATTTATTATACAGCAATAGATAATGAAAACAAATGTATAGATCCCATAAGTAAGTTTTCACAGCTATGGGGAGCCAAGCTTCAAGGCATGCAATCTAGCCAATTTTGCTTTCTTTTTATAAAATTAAAATTCTTGATAGATATTTAAGTATTCTATATAATGACCAAAATAAAGAGATATGATGTAACTTTATATTAAAACTTTAATAGTAATGAGTCATAATCAAATCAAAGTTTAAGTCAAAATTTCAATAGTAATGAGTAATAATCTAAGACTCCAAGCTTTGCTGAGGATTGGCAAAATTAAAAGCTAAAATTGACTAGATTCACTAGATTTTACTAGGTATGTATTTAACAGTCAAGTTCTAAGTTACAGAGAAGGAATTATTGAAAGGACACTGGATAACTCATAGATGAGCCAGGAAGACTGGAGAATCAGGCTTGGAAAGTGAGCACGAATAAACAAAGCTAGGCAGCAGCTGGGATCATGGCCAGAATCACTCTTCAAAGGCAGGTTCATGAAGATACCACCACTGCTGCTGCTGAACAGAACACCAAGTCTTGCTCTGCTGCCAGCAGAACTGGATGGTGACCACGCCATGGCCACTGCTGCAGCAGCTACCCTAGGTAACCGGAAGTTGCCACTGCTGCTGTTAGCATCTCACAATATTTTCCATTACCCCCATCCTTGGAGTCCCTAGCTACCCGATCAGAGACTGGAGTAGGTAGATCTGATTGATCCAGCCTGGCTTAGGTTCCCATACAGTAAGTAAGCCTGGACTTTGTGTTTTTATGATGGAAGGTGGGCTCTGCCTCCCTCCAAGACCATATTGTGAGAATTCTCTAAGCGCAGAAAGAGATTTAGAAACTAGGTAGTCAATAAATGACAAATAATAATATATCACTAAGTTAATTTTTCTTTTAAAATGACTGGATTTTCTATTGATAGAACAAAAAGATGTAGTTTCTTACTTTCCCTTCCTTTCTGAATATTTTAAATTCATTTGGAAAACACATAGTACCTTCTTAAAAGCTATTTTTTTACGACAACATAGAGCAGTTGTTGAGGTATTGTCCCAGTACTTTCTATGTAGTAACTCATTTTTTAAAATATTTTTTTCTCTTTCCTTTTCTACCCTTGTTTTTTTTTTGGTGAGGAAGATCGTCCCTGGGCTAACATCTGTTGCCAATCTTTCTCTTTTTGCTTGAGGAAGATTGTTGCTGAGCTAACATCTGTGCCAATCTTCCTCTATTTTGTATGTGTGACGCTGCCACAGTGTGCCTTGATGAACGGTGTGTAGGTCTGGGCCTGGGATCTGAACCCGCAAACCCTGATCCCCAGGCTGCTGAAGCAGAGTGCACGAACTTAACCACTACACCACAGAGGTGGCCTCAGTAACTCATTTTTTTTAACTGAGGTAAAATCAGTATATAGCATTATATGTTTCAGGTGTACCACATTATAATTTGATATCTGTATATGCTACAAAGTGACTACCATGAAAAGTCTGGTTACCATCTATCACCATATGATTCACCCCCTTCACCCATTTTGCCCACCCCCAAAACTCCTTCCCCTCTGGTAACCACCAATCTGATCTCCGTATCTAAGAGTTTGCTTTGGTTTTGTAATTTTTTTTAGATTCCACATATGACTGAAATCACACGGTATTTGTCTTAAAAGCCATTATAATACAATTTCATCAGTCATTGTATTACCATCATATGTAGGCATTCTGTTGATACTTTGGGAATTGAGGTTTGCCCTTGGCAGTGGCCCCAGTCTCCCTGTGCTGTCTGGTCCGGCCTCCCTCCCTGACCTCCCAGCCACATCTCCCTGAGGCCCTCCAGCCCTTTCTGCCTCTGTTGGGTTCATCCATGACTGTGATCATTCCTAGACAGGCCTTAGGTGCTGTGCTAAAATCCTTTCTCATTATCTTTTTGGTCTTCTTTTGTTTATCCCTGCAGGCCTACAAAACAACATCTCCTTTCAAATTCTCTCAGGGAAGATAAAAAATTGTTACCCCTCCTTCAAGCCCTTTCAACTAGGAACACCCTGTCATCACCGTTTAATAGAGTCTATAAAAACACTGAGGCTGTGGTATATCTTCTTGAAATACTAATGCATTACATTGTCATAAGCCATATAGCACAATAGCCAAAATGCAGATAGACCTGGCTTTGAATCATGGTCCTGTCATCTGCTAGTTGTATAGACCTTGGGTTACTTAATGTTTCAGAGACTTAATTTTCCCATTTATAAAATGAAAATGCTAATACCTAAGCACACTAGGTTATTATAAGGAATTAATAAGATCATGTATATAAATCACATAAGTAGAATGCCTTATATAAAGTATTTATTCAATACATAGTACTTCTCAGTAATAATATTAACAATAAAATAATAAAGAATAATTATTTTAAGCAATTTGTTGTTACCACCTAGTCTTACTTATATGTGGAAAAATAACTTGCTATGGCAGAATTATAGAGATATAAAAACTCCATGATGCAGCATGAAAAGAAAATGAGGGGTTACAGTTAATCAAATATTCTGTCTTATACTAATATATCATATTGAGTCACCAATTTTTCAAAGACGGAATACAGTAAAACACATGTAATGCAAAAACGACACTAAACGCAGTAGTATTCTTTGATGATGGACAGGATCTTCCAGTCTCGGGGCAAACACTATGAACCCCAATTATCATTGCAATGAAAAAGCACAATAGTCCCAGTCAGTATGATTTTCTATGCAGAAGAATTATTGATAACCAATTCTTACTGTTCTTCTATTTTGTTCTAAATATAAACAACAGTTCAAAGAAAGAGATTAATATTGGAAAGGGCAAAACAAACATTGTTCAAAGTGAGGGATAGCTTAATCTAGGAGATTAAGCAAATCTTTGAAGTTAGGACTTATAATGGCTCATTGATCAGGAATGGACAAGACAGATTAGGCAGGATAAAAAAACTTAACTATTTGAGTTAAAGAAATGTGAACATGTATAGTTCATTTTGTTGTTGTTGTTGTTGAGGAAGATTCGCCCTGAGCTAGCATCTGTGTCAATCTTCCTTTATTTCATATGTGGGACGCTGCCACAGCATGGCTCATGAGTGGTGTAGGTCCATGCCCAGGATCTGAACCCATAAACTCAGGCTGCTGAAGTGGATGGAGTGTGCTGAACTTAACCATTAGGCCACAGGGCCAGCCCTGCAGTTCATATTTTTAGGGGTGAGTCAGCCTTAGTGCAGAACAGCAGGATACCTATGTGTGATAATATGTCATGCTGGTCAGTACATAGTCCCCACATTGTAGCTGTCTGGGTGAGGATTCCTTTTAAGACAGTTGCCCAAAGGAAATCTCTCTCTCTTTCTACAGGTGAGCTAACACAGAGGTTGGTATTATCCAACCAGATCTGTACAGGTCCTATCAGAAGAAAGGGACCTCAGAAAAGAAGATGCAGGTTTTAATGGAAAACTGCATTTTTTTTTTTAAACTTTAAAAAGGGGAAAAGAGTTATTAGAGGCTCTTTAGCTTCAGGGCCCGTAATGTACACAGATGGCATTGGTGAGAAGGAGCCTCAAAATGCCCGAGAGTACATTCTTCTCTCTGCACAACAAACAGTAAAGATTTAAGGCTCATTAGAGGAGCTGGCAAATAGCTGATAGCCAATAGCTACAAAACTGAACTAAGGCAATCAGCTGCCCGGCAGACACACGCTTCCGTGTTCAAATGATAGTTATGTGTCATTATCATTTCAACACTTTCATCCCTGGAGAACTAGGAAACCAAGAAAGGAAAAAAAGGCAAAATTTCTGAAAACTGAAAAGTAAAAATTCTCCTATGCTGTATAATTAAAGTTAACAAAAGACACAGACCGACTGCCACATACATGGAGCGGAGAGAAGCTGAAACTTCAAATGACTGATTTACCACAGCAAGTAATTACTTTATGTTTTTCACAAACATTTGAAACCTATTATTACTTTCACAGCGGCGCACATCAACAGAAGACTGTTGTCACCTAAGGGAGAAATGGGGAACTGGGCTGTAATTAATTTCTGGTCGAATATATCATGAAGCCTTTAATGTTGCCAAAAAAATGCTCCAGCCACTAAAAATCCCCAACCTCTCCCTCCCTTCTCTGTCCCCAATACCCCAAAATGTTTAATCAGCGTCTCTGGGAAACAGATTGCCAAAAGGCGAATGAGATGCAGTGTTAATGCCTGCCTCAAAGTTGAGGCCATCGATCCACTCCTTCCCCTGACCCGTGTATCAAGAGAGAGAAGTCAATCAAGAGCGAGCCTCTCCTCCCCCTACTTGTTTTTTTCCCTCATTTGACTCCATCTCCAACTGAGACAAAAAGAAGGTGTACAATTCTTTGGAGGAATTTGAACATGTAGATGCGAGGCAACGGAAATCATTACGGCAGCAACTGAAGCCTATATCTTTAAAGGTTAGAACACAAAGATTAAGAGTGCCTCCAGGAAAAAGTGAAATGGCTGATCTGAATAAAACCTTTCCATCAGGTGGAAGCCACAGCACAGCAAAGGAGATGAAGAGCTACAGCCGATGTGACATTTATATTTTTGAGTACCTGCATGTTTATTTTTTGAATTATTGTTCAGAGCCTTCTAAGACCTTTATAGGTCATGCAAAAGCAGTAGCCAGCTTCTATCTCTGTCTGTCTTACTCTCCAGTATGTGTGGTAAGCAAATGCCACAACCACGATCTTGACTATGAAAAGAAACAGGCCCACATTACTTCTTTCTTCATTCATTCATTCATACGTACATGCATTAGTCTGTCCACCAGTCAATAAATATTAAAGTGCCTGTTAAGTACTGTATATCTCAGAAATCATTACAGTATCTTTATGGAATTGGTTTAAAGTTAGTTTCCTTCCTTTTAAAAACTTCTGTGAACTAAGAAAGACAAATACCAGATGATTTCACTCATATGTGGAATATAAACAAACACATGGACAAAGAAAACAGTTCAGTGGTTACCAAGGGAAGGGGGGTGGGGGGTGGGCACAAGGGGTGAAGGGGAGCACCTATGTGGTGACAGACAAGAAATGATGTACAACTGAAATTTCACAATAATGTAAACTATTATGAACTCAAAAAAAAAAAGAAAAAAACTTCTGTGATAGTCTCTTTGGAGAGCTAGGGGTCAAGATGGAGCTCTAGACCTCTGAACCCCATCACCAGCTCTCTCATGGAGCTCTGGGCAAGTCCTATCTGCAAGAGACCCTAGGGCTGATCTTTTGTCAAACTCTTTATTTTGTAGATGAGGGAACCTTGGCCGAAAGAGCTGGAGTGACTTGCTCCAGTTTATGCAATTATGGGTTGAGTTTATTTATTGGCCCACCCACTAGATAAATGAAATATCATTTAGTTCACCCCCAAATTTTCAAGAACACAACTTAACTCTGCCTCCAAATAATAATGGTGACTGCCTTGGGGGATAGATTTAATGATGATTCAACTTAATCCAGAAAAGTGTTTTCCGGTAATTTTTACTCTCACTGCCTCCAGCAGGAGAGAAAAAGAGAAAGGGGAAATAAAGAGATTAAGAGGCTGAGAGAAAAATGGCCTGGATGTTGGATGAGTCTCAAAGAACATGAGGTTAGGCCAGTATTTCTCCAAGGGTGTCCAAGAATTACCCGCATCAGGATTCCCCGAGCACTTGTTAAATAAGCTGCATATGTCTGGGCCCTAGTCTCAACCTTCTAAATCAGGATTTTTAGGGATGGAGTCAAAGAATTCCACTTAAATTCCCTAGGAAATTCTTATACCCTCTAGCCTCTGAGAACCACTTGGTTAAGCTGCTTGGTGTGTCAAGAATACAGCTGTATGTATTTGGGACTAAGACTAGAGTTTACCAGGGAAGTGAATCCTGTGCTAGTTCTAATTTGTGGTCGGTTCCGAGAGGCGGTGGTCTTGGGTGTCAAGTGCTGCTGTTGCAGGGCATGGGTTTGGAGGGTGGGCAGAAGACCAACCAGCAGCAGCAAGCACCTGATGGCTGAGCAACACCAGCCCCCACACGTTCCAGGGTAGGAGGGGTCTGTAGAGCCTCTACAGTGAAACTGCTGATTAAGGCTAATTAATACTGCCAGAGACCAGAGCTCTGTGGAAATCAAGCGAGAAAGACACACAATCAGAAAAAATAAAGGAAAAGAAAATGTTTGAGAGCTAAGAGCCTAACTGAAAAAGGAAATCATATTTTATTTAAAGAAAGCAAAACAGAGACCCAGTATTTACCAAAATGACAGCTCTGCTTTCACATGGTTAAGAGCACGTGTAGACTTTGGAGTTGGACTGACCTAAGCTTGAATCCTGACTCTTCATTAGGTAAGCGGGAATGAGCCTCTTTAAGCTTTAGTTTTCTTCGTCTAGAAAATGTGGTAATAATAGCTACAGAGTTTCAGGGAGGACTCAGCGAGCCAATGCAGGTAAAGCACTTCCTATGGTTCACCTCACGGACTGCATTCGATTATATGAGAGGGACAATAATTACTCTTATCGTGGTGATATATCTCCAGCATCACTGAGAGAAAGTAACTAGTTTAGGCCTCTAGGTGATTTACACTAAAGTTACTTGTCTTCTGGAAGCTGTCCTCATTTTAGAGAAAGCAGTTTAGAGCTCAAGGTCTCTAAGGCCAGCCACATGAATTATTTCTTGGGAACCCATTTGTATTTAGCTAAGGATGCTCTCTGAAACATACATGGAAATTTATCAAACATACTTTGAAGCTTAAATTACATTTATAAATTCTTTAGATTCCTATTACAGAGAAGTCAAGGAAAAAAAAACCTCCCAGAAACCAAAACCAAACAAAATCATGGTAACTAGTCACAAGAACTTTATAATGAAGTGGGGAGGGAGAACACGCTAGCAATAAAATATTAAACGATGAGTACAAATGAAGAACAATATGGCATATAATGAGGTGTTAATTTTAGAGAACAGAAAATTGGGGGGGGAGGAAGAATAATAAAGAGAGAAATTGATACGGGCCAGACATGTTAGAGAAGGTTTTAGAGAGCAAAGGGACTTCATCTGGGGCTGGCCCTGTGGTATAGTGGTTAAGTTTGGTGTGCTGTGCTTTGGCAGCCTGGGGTCATGTGTTCAGATACTGCTATTCATCAGCGGCCATGCTGTGGTGGTGACTCACATATAAAGTAGAGGAAGATTGGCACAGATGTTAGCTCAGGGTTAATCTTCCTCAGCAAAAAGAGAGAAAAAAAAAGGACTTCATCTGGGTGTTAACCACTGTGCTCACCAAGTGGCCTCCCTTCAGCTCATAGGTCTTGTTCTCCTCAGGATGGCAAGGGTGTTAAGAGGAGCAGGAGGTGGGAATGGCGAGAAGAGCTTTCTGTATAAAACGGAACAAGGAAAGGGGTGAGGGAGGAACTGGGGAGGAAGTCTGGCCTTGATAAAGTTTGTAAAGGGTTGTAGCTCTCCTTTTACAGCTATAGCAATTGTGCCTGTTTTCTACTTTTAAGCATCAAAATTAAACACTATATCTTTATTTAGAAAACAAGAAAGGTCAGCTTCCAGCCTCAAGGTTTTCAGTAAGAATTCTAATAGAGTCGGTAAATGATCATTCTTAGGCTTTAGTCACAAAACAAACTTAACGTCTTTTTAGTACAACTCAATTTCCTCCTGACAGAAAAATGGCCTCACTGGGTGAATTAATTTAATTTCCTAACTATGACGTCTACAGAGGTAGCGCAGGGTATGGAAACAGCACAATTTGATAAGCGATTTTGGACCAGTCACTTCTGATTTCCATTCCTTGGGATCTTCATTGGAAATAATCACACCTGCCATCTATGCTAATCTCTGAATCATTGCAATTTCTAGCATGTGTGCTACAAGGAAAAGACTACCACTGTCTGCCAATAATTTCAAGGAACCCTAAATTATACATCAACATCATAGATGTACAAGGTATGATGACATCAAGTGAGCATAAACAAAAGAAGTCTTACGTAATCAAAGCATTGCACATGAGATATGTATATGAGAAATCAAACACCAATACTGACAGGAATTTTTTTTGAGAGCCTTATAAGTACTCATTATTCTGGGGTGTTCTAAGGGGGATATACAGACCAGTAGGGATACTCACCTGCTTTCAAAGAGCCCTAATTAACCAATTAATTAGAGGTCAATTAATTGTTAGAATGTATGGAACATACTATAAGTGCAAGAAACACAGAAAAAGGAGATTAGTAGAAAGTGGGACGATCAGAAACAGGGTAGCAAAGTCAAATGAAGGTTTAATTAGGGAGATGTAAGATTATTTAAATCTACTTACATAAAGATCTTTAAGAAAGTTTTCTCAGCGATCAAGCCACACAAATTTTTATTTCATTATTAAATTTTATTGACTGGCCTATTTCCTCCTACCAGGTAGCAAAAGCTACTTCCCCATCATAGTTCCCAATTTACTCTGGCCCCTAGGAAAGTCAAGGCTAGCTTTGCAACACTATTAAATTGAAGAGACATAACAGAATTTTTAGGGGCACTATCAAAAGAATTTTGATAGCAGGCTAATCTCTCCTACAAAATTAATCATAAATCCACATGGTTAATAATCTTGAGCCAAAAATCTGGACTATTAGAGGTACAGGTTGGAAAAGGGATAGGTCACCCCAGAATTGGAAAGGCAGATAAGACCAATGGCAGAATAAAGCTGGGAAAAAAATACACAGAGGAAAGGATGTGAAAGATATTTTGTTTCTTTTTCAGAAACAAACTTGCGCTTCTAGCAAGCCAAAGAAAATTTTGTTTGATAGGTGGGGGCATTTCATATTTTCAGCCAAGTCGCCTCTGAAGCCCACGTCAGGGGCAGTGCCCGCTCCTGAGATTTCAGAGACCACAGACCCTCATCTGTCTGGATGTCTGTGGGTGCTTCCAGTAGATGGCAGCATGCCATTGCTAATCCCTGTCTATCAAACTACGCCCTGGTCACTCCGAATAGAAAAAGCTACAGCCTTTTCCGCAGAAAACCAAAGTAACAATCCTGGTGCAATAGGTTTGTAGGAAACAAGCCTACCTAAACCACTCCCTTGGAAGGAATTCAACATTCTCAGCCTGCCAGAGATCATTCCTGGCCTCAGTGAAAGTACAAGGTCAAGGACAAAGCAGAGGTCCGAAGTGATACATTTAGTTTCTAGGCTGGCTTTGTCACTCACTTTGCCACCTTGAGGAAGGTACCTAAACAGTTTACTTCAAAGACCAGTTGGAGAAGGTAAAATGAGAAGATGCTTCAATTTACTGGGAAGAAAGATGCTATATCACTTATGGGGAAAGTACCATTTCAGCGCAGGGAGCACTTCCATGCATTGTCCTCTTCCAGCTCTTGTACTGAGGGGCCGTTCTTTCCCTAGCCTCTTTACGGGGGTCCTCTTCCTTCTCATGCCCTTTATATGCTGCTAGTCCCCAGGCGATCATTCTCCATCTGCGGTGTTTATTTCCTCTAATGGTTTTAAATAACTCTATACTGACGATTCCCCAAATCTGTTTGTTCAATCCAGGCCTCTCCTCCAAATTGCTAGCTTACGTATCCAGTTGCATATTAGACATCTCTGCTTGGAAATCTCCAAGCATCTTACACTCATCATGTCCACTGATGATCTTGCTTCCATCATACCTTCTCCACCCTCCTCCTGTAGGCTTATCTTCCTTTTCTTTTTTGGTGAAGAAGATTCGCCCTGAGCTAATATCCATTGCCAATCCTCCTCTTTTTTTGATTGAGGAAGATTAGCCCAGAGTTAACATCTGTGCCAGTCTTCCTCTATTTTGAATGTGGGTGCCCCCATAGCATGGCTGATGAGTGGAGTAGGTCCATGCCCAGGACCTGAACCTGTGAACTCAGGCCACTGAAGTGTAACTTTAACCACTTGGTCACAGGGCCAGCCCCAGGCTTATCTTCTTTGATGGTACTATGATCCAGTTAGATACTCATGTCAGAAAGTGGAGGGTGAACATGATGTAGTCTACATGGAAATCAAAACATAATGATACATATACACTTGAAATTTACATAATGTTATAAACCAATGTTACCTCAATTAAAAAAAAAAAAAGCGGAGGGTCATCCCTGACTCCTTTTTTTTAACCTTCACTACTCAATCACTCTCTAAATCCTGCCAACTTTAGTTCCTTCATACGTCTCAAATCTGTCTTCTTCATCCCCACCAGCACGGACCTAGCTCAGGCCTACACTTCTCTCTCTCAACAATCACCTTTCAATTGGTCTGCAAGGCCTCCAGTTTTATCGCCCTCAAATCCATTTCCTACACAGCTGTGGAAATAAGTCTACTTAGAATACAAATCTGACCATCTCACTCTTCCACTTAAAAGCCTTCAGGGGCTGGCCCCGTGGCCTAGTGGTTAAGTTTGGCATGCTCTGCCTTGGTAAGCTGAATTTGGTTCCTGGGTGAAGACCTATATCATTTGTTGGTGGCCATGCTATGGCGGCATCCCACATACAAAATAGAGGAAGAATGGCATGGATGTTAGCTCTGGGTGAATCTTCCTCAAGTAAAAAGAGGAAGGCTGGCAATGGATGTTAGTGCAGGGCACATCTTCCTCAGCAAAAAAAATAATAAAAAATAAAATAAAAAATAAAAAAAATAAAGGCCTTCAGTCACCTCCAGAGTAAAGTCCAAACGCCTTAACTTTAGCACCCCACGAGTATTTCCTGAGTGCCTGCTACATGCCAGGCACTGTTCTAGGCCCTGAAACATCAGAAGTGAACATGAGTCCTTGCCTTATGGAGCTCACACTCTACTCCCAGTAGATGAGGAACTGACAAACAGTTTTCCAAAGCAGCTGCACCATTCTACATTCCTACTAGCAACCTATGATGGTTCCAGTTTCTCTACATCCTCTCCAAACTTATCACCTGTCTTTTTGATTACAGCAATCCTAGTGGGTGTAATGTGATATCTCACGGTGGTTTTGATTTGCATTTCCCTAATAATGAATGTGTTGAGCATCTTCACGCATGAATTGGCCATCTACATATCTTCTTTGGAGAAATGTCTATTCAAATCCTTTGCCTATTTTTATTTATTAATAGATCTTATTTTTTCCAACAGTTTTAGATTTACAAAAAAATTGAGAAGATAGTACAGAGATTTGCCATATAAGTTGCACTCAGTTTCTGTATTATTAACATCTTACATTAGTATGATAGATACATATATCACAACTAATGAACCAATATTGATACATTATTACTAACTAAAGTCCATAGTTTATTCACATTTCCTTAGTTTTTACCTAATGTCTTTTTTCTGTCCCAGGATCCCAACCAGTTTCCTACATTACATGTAGTTGTCATGTCTTCTTAGGCTCCTCTTGGCTTTGATAGTTTCTCAAACTCTCCTTGTTTTTGATGACTTTGAGTTTCGAGGAGTACTGCTCAGGTATTTTATAGGATCTCCTCTAGTGGACTCTGTCTTATGTTTTTCTCATTATTATGTGGGGGTTATGGGTGTTTGGGAAGAAGAATGCAGAGGTAAAGTGTCATTTCCATCCCCTCATATCAAGGGTACATCTGTTGACATAACTTATGCATGTTGATGTTGACCTGGATCACCTGGCTGAAGTACTATCTGTCAGATTTCCCCACTATAAAGTTACTTTCCCCCCATTCCATACGTACTGTTTGGAAGGCAGTCACTAAATGCAACCTACACTCTAGAAGTGCAGAGTTCGTCTCCCCCTCCTTTAGGGTACAGTAGCTACATAATTTATTTGGAATTCTTCGGCATAGGAGATTTGTCTCTTCTTTCTCACTTATTAATAAATTCAATCACTTATTTATATCAGCACAGACTCACTGGTATTTATCTTATACTTTGGGTTATTATCTCATACTACTTTCTTTTCTTGCTCAAATTGTCCCAACTTTGGCCAATAGGAGCTCTTTTTGTTGGTTCCTGTACCCCTTTGACACATCCTCATCAATGTGTTATTTTTGTGTATGTTTTTAGTACTTCCTTACTTTCTGGTAACCCAAGATGGTCCAGGCTCATCTTGTGTATTTCCTGCCCCAGTCCTATAATTTTCCATTTCTCCCAGGAACGCTGGTTCCTTTTATTGGAAAATAGTTATTAGAAATCAAGATCTGGGTACTGGGTATGCTCATTGCTACTGGGGTGCCTTTATCTATTCTTTAACTGGGTTATTTGCCTTTGTATTATTGAATTGTAAGAGTTCTTTATATATTCTGGATACAAGTCCCTTTATCAGATAGATGATATGCAAATATTTTCTCCTATTCTATTGGTTGTCTTTTTGCTTTCTTTTTATTTATTTAAAAATTTTTTTTTTAAAGGAGCTTTTTTTTTTTTTTAAAGATTTTATTTTTTCCCTTTTTCTCCCCAAAGCCCCCCGGTACATAGTTGCATATTCTTTGTTGTGGGTCCTTCTAGTTGTGGCATGTGGGATGCCGCCCCAGCGTGATCTGATGAGCAGTGCCATGTCCACGCCCAGGATTCGAACCAACGAAACACTGGGCCGCCTGCAGCAGAGCGCGCGAACTTAACTACTTGGCCACGGGGCCAGCCCCTAAAAATTTTTAAAAAATTATTTTATTGAGGTCATACTGACTTATAATATTGTGTAAATTTCAGGTGTACATTATTGTATATCAGTTTCTCTATGGACTGCATCATGTTCACCACCAATAGTCTAGTTTTTATCCATCACCATATATGATTTAACCTCTTACTGAGTTAAACAAATATGGTGTATTGTTCTTCTCCATATAAACATGTGTTCAAAGGAGGCATGTCAGGCAAGATTTTTCCCTCCTGTGGTCTCCAGGTTCCCAATGGCTCCTTCTCTACCAGTGAGATCTTTTTGTTTACTTCTGTGGAGCAGATGTTCCTATGTATGGGCACTGTACATAGAAAACATACGGCTTCAGTGGTGAAGTGAACATATATAGAACAGCTCCAAAGCTAACCCAGAGTTGCTGGAAGTGGGGCTGGGGCTGGGGAAAGGAGGGGTGAGGAAGCTAGAAGCAAAGACTGCCTGTCGTTAAAAATGAAACGACCCAGTTAGTATCCTCCTGGAGCGATCACGACTCTGCTTTAACATGGGAAACACAGGATGAGTACCTATGCTGGAAGAGCAGGGCTTTCATAGTGACCATCCAATGAGAAAAGAGAAGCTGCCAACTTGGTCTTTTGTATATCACACTGGAAACACTCTAACTGTATTTTTGTTTGCCCTGAATGCCTCAGACCCTACCAGGGAACTGAGGAGTGAGAGGTTGTTCCCAAATACATTTAGAGCTTGTTTCTACACACAGGTCAATCGTGGAGGAGTGATAAAGGAATGCAGACCAAAGCATTTCGGGCCTCTTGTCAAGCCC